>NC_140371.1:20707500-20852500 GCF_054491055.1 Hypomesus nipponensis | reverse complement strand
AGTTGAATATCAGAACCTTCCAGAGACACGAACCACAGATACAAACTCTTCTAAGTGGTCGAGCGGTAATTCCTGTCATAAAGGGTCATTTGAGTGAGATCATCCCCCATAGATTGCCAGATTTAATAGCCAACTGTATGGTTCCTGCGTTGACCAATCAAGGGACTCCTCCCGCGGGTTCTGAGGCGTTCTGCAACTGTCTCGGCTTGGGAGTTGCTAGGTAACCAGAACCAGCTGTTGGTGTGGAGCCATAGAGGCCGTTCTGGCTGGCTTTCTCTGGTAGGAAAGAGAAGCGTTTCTCTGGAAGCACCGCAGCAGGCTGTGACATCACCAGGCAGTGGAAAATCCTCCTCACTTCCTTTTGTTTTCTCAATCTCAATTGTTCCACTGGCTGGAGGAACCGTGGCGAGAGAGTGGGCCAGTGCAGACCAGAGTCATCCGGCTTGGGGTTAGACTGCGTTCTGTCACCTCACAAACACCGCGGGGAGGGAGAGAGTCAGAGAAAGACTGCTGGATCGTTGTCGGAAGAGAGTTTATTTCAATGTAGCCATTCAACTGATGTTTTTATCCAAGGTGACGGGCTGTATCACAGGGGTGGGGGGGGGGGGGGGTAGTGGGAGGGGGGGGAAGGGGGAACTGAACCTATAACCCCTTCATCTGCAGTCAAGTGCTCTAACCACTTAGCTGTGCCCAGCTGCCCCCTGGGACTGAGCAGGAGAGTCCAGCTCCTTCGCAGCTGTTTGTGTCTGTTTACCTGCTTGTTTATCTTGGATGCTGTTTGTTTCAACATGTTAATGAATATGCTGAAACTCCTCCACTGATTGGACAGAGCCCATCCCCTGACTACCGGAACACACGGGTTAGTGCCACAGTCCCTCCACAATATCTGTGAGAGAAAATATCAAAGTTGTCTATTTCGACTTAAAAGGCCAGCCTTCTGTCAGTACACCTGTACAAACAGCTCACAGCCTGGAGAAAATAATTAACTGCCAAATAAAATGGTCTCTGAAACAACAAACGAGGCTTGCTGAACAAACCTGCCACAGTATGCAGGCCCTCTGGTTTGACAAGGAAGGCAGGAGCACAGAATCCCTGGAGTTCACAGAGTTCCGATGTCCTAACTCTGACTAGTCTTCTATGGTGGAATCAGACACCCACATCAAGCACATTTTTGTGACTGGGTTTAAAAAGATCACTTTTTTTTTATATTTCTGCTGTCAGAATCCAAAAATGCTTTTAGTGGCAGGACACGTGTAATTAATCTGGGGTTACAATCCCAACAATGTAGTTCCCACTCTGAATATCCAACCCAGACTGGGATCAGGGTGGCTGGGGGTCAGTCCCAGGGGAGGACTCTACCACCCTCCCTGCCCCCCTGCACACCCAGCCGGGGGAGACGATCCTCTCTATAGAGGGTCAGACGTAATGTTATGTCACATCTTTTCGTTTATGAGGCATGTGAATGGACTTGGCTATTGTGTGGTGATGATGGTGAACACCACAGGCTGAATCACAGGAAAATCTGTTTGTTAAGACTGTGTCAAATACAGATCCTGCCCTGAGTATATTTTACATTACATTCAGTCGTCCCTTTTTTGTTGCTATTATTGAGAATGATCTATGTGGGAAAATTTCACTTTACAGGGCCCTTTACTATCACGTTTGTTTTTCATAGAAGTGGAACATGTGTTATTATTTTGGGGAATTCTGTGTTTTCACAGGATTGTGCATCTCTCTTCACTTCCTGTGCATCTCTCTTCACTTCCTGTGCATCTCTCTTCACTTTCTGTGCATCTGTCTTCACTTCCTGTGCATCTGTCTTCACTTCCTGTGCATCTGTCTTCACTTCCTGTGCATCTGTCCTCACTTCCTGTGCATCTCTCTTCACTTCCTGTGAATCTCTCTTCACTTCCTGTGCATCTCTCTTCACTTCCTGTGCATCTGTCCTCACTTCCTGTGACACACCTCCTGGGTGTGTCAAAGGATAGCCTGCCAAGCTCCATACTACTAACACACAAACACACACAAATACACACACACACACAAATATAAACACACACACACACAAACATGCACAAACACACTCATGCATATAGACACAGAAGTGAAGACACTAGGCTGAGATCTTAAACATTTCAGAGACCAGCTGTTGTCACTGCTATAGTCTCTGGTATAGACTGCTGTAGTCTCTGATGGGGTAGAGACTGCTGTAGTCTCTGATGGAGGTATAGACTGCTGTAGTCTCTGATGGGGGTATAGACTGCTGTAGTCTCTGATGTAGGTATAGTCTGCTGTAGTCTCTGATGGAGGTATAGTCTACTGAAGTCTCTGATGGAGGTATAGTCTGCTGTAGTCTCTGATGGAGGTGGAGACTGCTGTAGTCTCTGATGGGGGTAGAGACTGCTGTAGTCTCTGATGAAGGTATAGACTGCTGTAGTTTCTGATGTAGGTATAGACTGCTGTAGTCTCTGATGTAGGTATAGACTGCTGTAGTCTCTGACGGAGGTGGAGACTGCTGTAGTTTCTGATGTAGGTATAGACTGCTGTAGTCTCTGATGTAGGTATAGTCTGCTGTAGTCTCTGATGGACGTATAGTCTGCTGTAGTCTCTGATGGAGGTGGAGACTGCTGTAGTCTCTGATGTAGGTATAGACTGCTGTAGTCTCTGATGGAGGTATAGTCTGCTGTAGTCTCTGATGGAGGTGGAGACTGCTGTAGTCTCTGATGTAGGTATAGACTGCTGTAGTCTCTGATGTAGGTATAGACTGCTGTAGTCTCTGATGTAGGTATAGTCTGCTGTAGTCTCTGATGGAGGTGGAGACTGCTGTAGTCTCCAGCTGTGGTCTGGAGGCAATGCAGGAGGATAGTGGGGGTGTGGTCTGGGACCAGCTGGGGGGTGAAGGGAGGAACCATCAGACAAGCCAGTGGCCCGGTCATGGAGACTCCTGGGAAGGGAGTGAGAACAGCTGGCCTAGAGGCTGTGTCTGTGTGTGTCTCTGTGTATATATAGTGTGAATGGGTGTGTGTGTGTCTGTGTGTGTCTCTGTGTATATATAGTGTGAATGGGTGTGTGTGTGTTTGTGTGTGCGATGAAATTGTGTGTGTGTTTTATACACGTGGGACAGAAAATGAGAGAGAGAGAAAGACAAGGAAGATGAAAGAGAGAAAGAGGGAGAGAGAAAGAGGGAGAGAGAAAGAGAGACAGAGATAGAGAGCGAGCGAGCGAGAGAGAGGTTAAAAAAGAACAGCTATTGGGAGGCGAGGTGTAGCTCAGTTATGGAGCATGTGAATGTTCTGACCTCCCGGGATCAAGCCTCATCTGCACGTGGCTTTGGACAAAAGCGTCTGCGTAAAATCCGCATTCTTATTAGACGTGGCTTGTGTGCGTGGCGTGTGCGTTTGTGTGTGTTGCTGGGCGCGGGAGGGTTAGTGCGAGTGTGTTTCGCTTCCAACCCTCTGATTGGACCTCATGACTGACATGTATGCACACAGGCACCGCGGGATTACAAGGCACCGCCATGAGCTAATGGTGTGACTGACAAACCGACGGCTCTAATCGAGGGTCAGAGATTCTAAGCGCTACTTTTGTGAGGAATCATCCTGGTCCTTCCTCCGAGGGTCTGTCCAGGAGCCTCTCAGAATGACTGTCCAGGTATTAGGTACTCATTAAGCTCTAATTAGCTGCTAATTAAGCAGTGATTTATCATGTAGTCTTTTTAGCATAGCATCCCTTGTCAGGCTCTTGAGAAGCTATTAGCCGACAGGAGATAATTAGTCATCACAGTTTTGACCTACTTCCTACTAGTATCAGCTTTCTGTCTTATCGTCAGATGTGTGCATGATGAGCCGGCGTGTGTGCGTGTTCGTGTGTGTTTCGGTCTGTTTGTTTGTTTACTGCATGTAAGAGCCAGGGGGTGAGAATGTAAGTTTGCATGATGCGACATTTTTGGTTCATTGTTTTAGTCATTGTAAATGTCAGACGTAAATGTACAAAACAAGATAACGAACGTTAATTATCGGGGTTCATTTAAGAATGCAAGTGACGTCATGAGCAGTTAAGTCTTTCTGAGAGCCGTGTTGGGCACGTGAGTACATCGTTTTAAACCGTGTGGCAGTCATTTAACCCCTTTTCTTTGTCGGTAAACCTTTTTCAAACGGATCACATCTCACATCGTTCGCATCCTGATGTACCTGGAGCTCGTTTGTGGCTCTTGTTGACATTCAGAGAACAGCATCACACTGTCTGTGTTTATGTCTTATCTGAAGCTGAACGACACTGTTGTTATGGAGACCGAGTGCAGTGTTATAATGAACTCTGTGGGAGGTTAGGAACCTCGGGTGTGTCTGTCTGTCAGCTCTCCCTCCCCCACACCTCCCTGCTGCCCGTCTGAGACCAGGGGACCACCTGCAGCAGATAGTCCATGTTCCCCTCAGAACACACACACAACACACACACACACACAGGACAGAGGAGGAGGTGGTGAAGATTGTGCACTTAAATCCCTGCTGTGAAGTTAATGAATCCCCCCCCCCCCCCCCCTTCATGGAGTAGTGAGTCAGACGTGATCTGCTGTCAGATCCTCATCTCCTGGTCTTTCCTGTGGTTCCTCTGTGCAGGACGAACACACTTGTGTGCATGGTAGGAGGTGTCTCTTCTCTAAACCAGCTCCTGTGTCTCCTGGCTGCCCTGGTGCATCTCGGAAGGAATGTGTGTAGATTGGACTGAGATGGTTGATTGGTCTCAGTCGCTCTGTCACAGGTCTTCCCTTCTGCTGCATCCCTTTGGGGAAGAACACCTTGCTAGGGCCAGACTGGCCACCTAGCCTTCCACCCATCATCCATCCATCATCCGTCTATCCATCATTCAATCATCCATCCCTCCATCCATCATCCATTGTTCCATCGTTCCATCTGTCAGTGAATCATGGCACCTGGTTCCTGGCGGAGTGCTGGAACGTTGCATGAAAGGATCTGTGAAGGCAACACACAGCTACATGGTTTATTCAGGGCTCTTTGTGAAGACAGACACCCTCTTGATATCTGAACGCAGATAGCAGCGCTTCACCCCTGGTTCGGTTAACATCACAAAACAGTTCCCCGAGATGAACCCTTCGCTTGACTGAGCCCATGTTGTGTTTGCTGGAGTGGACACATGCTTGAACATTGTGTCATCTTCAGTCTTCCCGGCTGCCATTTTGTCTGTGTTGTACATGCTTGTGGTTGTTGTAACACTGTCAGGTCCGGGCCAGGGTGTGTGTGTCTGGTTCCTGGAAGGGAGACAGAGGGTGAACAGGCAGCCTTGGATATCTTCCCTTGCAGCACAGATGCCACTAAATAAAATATTTCATAATCCTTCCCAAATCCTGTAATCACCATGACAACAGGCAGCAGGGAGCAAGGGAATGGTGTGCAGAGTGCTCTCTCTTTCTCCCTCTTTCTCTCTCTCTCCCTAATTTTCTCTCTCCCCCTCTCTTCTCCCATTTTCATTTCCTATTTTGTTTGAGTGGAATTTGGTTTTTTTTCTGGCCAGTCTCTCTTTCATCTTTCCTCTCTCTCTCTCTCTCTCTCTCTCTCTCTCTCTCTCTCTCTCTCTCTCTCTCTCTCTCTCTCTCTCTCTCTCTCTCTCTCTCTCTCTCTCTCTCTCTCTCTCTCTCTCTCTCTCTCTCTCTCGCTCGGGGGTTGGTATGACTGACTAGTGTGTTTCTAGAGCAGCTGGTTACTGGACATTGAGACACTGAAAACCCAGACATAACACCAGAATTCCCTCATCAGGGTATTGATAAGTTTGTGTGTAGGGAAAGTGTTTGTGAGATGGCTCCACACAGCCGTCTAGACGCACACAGGACCTGGCTGCCCCGTCTCTCTCACAGGGAAATGGAGTTGATGATCTCATGAGGTAAAATGACTTGTTGCCTGGTAACTGCTCTCCAAAAAACAGTGATGTGACTGAAGGTGTTCAGCCACTTCAAGGAGACTGTGTGTGACTGTGTGTGCACATGTGTGTATTATTGATCAGTGGTGACAGCAGAGAGATGATTGGTCCTCAGAGAGGAGGGCTGTTCAGTCTAGCTGGGAGTCACAACAGTGATTCTATTGAGCTGTGTGTGTTGGATTGAACCAGCCAGTCAATCCATCCACACGCCAACACACCTGCTCCTTCTCTCTCTCTGTGGGAGTTGAATTGTACCACTTTGCGCTGTGCTTTAAAATAACCAGCGTGTTTCTGTCTCCATCTCTCGATATCTTAATCTCTGCATCCCTCCAATCTCTCTACCTCTCCATTCCTCCAATCTCTCTACCTCTCCATCTCTGCATTCCTCCAATCTCTCTACCTCTCCATTCCTCCAATCTCTCTACCTCTCCATCTCTGCATTCCTCCAATCTCTCTACCTCTCCATTCCTCCAATCTCTCTACCTCTCCATTCCTCCAATCTTTCCATCTCTCCATCCCTCCAATCTCTCTGCAGGTATCCGTCCCCAGATCATGAACGGCCCTATGCACCCTCGCCCCCTGGTGGCCCTGCTGGATGGGCGCGACTGCACCGTAGAGATGCCCATCCTCAAAGACCTGGCCACCGTGGCCTTCTGTGACGCCCAGTCCACCCAGGAGATCCACGAGAAGGTGGGGCACACACACACACACACGCATGTACACACCACACGTACACACACACATGTACACACACACGCACACACACTTCACACACACTTTCCTACATCCACGCATGTGGCTGTTCATGCGCTGGGCGAGCATACAGACACACACACACACACACACAAGCTCAGTATAGTACACTTCCACAAAGGAAGACAGCTCAATAATGAGGATGAGCTCAGTTCAGTCTATAGCTGTCTCTTCATCTCCTCCCCCTCTATGTCTGTCAGTAGAGTATCCCATCTCCTTCACTCTGCCCAGCTGGGAGGGGGAAGTGGTTTCATCATGATTTATTGCACCGGCTCCAAGGGTGCTGCAGTGTTAAAGTCGGGTAATGGATCTGGAATGTGACGACACAGAGGCAGATTGGACGTATGTGTGTGCGAAGCGTTCACAATCCATCCCACGCGGAACGCTGTCGTTCAGGACGGCAGCATTTCCTCCCTGGGGAGGTCCCCCTCTCTCTGTCCTCTCCAGCTACGCTCCACATGCAAGTGAAAGAGCGAGGGATTGAGGGATCGAGGGGGAAAAAAAAGAAATATGGAGATGGGTTTCTTTTGTATTCCCGAGATGCATCGCTCGCAGACCCCCCTCTCTGGCCCCAGGCCTGAACTCAGACCCCCAGACCTCTGTGTCCGGTCCCTGGTTCTCTGGGCCGCACAGCGACACCTCAGGGAGCTGAGTGGTTGGCATGGGTCCCACGTTTCAGGATCCCACGCCTGGAGCACTGCAGCTCAGAAGTGGCCCTCCTCACACACCGGCTGCATCTTGGAAGAGGGACAAATACACACACACACACACACATGCCCAAACACACACACACACACCACACACACACAGCTGTGAGAGCACATCCAAGCAGACATGAGCAGCACTCAACGAGCCCCTTATGTCCAGTTGTTGTGGTTGTGTGGAGAAGGTCCAGTGTGTGTCGGTGAGTCCCAGACACTCTTGAGCAGACCAGCATCTGGACGGTCCAACACCCTGCTCACCTGCTCTCTGACTGACGGCCCGGGAAGGGACAATGGAGGGAGGGCGTGTTCTCTGTTCATCCCTTTGTGTCAGAGAGAAGCAGCAAGGCTATTCCTGATCAGGACTGTTTGTCCTAAATACATATATGAATAATACCTACCCACTGTCACTGTGGTACAATGAAATCCGTTTTTTTTATCACCAGCCATTATTCCTGCTGCCTCCCTGCTTTACTCATGGGCAGCCTTGTATTCAGCCAGACTTGCCTTTGGCTGCCTTCGCACAGCTCAAATAATGAGATGAATGTATGAGGAGAGCTTTAACCCTCAATTAGCATCCAGTTCTGACTCCAGTTCGCACCAATAAAATTGTTATATGGAAATTCTCAGCTCTGCTAATCTAGCAGGCCAAGCTGATGCAGTTAGCTGGAGGTGGTTCTAAAGGTGTTATTCAGCCAGACTCACAGAGGGCTCTTGATATGCTATCAGGGTGTATGCATCTGACAGTTTAATGTTCCTGACTGTCTTCACCATAACCTTATATCAGTACAATTCAACGCCCACTTTCTCTCTCTGCTTTTCTCGCATTCCCCCCCCCCCCCCTCTCTCTCGCTCACTTGCTCACTCACTTGCATGCAACACATGCTTTCTCTCTCTGCTTGTGTGTATTTTTATACGCAAAATACACACACACACACAAACACTCACAAGCTTTTTTGATTTGCATTTAGATTAGGAAGTGCAAACAGGCTGAACAAGAATGGGAAACAACAGGAAGAGCAGATGATTAAACGCAACTACACTTATCTGATGACGATGAATGATGGCGGTGGTGATGATGGTGGTGATATTGGTTATGATGGTGGTGGTGATGATGATGGTGATATTGGTTATGATGGTGGTGGTGATGATGGTGGTGGTGATGATGAGGATGATGGAGGTGATGATGAGGATGATTGTGATGGAGGTGCTGATGGGGGTGTAACATCTCCTGTGTCACCAGGTGCTGAACGAGGCGGTGGGGGCCATGATGTACCACACCATCACCCTGACCAGGGAGGACCTGGAGAAGTTCAAGGCCCTGCGCATCATCATCCGCATCGGCAGCGGCTACGACAACATCGACATCAAAGCTGCAGGAGAGCTAGGTGAGACAGACAGACAGACAGGCAGGCAGGAAAACAGACAGTGAAGCAGACAGTGAAGCAGACAGTGAAGCAGACAGTGAAGCAGACAGTGAAACAGAGAAATAAACAGTGAAATAGACATGCAGTCAGTGATAACCGTTCCTGCCCCCCCCCCCCCCCCCCTTCTCTCTCCAGGCATCGCCGTGTGTAACATCCCGTCGGCGGCGGTAGAAGAGACGGCCGACTCGACGCTGTGCCACATCCTGAACCTGTACCGCAGGAACACCTGGCTGTACCAGGCGCTGAGGGAGGGCACGCGGGTGCAGAGCGTGGAGCAGATCAGGGAGGTGGCCTCTGGAGCAGCCCGGATCAGAGGAGAGACTCTCGGGCTCATCGGCTTCGGTGAGGTGGCTGAACGGAGCAGGGAGACTGGGGGACGCGGGGACGGGGGACGTGTGTGTGTGTGTGAGCATGTGGTGTGTGAGCACGAGTGTATGAGCGTGTGTGTGAGCGTGTGTATGTGTGTGTGTGTGTATACGCGTGTACAGGCGTGTGTACTAACTGTGCCGTGTGGTGGGCAGGCCGGTCGGGGCAGGCGGTGGCGGTGAGGGCCAAGGTGTTCGGCTTCAACGTGATCTTCTACGACCCGTACCTCCAGGACGGCCTGGAGCGCTCGCTGGGGGTGCAGCGCGTCTACACCCTCCAGGACCTGCTCTACCAGAGCGACTGTGTCTCTCTGCACTGCAACCTGAACGAGCACAACCACCACCTCATCAACGACTTCACCATCAAACAGGTTCGGGACATACACACACAATATACACACACACACACGCACGCCCACACACACATAGAGTACATACATGGAAACATACCATCTCTACAAACATCCCATAATCCAACAGCCTCAATCCATCGCCTTGTCAACAACTTCATCATCCAACAGGTGACAGAAACACACCTGCTCTTGTTCACTGAACACAGCCTTCTCTGGCTCGTGCTAACTCGCGGTTATGGATCGCTACTGCCACCTACTGTCCAGCACCTCAAACTGCAACTGTGACTGAAGTTCAATGACATCAATAACCTCTATGGATTAATTATGTGTGCTGTGGTGGAAATATTGTGTGCTTGTGTACAGTAAGTGATAAGTGTGTGTTTCCAATGCACAACAATGCCCTAGTTCATAGCAGTGATTTAACTGGGGCAATGTGTGCCCTAAATTTCAGTTTCTGTCAAGATCAAGAGATTACGTTTAAATGCTCTCATTCAAATCATATCTCTCCCTCTTTATCTCTCCATCTCTAGCAGTATTTTGTTCTGTTTGATGGCTTCAGAGTGATCGTCAGTGAGGGTTGACAGGGTCAACATCCAGCTCTTCATGAGTTGATTAGCAATGCCTTGATCTTGAAGGGGATGAGGATGATGACAATCGTTGAAGTCAATCTGCTTTTCTTTTGCTTAGTCGGGTCGGAATACCACTGAGTAACAAGTGGTCGAGACTTGTGCGGCTCGATGCAGTTTAATAAAAGCTTGCAGGCAGGAACAGTGTTGCATTATGGGTAGTCTGACAGTCATTCTCCTGGCATGAAACACATCCTATCTGGCTTTCATCATTCTTGACAAAAGACCCCTCTACTAAGGGTTATAAATCAGAATCTAACTTGAACTCCCTATTTTCTGCTAACTCAGGAGAAGATGTGTGAAGCATAGTTGCACCATTCCTCGACATGGGAATGTTGATGAGGAGGTTGAGGATGAAGATGATGATGTTGTTGATGATGAAGATGTTGAAGATGATGGTCTGTGTGTGTAGATGCGTCAGGGTGCTTTCCTGGTGAACTCTGCGCGGGGGGGTCTGGTGGATGAGAAGTCCCTGGCTCAGGCCCTGAAGGAGGGCCGGATACGAGGCGCCGCCCTGGACGTCCACGAGTCTGAACCCTTCAGGTAAGTCTCAGCCTCTCTCTCAGCCTGTCTCTACCTCTCAGCCTCTCTCTCTGTCTCTCTCAGCCTGTCTCTCTCTCTCAGCCTGTCTCTCTCTCTCAGCCTGTCTCTCCCTCTCAGCCTCTCTCTCTCTGTCTCTCTCTGCCTGTCTCTACCTCTTAGCCTCTCTCTCTCTGTCTCTCTCAGCCTGTCTCTCTCTCTCAGCCTGTCTCTCCCTCTCAGCCTCTCTCTCTCTGTCTCTCTCTCTGTCTCTCTGCCTGTCTCTACCTCTCAGCCTCTCTCTCTCTGTCTCTCTCAGCCTGTCTCTCTCTCTCAGCCTGTCTCTCCCTCTCAGCCTCTCTCTCTCTGTCTCTCTCTCTGTCTCTCTCTGCCTGTCTCTACCTCTCAGCCCTCTCTCTCTGTCTCTCTCAGCCCTCTGTCAGCCTCTCTCTCTCTGTCTCTCTCAGCCTGTCTCTCAGCCTGTCTCTCTCTCTCAGCCTGTCTCTCTCTCTCAGCCCCTCTCTCTCTCAGCCTGTCTCTCTCTCTCAGCCTGTCTCTCTCTCTCAGCCTGTCTCTCTCTCAGCCTGTCTCTCTCTCAGCCTGTCTCTTAGCCCCTCTCTCTCTCAGCCTGTCTCTCTCTCTCAGCCTGTCTCTCTCTCTCAGCCTGTTTCTCTCTCTCAGCCCCTCTCTCTCTCAGCCTGTCTCTCTCTCAGCCTGTCTGTCCCACTCAGCCTGTCTCTCTCTCTCTCAGCCTGTCTCTCTCTCTCTCAGCCTATCTCTCCCTCTCAGCCTGTCTCTCTCTCTCAGCCTATCTCTCTCAGCCTGTCTCTCAGCCTGTCTGTCCCACTCAGCCTGTCTCTCTCTCTCAGACACACAGACCTGCTTTGAGCTAAACCATCGCACCATCAGCTGTGTCACATGTCCTCCTCTTGTCCTGTTCAGCTTTACCCAGGGCCCTCTGAAAGACGCTCCCAACCTGATCTGTACCCCCCACACAGCCTGGTACAGCGAGCAGGCCTCACTGGAGATGAGGGAAGCCGCCGCTACTGAGATACGCCGCGCCATCACGGGTACACACACACACATCAACACACACACACACACATCAACACACAGATAGACACACACACACACACACTCACTCCTTTCATCTTTGTGTTCGACAATCCAGGTCGTATTCCCGACAGTCTACGAAACTGTGTCAACAAAGAGTTCTTCGTCACCACGGCTCCGTGGGGAATGATGGAGCAGCAGCAGGTGCACCCTGAGCTCAACGGCGCCGCCTACAGGTAGGGAGGCCCGGCGCGAGACAACAGGCTGTCTCACACGCCACACAGCTCAGGGTCCGTCTCAAGCAGGGTACCAGCAGCAGGCCTGTAACCCAGGCCTGGGTCTTAGTGAGGCGCAAACACTGATGCCTATCTTAGCTCTGGGGCAGTTGAATATTGGGAGTAGTGCAATGGTTCAACAGATGGTTCTGTGTGTTTTATGACCGAGGTCCGAATCTAGGGTAGGCTACCCCAGATATAGTAACAGCCCTGATAAACAGGACGGGTCTGTGGAAAGGACTGAGAACAGTCCGAGGGGACCCCATACTTTAGTACACCAAACATAGCTCTACATTTCTTATCTCGATTAATCAGTCTTCTCCGTTCTACATTTCCTCCTGTGAGTATTTATAAATGGGGCCCTGGAGTCATTTAAAGACCTCACGGATCTACTAGTGGAAATGAAGTATTATGGATTCCCTCCCACATTAGTGCTTTCACCTCTTAAGACTCTTTACTGCTGTCTCAACTGGACTGAACTACTTCTCTCACACAGCCGAGTGAACCAAACAATGGTCCAGGCCATAGCAACGGGGGGCATGCAAGACAAATTATATACCTAATAGAGAACCAGGTAAATACTGCCAATTCTGACCCCACATGCTTAGAAATGTGCCGGTCACAGCTAGCATAACAGCTGTTGGTGGAAATGTCATTCAAAGTTTAGTATCTGCTTCATTTTCAAACCCACTTACTGCCCCCCCACCCCATCATTGCCACCCCCCCCCCCAAACCCTCCTCCTGTTCTTCCTAAGATCAGTCACACCAACCAACCTCTGTTTTTTAAGTTGATAGTTTTATCAACTGTTTTATGAAGCCGTTTCTTGGAAAACACAAATAGCCTGGTGACACTTCCAAAGGAAGGTGCGGCGGAGCAGGGAACTCAGAATGCAGCCTGTGTTTTGTTTCGCTTCATGTTCCTCCCCTGTTCTCATCCCACACGTAGTGTTCCAACCCGTCCCTGTGCCCACCTTGTCGGAAATCTTTCCGGTTCCTTCCTCTCTCCTCCCTTTCACCGCTGACATAATTGTTCTTCTGTGCTGTGATGATGATCTTCTGAACTTCGTGAATGTCAAGACCTATTTCTCTTTGATGCGTTTGTCAGTTTCCCAAGAACAGCTGATGAGGTCTTGTGGTCGTTTTGAATCCTGAGTTGACATGTAAGAGTGACACCAGTTTCCAGATGTTTTCATGTGTTGTGATGTCATGCTTTAGTTTAAATAATGGGATTTCCTAACAAACACACCATGGTTATTACGGTTAACCATGTCCTAATGGTTAGTGGATGTAAAATCCACACTTAAAACACTTGAAACTAGGCTTCCGGAATCTAACATCAGAGACTGTAGTATATCATGTGGTTTTGGTCCAAAACACTCGTCCAAATGAGGGGGGGGGGGGGGGGGGGGAATACAATGTTTGAATACTATTATTTCAAGCTAGGGTAAACAAACAACAAATGAGAACCAACTTAATGTGATTAATGTAGCATAGCATATAATGTACGGATCAGGTGTAACTTCTGGAAAGTTCCAGAGTGCCATGCTCTGTGCTTCAGGTCGAAAGGCCTGTCAGTTTAGCAAGAATTGTGCATCGTGATGTCATCGCGACGTCATCGCGACGTCATCGTGCATTGAGACATCATCGCGCATCACGAAGTCGTCGTGCGCTGTGACGTCATCCTGCGTTGTGACCTGACCCGTTGTGTCCTGCCGCAGGTACCCCGCCGGCGTGGTAGGACTGGCGCCTAGCGGGCCCCTTGCCCCCAGGGAGGGCATGGTGCCAGGGGGGGCGCCCCTCCCCCACACCCTGCCCCCTGGTACCCACCCCTCCCAGCCCCCCTCCCAGCCCCCCTCCCCCAACCAACCGTCCAAACACGGAGCCCCCATGAGGCAGCACATGACCGAGCCGTAGAGGAGAGAGGGTGTCTGAGCCCGTTCCAGCTCGCCCATCTGACCCAGCCACCGCCTACCAACCAATCAGCTCTCACCGACTGAATACCAGTGAGCCTGGTTCACACTGACCACCGGAATAGAAGTGGGAACATGCACACGTACATACACACACATACATACATATATACATGTACACACACACACACACACACTCACTCACTGCCACTCCATCTGGGACCTCTCTGCTCGAGACTCATGCTCCTGGACCTGGAGGTTATTTTTGTTTTTGTTTGTTTATCATATTTTATGTTTTTATTAACGTTTTCCTGTTTTTTTATTTGTCAAACTATTTCCTTGGAGACTCCTGTATGGGACATGTTGCTAGAGCATGCTGGAGAGACTGCCTGCTCACCCCAACAGATCGTATCTGGGAAAGCTCATCAGGACTGTCGTGGTGTGTGCGGCCTGCCTATTTTAATCCCTGCCTCATTCCATGGTTTCAATTACACGTGTGTCTGTGTATTTCAATTCTGTTTTATTCTTTTTTGAAAACCCCTTTCAAGTGAATGTTTCTCTTTTTTGTTTTGTTTTCCCAGTGTGGGATAAAACTTTTTTTAAATATATTTTGAAGTTCCATCTTTTACCAGACAGTTAGAATAAAATAATTGGTGTTGCCAACAGCATCCTCAGTGTCCATAGCAAGTCCTAAGCCCTGTCCTGTTGGCTCTGGATCACCGCCTGGGTGAGTAGATTGGACTGAATGTAGACATACAGCTTTGGAAAACTCGATACACCAGAGCTGCCAGATTCCTGGAGAACTAATAAGTTGTCAAACCAACAATCCATTTTGATAGATCGAAACAGAACGTATTAAATGCATTTGCTTTTCCCTGAACCTTGCCAGTATATAGAGATTTGATATTAAATGGCTTGTATGTGAACAACCTTTCTGAAGTACATTGTCTCTTCATAGGGACCCATATAGCAGCTGCACGACTTGGCAGGCAGGCACATTTACAAAGTGGAGTTCTCTTACTGACTCAGGAAATGTAACTTTTTACAGAGATCTTGTCCCCAAATTACGTCGAAAAGGGAGAAAGTCACCAAGTCTGGATTGTTCCTCCTCCTGTTTCAATCTTTTCTTCATTGTGGTATTTTTATATTTGACATCTGTTTTTTTTTCTCTGTTTTTTCTCCTATTTGAGTGTTTTGCAGTCTTGTTAGATTTGTATTGCCTAGTAAATGTTCTTATAATCATGGTCGTGTGAACCATCCAGTTTTCTTCCATTACTTAGTTTTCAGTTCTGATAAAAGCCAGGTGGGTTTCCTGGTGGCTTTGAGGACTCTGTGAGTAATAGCAACACTAGTACCCTGAAGTTAGTGTGGGAAGGAAGGCTGCTCGGTGGTCATTCGTGTGTGTGTGAGTGACTATTTGTAATTGTTTCTTGTACAAGGTTAACATATAGCAAACCGTGCAGTTCAAATAAAAATACTGTTGTAATCATTGGCCCGGTTAATTTTTGTGGATTGATGTCAAATAGCTGTTTTCTTCTTTACAACAAGCAGATTTATTCTACGAGCTTCAAGTTACTTTGATAAGACGCTGTGTTATCAGGGTTCCTGCAGGTTTCAGTGTGTCAAATTTAAGACCTTTTTAAGACATTTTAGGTCCATAATGATTGAAATTTAAGACCAACATGATGCATTACCAAAAAAATATTCAAATCAAAGAAATTCTGAAAAAAAAATTGTCAATGAATTCAGTCATTGAAAAAGCATTAATTTCATTTACAAATAAAGCTATCACATTAGTAACCTAATTTTATTTTATTCAGCACTTAGTGCTAGGGGGAAAAATTGATTCACATAGGGGTAGGGTTAGTGATTTTTTTTATGTCAGCCTATATTGAATCGCAATTTGATTAACAATCTAATTTTTGGAAAAATCATCGAATTGTGACCAAAATCATCGAATCGTTAGGGACCAAAAGATTCCCACCCCTAATACAGTTATCTGTACATTTCTGTTACATATGTATCCGTGTTGAAGAAAAAATATCTATTCAAGAAAAGTCAATTTATCGTTACTGTATTTTGTGAACTTTTGTGAACTTTCACATGTTTTGTAAGTATGATTAGAAGACAGAGCATTCTGTTTTATCGCTCGGCATTAGCAGAAACAAAACTTCAGTTGTCCTTTGGCATTTAGTAATGTCATAAGGGCAATTACACCGTCTTTTAGAAGGTGTCTTGGCAGTAAACCTCTGTGGCTCAGTGGATAAGCATGTGGACCATCAAGTCTACTGCCAAACAAGGTACCCCTGGTTCAAAGCTCACTCAAACTAATTGATCATTTAAGTAATATATGTTATGTCAACATGTATAGACCCCCCCGACCTGTTGTTTTTACCTCTTTGGGGGGGAGGGGGGGGGCCACAAATCTTAATTAGTGGGGTCAACCCTGTCTGGCCATTTTTAAGACCAATTTACAGTTCTGAATTTTAGACTTTTTAAGACCCCTCGAAAACCCTGAATAATGGTTCTGCTTATGCCACAAGAAGGCGCCTCAGATTTTTAACAGTCAATTAATTCAGAAAGATCAATGAGAATTGAAACAATAGGACTACAGTTGGACATTCAAAAAGGTTTTTATTTTTTTCCTTAACTGGCCTGTCCTTGCCATACACGTTATACTGTAGAGTGAAGGCCAGACTGTTACCTAAATCCACAAACCATCATAATCAGATCTGCAACTATTGCATAAATATAAAGCAACATACAGGTAATGCGCGAATGTGTGTATGACTAGAATGCAACACACTAACAAAAACAAAAACAGCTTACAGTACTCAACTGGATGGCGAGTAAAACCAAGTACAACGTCCCCTCTCGCTTCCTCTCAACTTTGGTTTCTCAGGAGACAGAATCAAACGTGGTTCATGACAGGTTCCCACACACGAGGATGCAGGACAGAGGACTCAGATGTACCGTGGAGGACAGAAGAAATGCGACACGGCACAGAGATGAGTGTGATTCTGGTTTAATGTCGACACTTGGGCGTTTCTCTCTTCTCCAAACAACCAAAGCACCAAATGAGAACATCCACATGAGGTACTTATATCACACACACACACACAAAACAAAACGACAGAAGTAAACTTCACAAATAGTTGTGGTTGCTTATATCCTCACAGCAAAGAATGTTTCTGTGCAACGTAAATGTCTTCATCAAGATCGAGAGGATAGTTGACAAAAAAAAAAAAAAAACTAACGGAAAAAAAGAGAATCAAAGCTCTCGTCAGCGCGAAAAAACTCCCAAACAAATAAATATTGTATAAGTTTGGAGAAGATCCAACAAACAAAAAAGGACTTTTCACTTCAGATGGTCTGGAAAGAGGCCTAACTAAAGATCCAACATCTGTGTCCTGAACGTCAGCGAGTCTGGATCAGACTTGAAAAGGAGCTTCCTTTTCAAAGCTTCATAAATGACCTTTATTTGAGCGTTATATTTATATATAAATTTGTATTCTCCATAAATGTGCAGTGCTTAGTATTAACAATTACATTTGTAGTACACAATCTCTCTGGTAGTCTACTGGGTCCACTGACCCAAAGTGTGATATTGGCTTTATCCCTGCCCATCAAAAAAACAAGCCAATTCTATGTTAGCTGGAAAAACATCAAAAGGACAGTCATTTTGAAGTGTGCTTAAAGTCAGTGCCCATTATAAACTGTTATAAAGATATTTTGCGTTAAACCGATGCTGGTATATTTCCTTATACTTCTTTTTTTTTTGTTGTTGAACAACCACATGCATTACATTTATGGATAAAGATTTTACATTTGAGAATAAAACAAAAACACAAAATCAATAAAGATCATTAGCATTCGTAAACTAGGATCCTTTAATTTCCATTATCCTCAGTTAGTTTTTGCAGCAGTGGAGTCCTTTTTATCAGCCTCAGGTTTCAGTCTCAGTTTTGTACGGGCAGTGTGTGAGTGTGTGTGTTTATGTGGGCCTACAGTTGATCTGCCCGGGGGGGTACAAGCCTGGGGGTGAAGGCCTGTGGTTCCATGCCCTCCTGAAGGCATTCACAGTTTGTCCGTGTCAGGAAAAGGAAAACTAACCCTCAAACTAACCCCCCTGTGGAGAGCAGCCCTGCGGAGAGCAGCCCTGCGGAGAGCAGCCCTGCGGAGAGCAGCCCTGCACCGTGGTCTCTCCCTCCTCGTCCCCCGCCCGCCCGCCCGCCCGCCCGCCCGCCCGCCCGCCCGCCCGTCACTCATCCTCGTCCTCCTCGTCCTCCTCTCCGTCGGAGAGTGAGGCGCACGGCCGGATGGTCCTGTATCCGTCCAGCCACTTCTCCACCATCTGGGTGACCAGGGGGTGGTTCCTCCGGCGGGAGCTCTTCTGCATGGCCACCAGCACGCCTCCCTCTGTCACGCAGCAGTCCAGCCACTCCCTCAGCAGCCTCTCCTGCTGCTCCTCGTTCCCCATCTGCAGACCCAGGAACACGGGCGGGGCTCACGCAAGCTAGCGGACGTATGCAGAGCTCTTAACATTGTGCACATTTTACTGACTGTGCAAGGTCGGTTTTTTGTGCGTTTGACGTGGGATCGGACTGCGCAGAAATGCGTGAATATAAAATGACAATTCTATTCTAAAACTATGGGATCCGTCAGGATGGGTCAGACCAATTAGAACACAGATAAGAGCTCATGAATATTCACAAGACCGTGGCACACCAAGCCCCGCCCCTTACCTCCTGCGCTGACAGGAAGTGGACGTGGAGCAGCTTCCTGTCGCTGTCCACCAGGGGCAGGAAGGTGACGGTAACGTCGTCGTCGGTGTTGAGGTTGGCGCCCGCGCCACGATTGTCAAAGCCGTCGTTCTCCATGGCGACCAGGGCTGAGAAGTGACCCCGTGTGTAACCCAGGGCGATGGGGCTCTTCCAGCAGAAGCTCTGCTCCCACAGGAGGGGCAGGTACACACCTGGACGGAGGACAGAAAGAGAGAGTCACGTCTGAGACAAGGCCTCCAGCCGGGGGATGACAGAGCTACGGTCTCTCCCTCCCCTCCCCCCTCCAGGGTGCTCTTTCTCTGCCAGCACTCACACTGTAAACCCCCCCTCCATCAAGCTGACATGGGTCTGGGCAGCCCTGGCTCCGCACGCAAAACATCTCTCTCTCACACACTCACTCTCTCACACACACACACACACACACAAACAGGCAAATTAAAGCCAGACTGCTTCTATTACAGACCACAGTGGCCTGCCCTCCACCCTCATTGGACACATGCTGGCTGCATTTTCTCTCCACCCCGCCCCCTACTCCACCCTCCTCCCCCTCCCCTCCCCCATGGCTGCCGTGTGTTCCTGGAGAACAGGCCGTCCCGTTCTCCTGCACACGGGCACGCCTCAGCCTCCGGGGAGAGGGGGGGTGTTAGGTTTACAGGATTACCAGGTCAGCACGCTGGTTCCTCTTCAACTGCTACCGCGTTGCAGAGCCTTCTGGAACAGGGCTGGGACTACCCTCCGCCCCCCCCCCCCCCTCCAGACACCAACCCCCAGATGGGTGCTCACTGAGGGGACGCTGGCCTGATGGGGGGAGGGGGGGTGAGAGCTATGCGCGGCATGCAGACACGCACGCGCTTCCCTCCTCACAGCAGCAGGATGTTGTTGCTAGACCCAGACAGCAGTCACTTCACATAGCAGCCCGGCGCTAACACTCTCATGCACACGATCAAAACAAACGTGTCGTAAAAAGACCGCGACCGCGCACGGCGGCGGCAGCTGTGAGGCAGCGAGGCGCGAGGCAGCGAGGCGCGAGGCAGCGAGGCGCGAGGCAGCGAGGCTCACCTTGGAAGCGGGTGTAGCCCAGGGTCTCTCCCCGGAAGCTTTTGTAATACTTGACTCCGTAGACGATGATGGGCCTGCGGAGGATGTGAGCGAGCACGAAGATGTGTGTCTGCTCCAGGCTGGCTCCAGGCTGGGGACAGAGGACCACAGGGAGAGGAAGTGACCATCACAGAGAGATGACAGATGTGTCACCTGACAGCTGTGTGTGGAACTGTGAGAGGTGCACAGGCTGGAGCTGTGTGTGGAACTGTGAGAGGTGCACAGGGCTGGTATGGCGCACTGGCAGCTGAAGGTATTGTTAGGGAAAACGAGACGAACGTTAACATCAACAGGATACTTCTTTTCTGTGGTGTAGAAGAACATGAATGTGTCTTGCAGCAGAGAAATGAGGCAGTTGCACACATCTGCCTGATAAGGTGTCTCTCAGGAAGCCCTGCTGTACTTGCTGTCTGTGCCGGATACACCCCGGATCAGAGGACAGGCGCTGCATAATTCATGTAGCGTTACTGCATGACTGCTGATATAGGATAATACTACTTCCTGCTGGAGAAGACAGTGTCGAAATGAATCAAAGTGTAAGTGTGTGGTGTGTGTACCTGACTGGCCAGGGACAGGATGTGTGTGTGTGTGTGTGTGTGTGTGTGTACCTGACTGGCCAGGGACAGGATGTGTGTGTGTGTGTGTGTGTGTACCTGACTGGCCAGGGACAGGATGTGTGTGTGTGTGTGTGTGTGTGTACCTGACTGGCGAGGGACAGGATGTGTGTGTGTGTGTGTGTGTGTGTGTACCTGACTGGCCAGGGACAGGATGAAGGCCCAGTCCTCCTGCCACTGCTCCTCCCTCAGGGAAAAGTGGAGCCCAAAGCTCTGGGAGTACCACGACTCCCACTCCTTCCAGCGGGTGTAGAACCTGGAGCGCACACACACACACACTCAGTTACTTCAGATGTTGCCTCTAAGATAAAATGGGCTGTAAATTGCCTTCAACCCCAAGACCCCTAAGAGCTGCTAGCTGACAAGTCATTAACTATGGCTGAAATTCATTCCCAGCCCCCAGCCCACAGACCCACCAGTGGGAGCAGTCGTGCAGGCTGTCGTGGAGGGTCTTGCGGAGGACCGAGTCCTTGTCGTAGATGCCCCAGGTGGCCTGCAGGACCGAGTCCAGCAGACAGTCGCCGGCCGTGCGGTTCCACAGCGCGTACAGCCGGCTGTCCAGCCGCGTGCCCAGCTCCAGGGACCAGTTGATGATGGGAGACTCCTCCTCCAGCTCTGGGGACAGAGGGAGCAAGGACACCTGGGTCACACACACACACCACCAGACAGACAGACAGAGGGAGCAGGGACACCTGGGTCACACACACACACACCACCAGACAGACAGAGGGAGCAGGGACACCTGGGTCACACACACACACCACCAGACAGGTCACCAGCGAGACACAGCCCTGTACCTGACCTGCACACACACACACACACACACACACACACACACACACACACACACACACACACACACACACACACACACACACACACACACACACACACACACACACACACACACACACACACACACACACACACACACACACACACACACACACACACACACACACACACACACACACACACACACACACACACACACACACACACACACACACACACAACCATGACCAGGCTCCCACGCACATCACACACCCTTGCGGAGATGCAGACAATGTGGTGAAGACACCTAGCGAAATGAGAGTGTGGTGTGGGTAAAATCATGTGTGTGTGTGTGTGTGGGGGGAGGTTAGGGTGGAAGTCGTAATCCAGTGAGGGATCTGAGAAACCTTAAAACTCATTTTGCCTGATTAGCACACACACACTCCCTTTCCCCCCCCCCCCACACACACACACGAAAACACACACTCCCTTTCTCAAACACAAGTCTGCAGTTGGCCAAGAAAGCTGGTGGTAATACAACTACAGAGTCAGGCATCTTGTATAGTATATGAGGGGAAAACAATCAAAAGGTCTGCCAACTGCAGTGGGGTGATATCCTGAGCTCCGCCCTGCCTTGTGTCAGCAGGGACCTGCCACCTGCTCCAGCCCCACAGCCCGCTGTGACACGACCGTGTTTACCTTTCTGGACGTCCCTGTCGAGCACTTCGTCAAACAGTTTCTCCTGAACCGGCGGGGGAAGGTCCTCGATGTCTGTAGACAGAAACACAACATCCGGGGTTCAGAAACACAACATCCGGGGTTCAGAAACACAACATCCGGGGTTCAGAAACACAACAACCGGGGTTCAGAAACACAACATCCGGGGTTCAGAAACAAGTTCAAGGGACCCTTGAGGGATTGCTCGTCATGCTGCTGTGAAAAAGGTCTTTTTTTTTAAAAAAAACTACCGAGACAAAGTTTAGAGCTAAAGGCAGGGGAGGGGGTCACGGTGTCTCACCCTTGATGTGAACACAGTGGAAAGAACTGTTAGTTGGTGAGATTAGGTTTAATGACAGCAGGGCTGCAGTGCTCAATCCCGTCTACTCAAACTGCATACCAACACGACCAGCTAGACAAGACTGTTCAGACATGTTCTCTGTCGAGGTTTGTTTCGTCCCCCCCCCCCCCCCCCTTTTGTATTCCTCCACACAATGACTAGACCTCCTTGGTGTGCTCGGAGCGCCTGACAACAGACGCAGCCATTCTTCTGGCTCCACAAGCGACTGCATTGACTTTGTGTTTCAAAACAGAATGGCTTTTATGCTGGCCCGGAGCCAAGGTCCGCACAGCTCCAAAATACTCCACATTCTGGACCTTAAGGATTACCAGGCCAGCAGCCCAAGACCACCGCGCCACGACGGCTAACTCTCATGGTGGAATGCAGCTCAAACAGCGCTCGCTACCAAGATCTTGGCAGATACGACTACTATTCTTGCTTTGGACAAGAAGCACAGTGGGCATGGTGGTTTAGATGGAGTGAAATCACCCCCAAACATGGAGCCAGAGAGTGTTGAGCTGCCAGCTGGCGGGAAACAACCAGACCATGATGTTTCATCCTCTCCCAACACGTCTGCCACAGGCAATCTCATTGTAAAACAAACAAGGGTTCTATTCGTAAAATATGCAAGTCAGCTACTTAAAAAAGGTTCCATTCTACAACTCAGGAGGAGATACGATACAGCCGTTATGGTTTTAGGCTTAGCAAACTAAAACATCTGTACTAGACTAGACTACCTGAAGGGGGGTCTACATAACTGCTAACAATAGACGTCAGATTGTAAGGATCTAAAACAGCCAGCAGCCTCCTACTCCACCTCCTCCACCCATTCATCCTCCTCACCTGCAGGCAGGGTGAAGGTAACCAGGTCAGTGAGGAAGAAGCAGGTGAAGTCTCCCTTGCGCTGGTGCAGCGATGCGGCCACCTCTCTGCGGATCTGCTCCGTCAGCTCTGGACAGACCATGGCAGGGATGCACTTAGCGGCCTGCTGCGACACCTGCAAACACACACCAGCCTTCTCACTTCCTGCAAACACACACCAGCCTTCTCACTTCCTGCAAACACACACCAGCCTTCTCACTTCCTGCAAACACACACCAGCCTTCTCACTTCCTGCAAACACACACCAGCCTTCTCACTTCCTGCACGACCTTGTCACACCGGCTGCATCATCGGTTATGTTTGACATCGAATCAGGGCTTTCGTGATGCTGGGAGGGTGGGAGGGGGATTTGGGAGATAGTAGCCCTGAGGGACAAATGGCTTGTTTATTCAGAGGACAGACAGGTTACTCTCTTTATTTCTCTCTCTTTATCTCTCTCTCTTTATCTCTCTCTCTTTATCTCTCTCTCTTTATCTCTCTCTCTTTATCTCTCTCTCTTTATCTCTCTCTCTTTATCTCTCTCTCTTTATCTCTCTCTCTGACCAGGGGATAAGAGAGCAGGAAGCATCCAGATTATCTGGGATCACACAGGCACAGTCGACAAGCTCCAGACCTCCTGCACGCTCCAACAGGCGCATGCACCCAGCCCAGCCCCCCTCCTGCACTCCCCTACCCAGAGGGCCATGCTGGTGAACTACAGTCTGGTTCAGGGAGTTTGCTAATCTGTCACGGAGCGTAGGAGCACTCTGCAGTCACAGGAAGACCCTGACGTATGGTGCTAGCATGCTAACCTGCTTCAAAGAGGCTAGCATGCTAACCTGCTGCAGAGAGGTTAGCATGCTAACCTGCTGCAGAGAGGCTAGCATGCTAACCTGCTGCAGAGAGGCTAGCATGCTAACCTGCTGCAGGGAGGCTAGCATGCTAACCTGCTGCAGAGAGGAAATCCATCACCACAACTCTGATGTGAAACACGGTTTGTGGTTGACACGCGTCTAGGGCCACCCTGAGGGACGCTGAGAGTTTGGGCCTGATTCCAAACAACTTCCCTCTCTTCTATTCCCATGACCCTTAATAACCACCAAGCACTGGCATCCTGGCAACGGTCTTCCGAACTGGAAGAGGTTATGAAAGGGGAGAGGGGCTCCCTGGTTGGCCCAGCCAGCAGGGCTGGGAGTGGGCCCTGACCTCTGTGAGCAGCACAGCCAGCATGTCTTGTCTCTGGAAGCGGATGGCCAGGTGCACCAGGGTGAAGCCGTCGTCGAACGCAGACGGCCGGTTCAGCAGACGCACCTCGTCTGACTTGAGCTGCCGGGCGATGTCGCCTCCGGACGACTTGTACGCCTCCACTGCTGCCAGGTCGCCCTCCACCACACCTGAGAGGGAGGAGGAGAGAGTGAGAGAGAGAGAGACAGAGAGAGAGACAGAGAGAAGACATGGATTGAGAAGAGATAAAGAAACGCATAAGAAAACCCTACACCTGATTTGATCCATTACAGAATTGACCCCTACTCAGCCTCACATACGTTTTCACTACATCTAGGCCAAGGTCAATGACAAGGACACATGCTGTCTCATGTATTATACTGTTGGCTGTTTGCTAGAATCAAACAACAGACTGACTTTTGCCAAAGCTGGTCGTGTTTGGGAAAAGAAACAGATGAAACATTGCAGGGGGATGAACGGTGTGCGGAGAGTGAAGGTGGGACAGCAGAGCAAGAAAACTACTACGGGCTTCACAACATTCTGTTGATATTTCTGGAATTTCCCACGCAGGCATTACACAACATTGCACCCTGCTGAGATACTGTTCTATTAAGGACCGCACACAACGCCTAGTAACAGCCTCTGATCCAGGCACAGGGGGGTTCAGACCAAGGGAGACAAAGGAGGGAAGACCAGGAGAGGGACTGGGAGGACTGGACCTTGTCATGCAGAGCTGTCCACTGATTGGTGAGGAGAGGAAGGTGGGAGGAGCTACATGGTGGGATCTCCAGCATTTGACACAACAGCCAATCAAAGTGGGCGTGCCTGTTACTCTCAACTCTGTCCTCATGGTATCCTCCAGAAACTAATGTTGTCTAAACATCGCTAGGCAGGGTGAAATGGGAGTGGAGGGGTTGTGTGTGTGTGTGCAAATTACCAAAAGATTTGAATATGAGTCACAGTGCTCCCCCCCCCCTCCCAAACAGAAACCATTCCCTACATACATCTGCAGGCAATGATTAACCATTAGTTATTAAGAGGGACACCAAAGGTCAAGTTAACTGGTCCCCTGCCGTTCTCTTTCTCCCTCCTCGATGGACACCATTCACCCAATGGAGAGAGTAAAAGAACACTACTTAGTGAGGTAGCCAGTTTTGTATATATGTTTTTTTTTTTTTTGTCTCTGCTCTTTGCAAGGAAACAATTAGCTCGGGCTAGGCTGAGGAGCTGGGGGGGCTGTTCACAGCAGCCAATGACTGATCGTCAGCAGGGGAAGCAGGAAGCCACACCCTCCTATCGTCTGTCAGGGATGAACCTGCTGCCGGGCCACATATGGAGGCAGCAACACCAGCGCCTCGGCTAGGGAGCGGGCTCTGTGGAGCGGGCTCTGTGGAGCGGGCTCTGTGGAGCGGGCTCTGTGGAGCGGGCTCTGTGGAGCGGGCTCTGTGGAGCGGGCTCTGTGGAGCGGGCTCTGTGGAGCGGGCTCTGTGGAGCGGGCTCTGTGGAGCGGGCTCTGTGGAGCGGGCTCTGTGGAGCGGGCTCTGTGGAGCGGGCTCTGTGGAGCGGGCTCTGTGGAGCGGGCTCTGTGGAGCGGGCTCTGTGGAGCGGGCTCTGTGGAGCGGGCTCTGTGGAGCGGGCTCTGTGGAGCGGGCTCTGTGGAGCGGGCTCTGTGGAGCGGGCTCTGTGGAGCGGGCTCTGTGGAGCGGGCTCTGTGGAGCGGGCTCTGTGGAGCGGGCTCTGTGGAGCGGGCTCTGTGGAGCGGGCTCTGTGGAGCGGGCTCTGTGGAGCGGGCTCTGTGGAGCGGGCTCTGTGGAGCGGGCTCTGTGGAGCGGGCTCTGTGGAGCGGGCTCTGTGGAGCGGGCTCTGTGGAGCGGGCTCTGTGGAGCGGGCTCTGTGGAGCGGGCTCTGTGGAGCTGCGTCACAGGAGATCCCAGTGTTTTGACACATTTCCAGCTGGCGGTGCCGACTGTTCACAGGCAGCAGCCACACCAGCCCCAATCTGGGACAACAACACGAGCATAAGGAGGACACTACTCCAGAAACGAGAGGGCAAAACGCCAGTCATCAAGTGAACTTGATAACCAACCTGAGATGGCCTCTAAAATATAAATTGGATTTGGAATGAGGCATGCACTGGGAGAACAGAATAACACAGGGGGGATCAACTGTGGAGGGATGTTAGATAACACTAATGCACTGTTCAATGACAAAAGTAATTCCAAGGCTTGAGAGATACCCATTGTTGTGCAAAGCCTACTCTCTCAGGTTTAACATGCGATTGAAAGGGTAGCCGGGTTCAAAAGAAGAGTTTTTGTTAGTAAACATGCACATGAAGCGCATGTAACAACGGCAACAGCAGAGCGTACATAACAGGACCTGCAGATCGCACCGTGAAGGTCAGATACTCCAGATTCAATACAGGCACTTGTTTATTTTTGACTTGTGCGGAGCCAGTAGGTTATTTTTAGTGCTTGTGGTCCTCCAAGCAGCCGGGGCAGACTGAGGCCTGCAGGCCTACCGTTCACTAGCTCAGGGTCTGTCCTGGCTGTGCTAGCATGTGTCAGAAATATTCATCTATCAAGCATTGCACAGTCAGTCGGTGAACAAGTTTAAGAAAGCTTTATTATTTGCGGCCAGCCCACAAGGAGACAAAAACATCACACGCCATTGTGCTACAAAGTTTGTCTGCTAGAATGTTGTGCTAGCTAGCTATTTAAGCAGCCCCACCCCACACATGTGAAGGGAAACAAGCAAGCCAAACAAGCCACGACTTCACACAGGAGGAGGTCTTAACTGCTCTAAAAGGAGATCAGATCATCCAAGTGTGTGTCCTTTGCATTGGAGCTGCAGGAAATAGGTCAAATCAAGTCGCGAGAGGAGGGAGGCAGAGCCAGAGGGAACCCTAGAGGGATGGAATCCTACAGGGAACCCTAAATGTCACCCAGACTAGCTCCGGCGTCTACAGAGACGCTCGCTCTAACCACAGAGAAAGCACGTTCTCTGCTGCTGACGAATCACTTTGAGAGGCGCGCAAACACACACACACACACACACACACACACACACACACACACACACACACACACACACACACACACACACACACACACACACACACACACACACACACACACACACACACACACACACACACACACACACACACACACACACACACACACACACACACACACACACACACACACACACACACACACACACACTTGAGCGGGAGAGCCGGCTCTATTGCTCAGCCTGCTAGACCGTCCGTGACAGGGCTGGTGGGGATGCTGCACAGCCCAGCACACCAGACTGATCTGTCAGGGGAGGAACAGCCGGCGGGAGGAGGGGGGACCAGAGGAGGGAGTCCGTAGGAGGGAGAGTGGCGTAGGAGGAAAAGTGTGGAGAGAGAGAGGAGGTGGACAGCAGGGGAGGGAGGCAGGGGATGAAAACAGACAGAGACCAGAGGCATGAAGGTAGGCAGAAGCTCCCCACTGTTCAACCCACTCCTCTTCCTCCTCCTCCTCTTCCAACCCTGCTGAACTACATAACGCAGTAGGCGGCTGTACCAGCAAACTGCTTGATATATTAGGGGATGTTTAATGTTTGGGTTTGTCTTGGCCACATGCAGTTGTACTACGACAACCATCTCCACAACAAGCAACCAAATCAGGGAAGCATGCTCACCTGCACAGGCGTTGAGAAACAGCCAGTCAGTCCTCCTCATCCTGTTCTTGATCTGCTTCAGCTTTTTAAAGTCCACCTCCAGCTCCTCTTGGCTGCCCCCCGCCCCCTGCGCCAGCTCGATCCTCTGAAAGTCCATCTTGACTTCCGCGTCCCTCCTCGACTGTGGAGGAGACCTTCTCTGGCCGCCGCTGCAGCCCACCACCACCCCCCCTCCGAGCCCCCCGCCTCCCCCCCGACCCCCCTGCGGTTGTCCCTGTCCTGCTCGTTGAGTATGGAAGGGGGGGGCTGGCTCTCGGGGTCCGTGGCCAGTTCGATTGGCTCCGCCAGGCCGTTGGGCGGCCTGGGGTGGTCACACACCACGCACTTGAGTGTTTTGGGCCAGTTCTCGTACGTACAGGCAGCACAGGTCCAGTGCTGGGCGTGAGTGTTGAGCCGGTTGCGGTCGTTGTACTCCTCGCAGGGGTCCGTGGGCGAGGAGGGGGCGGCGGGCCGGCACCCTGTGCCTGAGGTCTGGGGTGACTCTGTGGGGCTGCGGGGCTGCAGGGGGTGCCCCTGGTGGTGGTGCTGCTGCTGCTGCCCCGGCTGGCGCTGACACGAGCACTGGGTGCAGCGGATGGCTCGGGGCCAGTTCAGGTAGGTGCACATGTGGCAAGACCACTTGCTGGGCGTCTCCGGGGCGTCTGAGATGCGGACCCGAGGACGGGCGCTGGAGTCTGGGCAGATGAGGAGGCTGGAGCCCCCCTGGGGAGGGCTGTTGCTCTGGCTCAGACTCGGAGGGTCCCACTGCTGTAGCCCGGCGTCCAGGCTGGGGATGTTTTTGAAAGGCTCCTCCGTGATGATGGTGCTCCCGCTAGGCCTCTGGGCACGGCACATGGTACACTTGATAGCTGAGGGCCAGTTCTCGTACGTGCAGTAGTCACAGGCCCACTTGGCGCCCAGCTCAGTCATGGTCGCTCTGCTCCACCACTGGGGGAGGCAGCTGCTTGGAGGAACTCAGGTCGACAGGCAGGCTCTGGGAGATCACACAGGCAAGCAGGATGCTGGAGAGACACACAGGTCGACGTGGTCAGGTGGTGCCTCTCAAACTGCCCACACACACACAGACAAATATATAGGCCTAGCCTACGTGCAAACATTATCTATAGAACACTGACATGTACAGGAGTGAATCTTATTTTGTCATGAAAAAGGGGTGACCAAAGCAGGGGAGAGTTTTTTGTTCTTCTTACAGTTCATATTTTAATTCTAAAAGCAAAAAGACATACCAGGCTGAAGGAAAAACATGGCTTTCACATGATTACAACTTCAGAGGATCCACATAGCGCTGTAGCATTAGACAGCTGGGCAAGGTAGGGCGAGCAGGCCAGAACAAGGCAAATTTGCAAATGCGGGTTGAACTTGATTTGGTTAATTTGAGAATCTCCTTTGCTTCAGACTGAAACCCTTAAGGGTAAGGTGCTAAACGCTGCCAGCACATCCGACTTTTTAAAAATAGTTTTCATGTCTACGTACATGCATGAAGTGTAAACAGTTCCGGAGATGTCCTGCAAAAGTGCCCTCACTTCAAATCTGATCTGAAGTTCAAGTAGCCAGGCACAAAGGTGGACAAAAACAACCATGCCTAACACAAACTTGACTAAAGAACTAACAGTTCCTGTAAAGTTGCACGCCATTGCAGACTGCAATTAGATACGCCAACTGAAACAGTGTATGGGCGTAATTATTAACAACAAAATGCCTGAGAAATTATTTCTAAAACCAAACCTGTATGTCAGCGGCTTAGTTGCAACTTCATATATGATCACAAGAAAAAGTCATGACTGCTACATTTTACGTCAGCAAAACGCATAGTAGTTCTATTTAACCTGGCATCTTGATCCAGATAAAATGTCTAAACGTCTGTTTTTCCAAATGTGTTAAACAAAAGTTAATCAGTCAGTCGGTTAAGGTCTTAGACAGTCGGGCGAAAAATCCAACAAGAAAGCTAGCTTGCTATCTGACTTTCTTTGACGACCCAGGACAATGCGTAAATTATACTGTAAACGAGCTTCCTTGCAACGTCGTTTTAATTTAGGTGGAAGTTTTTAGTTGTGTTGCTTACTTTCAACCAGAAAGCTGGATAAAGGCTACGGAAGACATACGTATTTCAGCACTTTCAGCTAATGTGCTAACTCTAGTCAACTATTACCAACTACCACATGCATGCTGAGAGCTAGTTAGTGCCGTGGTTGTCTAACTACCAACTGGGCAAAGGCGTCGCTAGCTTGTAGGTAGCTAGGGTGCAATAGCCTAACCTCCCAGTGTGGAAACCATAGATATGCTGGAAACTAGTGGTGTAGGATAGTCTGTCTTAATTTCCCAACCGACTACGCAAACAAATAATAAAAAGTTTGTCGACAGAGTAATCTTGCAAAATTCAAACACTCCCGTAATACTCGATTTGCGTGACGGCTATTAACACCTAGCTAGCCAAACAGTTTTATCAAGCCAGGCAACAATGTCAATGAATGCTAGCTAACTACAGTACCTCCGCCAGCTTGTACGTTTGCTACTGTTACGTTAGCTAGCTAATGCACATAAATTAAATCTAAACAACACACAAGTCTCACAACAAGAAAACTTCCCCCCCGTTTCAATCTGTAACGTTTGTAGTCTATGTATGTTTCAGACAATGGAAACCATTTGCAGGGCGGCCTAAGTACAAAAGTGCTGTACCTTTTCCTGTGTTTACACTCCTCTTCAAGGCGATACCACAACAAACCGAGCTTCACAGTCCTAACAAGACTCCGGCTTCCCCAGTCTAATCCCACACCGTGTGTCCCGCGGCCAACAAGTTTATTTACCTAGAAGCCGCATATTTAGGTTTTCGCGCCCCGTTCGTTCGGAGCGTCGATATCCACATACTAAAAAAACGACTCCCGTCCCTCTGCCGTCTGTTTAGGGCTTTAAATCATTTTAATCCCCATTTCCAACCGCCGATGAGACGGTCTTTAATGGCGACGTAGAGAAAAAAATACAGAGGCAGGAGGATTTACCACCTGGATATGCCGAACAGGCTGATTGGTCTAGCGCCTCTGTATTCCTCAAACTGACCTATAAGATTGTACTTCTTTATTTTGCGAATCTTTATAAAGTACGTTGTCAAATGTCTGTCTCAAATGTCTAAATGCTACAATATCCTAATTCATTGAATCGTCTTTATTAAATTGCAGCCACGCTATAATTATTTGTTTTATGTTATCGTATTTCGCTCATCTTTCTCGCTCGCTAGTAATGGGAGCTAAAATGGTGATGTCATCGTTTGAGAAATACTGCAGCATACTGTACTGATAGAAATGATTGTTTTCATGGACCTCTTCATACAATTATGGCAGTTCAGATAAGAGGCCCCCTAAACTAGTGAAGTTAATAACCTGAACCGTGGTATAATAATTTGACCCTCATATTTTAAAGTAAATAGATTATGTGGATGCTACTGCTGCATATTGTGACAGGCTGGACTGTTTATTTGTTTACATCGCAGCCCCTCCTACCGCCAAATGACGTATTACTGCACAACCATACTAGGTTACCTCGTTTTATCGCCTTTGAAACAAACCCTTTGAGGTTGTGGGTAGTAGTTTCAAGCACAGATTGCACATATCGGTATAATATCGTTTATTTTTATGTACTATTATATATTTTTTAAATAATGACTGATTCTACAAATTTTGCTAAATGCATCACCAATGTCAATGTTTTGGATAACGGTCTTTAAAAATAAATACATCTGTAGGTTAAACAATCCCACAAAGTCTAGAGACTCAGTTATTGTGCACGTGGAAAGGTGTCCTAACATTTACAAATTTAATTTTCTCCCAGTTAGATTGGATTCCTGGGCATGCGCATAGCAAGGTGTGTGACACTCAAATGCATCATGTTCAGTCATAAGTATTTTTGACTTCTTTATTTGTTCATTACTTAAATAACGGTTTCCCACTAAAATCAGCTATTTAAACATAAGGTTCTTGGTTTACATTGGGTACAAATTACACAGCACCACCACCAGAGCATGTATCTTTTTTTTAATCATCCCCCAGTTTATAGGATCATAAATCGTAAATTGTCGCCCAACAAGATTGGTTATCTATCATGTCCAACCCATTAGACATATATAGTAAACTGAGGTGGGAAGTGTGATTAGACTGTGCTTCAGGGAGGCAGGATAGGTCAGGTTGCAGGTGTCTCCTGCAAGCTTTTCTACTTGTGTCGACAGGCAGATGAATATTACCAGATGAAAGTTCTCTCAAGTTACTTCATCCAATATTCACTGTATCCTCTCTTCTAAAACAGCCCACAGGGGCCCCAGTCCAGCCCTCCTCACCAGCCACATCCCCCCTAACTGAGATGCTTATAAATAAGAGCTATGTTTGCAACCCCCCCCCCACGCTCTCTACTGTACATTCAATATTGATTAAGTAACCCTAACACTTTATTTCAGTGCTCCAAAAGAGCCTATTGATTTCACACACACAAATTTGTCATTATTAACATTTTGTGATGAAAAATTTGAATAACATTTTAAGTACCAGTCCTCAAATGATTATGCGACATGATGCGACCAATGAAGACAATGAAAGCTAAATGATCGCAGGACAAAAAGTGTGATTGACTGTGGGGCACTCTCACAAAGCCTGTGTCACGGGATCACTTCTTCAATTTCACTGGCCCTTATCTACATGAATGGTCGCACATCCCCTTCTAAGATAGCGTAGCGACCAGGCCTACCGTGCAAGAGGTTCCTTCAATAACAACTGCAAATGATGACAGGGTTTAAAGTTTACAACTGTAGATGAGAGTGAGGAACAATCAGAGAAGTAGATGCAAGGAGCTGGTTCACATTGTAGGATGATCATAGATGGTGACTAATCCCAGTCGGCAATTACAACCCTAGCAGTCTGTTGTGTTTTGTTTGCAGTCATGGTAGGGCATACACTGTGGCTATGTGAATGGAAGGCACTGGGTACTGAACATAAGAGATGTTATCACAACATTTATGTCCTCACACAAACATTCTAATCAGCTCTGAGTACATTTAGTTTGTAATAGGGTTTGACCACAAAGGAAGGCAGATGGCTCTTTGCAATGTTCCCAGCAAAACACACGCACGCACACATACACACATACACACACACGGGCCGTGAAAGGACCAAAACTCTACCATCACGTCTGCCTTACAATTCTCACCCTCAAGTGTGCCACTTGTGGTTTCCCCTTAAAGCATTTGCAAAAGACACGTGATGTTTATACGTGGAGGAACACACAAACACACACCTCGGGAAGAGAGTAGCACCCAATGCAGAACCCAGTCACCTTAAGACGCTATGACCCTGTTATCCTCTGGTAGTTATCAGTCAGTAGTCATGGAGACAACGTTTACATGCTAAGAAGAGAAGTGGAAAAAGCAGACAAGTGGGCAGATGGATGTACAGTTTCTTATTTAGTGGTAGCTTTCAGAGAGGCAGCAGCAGTTAAGGGATCTTAAGCATCTGGTTAGTAAAACTCCAGTAAGGTTTGTTTGCCCTGTGAACCCTGTTACAACGCAAAACAAGGTGATTAAGCTCTGTTCGGGTGGTCACGGTAGCACAACATGACAGCATTGGTTAAGCACAACAAAGAAATCTGCTAAAGTTGTTAAGTGCAGCAAAGCGCATACAATTTCAGTGTTATTCAAGAACAATGAGGCATTGACATCTATGTCAATGAAGTGACATTAATTATTGTTACTTTAACAAAAGAGGATTATAGTAAGCACCCATTATAGTGGCAACGTGACATTTTCGTTTGTAATCTATATTTTTTGTGATCTAAATAGGCAACCGCTCAAGTCATAAAATACAAACTATTGATTGTTTAAGGAAAGGAAAACCTAACATTTGAAAGGCCAAACAGCGAGTCAGAATCTTGCAGACAGAATAAACCATTTTACACATAAATCTCTTTTCTTTGTAATAATCAAATTGCAAAACAAAACAAATGATTACCATTCCCCTGTCTCACTAAAATGAATAGTTTGAAGGCCGCAGAGCATTTATCCCTTTGCTTTTCTTAAATAAATTGTTTAAAAGAAGGCAAAAATAGTGCAAGAGGTAATGGTATAACTGGATGCTCAGAGTTGGAGATGCAGTGAGTGTGCAGCGTGATCCAGAGAGAGGTCTGTCTGCAGGGACAAGGGTGGCCCGCTAGTCAGTAGAAATTCGGTGACGTCTTCCATTGCTTGCTGAAACATTCACATCCACTAGGGCAACCCGTCCGTTCCAGGACAAAAAGGTACCAACTTTCCCCCCCATTAGACAGACAGTTAGGACTGCACAGGCTGGAAACTTCCCCCCTAAGGTGGCGATCAAACTGGGACAAACAAATGAACCAAACGGAACCCCACCTATGCAAGCCTTCAGGGCTGTCACTTCCTTTCATATATATATATATATATATATATAAAGATGTCTATCATTGATACCCAGCTCTCCTGTTGAGTTCTGTGTGTCACCCACAGCGCCATCCTGTGGCTTTGCATCTACGAGTTCTGTGAGCCGGGGGCGTCGCCGTCCGATCCGGGGGCGTGGCCGTCCGGGCTGAGGGCAGCAGGGCGACCCTGCACCAGCACGCCTGCAGGAACTGGCGCTTCGCTCACCAGGTTCTCGTACTCGCTACTGTCCTCATCCTCTTCGTCCTCATCCTCTTCATCCTCCTGCCCTGCAGCTTGTCTGTCCAGAGAGTCGGAGCTGGAACCGTCTCCATTGCCCAGGTAAGGGGTGCTGGGGCTGGGGCCAGGGCTGGGGCCCATGCTCAGGCCCATGGCCAGACCCAGGGGTCCGGGGGTGGGGTGGCCTGGGGAGCCCACAGCCTGGGGCCTGGGCAGCAGCGCAGCACTGGTGGGAGAGGAGGAAGGCAGCAGCAACGAGTTGACCTGGGAGGAGAGGTCTGTGTAGGCAGGGGGGTTGGTGGAGGTACCAGGTCTCTCTGGGGCAGAGGGGGTGAGGAAGGCTACCCGGGAGAGGAGGGATGTGTCTGGGGGCTCCATGTTCTCCTCTGGGCCGGGACGGGCCTCCGTGTTCTGGGCCTCCTGGATTCCTAAAACGGAAAACGGGGAACATTTTAAAACTGGGACTGCATTTATAAAGCGTATTTTAACAGCACACCCAAAGCGTTATGAATTTGCCTCTCATTCACACACACAGTCACACATCAACAGGACTGGCACTGGCCGGCCCACCAGGAGCACCATGGGGCTCAGTGTCCTGCTCAGGGACACTTCAACACATGCCACAGCCGCCGCACCAAACACGGAGAGCTGAGTTCCAAACAGAGGTGAGACTGAACACAGTGTTTGTTACACTCCCTTACTTCTCTCTTCCTCTGCCGTCTTTCTTTTCCTGAGAGCGATTTGTTGTTTGAGTTTGTTCACTTCCTCCTGGCATTTCTCCTTCACACGTTCACTCTGTTCAACCTCTGCACACACAGCCTAGAAACATGAGAACATTCAAATTAAAATAAATCAAGATTTATTTTGGGGGGAGCAGCCATCTTTTTCAGAAAAACAACACTCTACAGTATGTAGAGCTATATCTATACTTCCATTATTTTACCTTACGTAAATAACACAATGTGAAAGACATACGATCTCACCTGCACTTTATCTTGTAGTGCACTGTAGACCTGGAATATTGTTCTGATATCCTTCATCACACCGTCCTTGTCAAAGAATTCAGCTCTGCAAATCAGATAAAGGTGTGAAGTAAGTTTCAGAGCACATGAACAAAGACAACCACAAGCCGTGACTCACTCGTGCTCTTATCCTGCACCATGGCAACAGAGTGGCGGAGAGAGCTGAACTGTTGTCAAGGCAGCATATTCGGTTTCCCCAGCGGGCCTTTGACCACACAGAGCTCTGTCAGTGTCTACTGTATTAGCAGAGAGCAGACTTCCTGGAGAGGATGAATCACTCAGTTTGAGGAATATCCCACAGCGCTAAGCCCCAGTGAGAGTGACACTGAATACCTTCAGATAGACACACTTAGAGACTTACATGCACATGCATAGAGATAATCTTCTGACCCATCACAGGGAGAGGAGTGACTGTGTGGGACCATTAACAGTATTCATCGATCTCTGAGCATTAGAGGGAGCCCTAAAATGTATGTTCATTAGAAATCCCTCCACACACAACATTTCACCAGAAAACTATGTAAAGGAGCAGGATGATGCTAACATATGACGACACATGACGATAACCTTCCTAAAGAAAGGCTCCACCCCTCCACCACCCCCTCTCCTGAAAGAGCCCCTTACCCGTGCTCTTTGATGACCCTGTAGGAGCCCCTTACCCGTGCTCTTTGATGACCCTGTAGGAGCCCCTTACCCGTGCTCTTTGATGACCCTGTAGGAGCCCCTTACCCGTGCTCTTTGATGACCCTGTAGGAGACCCTTACCCGTGCTCTTTGATGACCCTGTAGGAGCCCCTTACCCGTGCTCTTTGATGACCCTGTAGGAGCCCCTTACCCGTGCTCTTTGATGACCCTGTAGAAGCCCCTTACCCGTGCTCTTTGATGACCCTGTAGGAGACCCTTACCCGTGCTCTTTGATGACCTTGGCATAGTTGAGTGAGGTGTTGGGCACAGAGGAGACTTTGTACTCCTGCTGGCTGGTGTTGCCCAGATTGGGGATGCTGAGAGTCACCTTTTGGTTGTACCTGCTGGATGGGAACTCAAGGTTAGCCTAGCCTAGCCTAGCATCACATAGACTTAGCACTGGAAGTGCACATTTAGCAGTTAGCGTGTATGCAGAGTTGCCTGTATCCTCTCCCGGGGAGAATCAGCGCAAGTTATTTGTGTTACTGCATGAGGTGTCCTCTGTGTGTGAGGCAGGGGTGTGTGAGGCAGGGGAGTGTGAGGCAGGGGAGTGTGAGGCAGGGGAGTGTGAGGCAGGGGAGTGTGAGGCAGGGGAGTGTGAGGCAGGGGAGTGTGAGGCAGGGGTGTCTGAGGCAGGGGTGTTTGAGGCAGGGTGTGTGAGGCAGGGGTGTTTGAGGCAGGGTGTGTGAGGCAGGGGAGTGTGAGGCAGGGTGTGTGAGGCAGGGAAGTGTGAGGCAGGGTGTGTGAGGCAGGGTGTGTGAGGCAGGGGAGTGTGAGGCAGGGGAGTGTGAGGCAGGGGAGTGTGAGGCAGGGGAGTGTGAGGCAGGGAAGTGTGAGGCAGGGGTGTTTGAGGCAGGGGAGTGTGAGGCAGGGGAGTGTGAGGCAGGAGAGTGTGAGGCAGGGGAGTGTGAGGCAGGGGAGTGTGAGGCAGGGGTGTCTGAGGCAGGGGTGTCTGAGGCAGGGGAGTGTGAGGCAGGGGAGTGTGAGGCAGGGGAGTGTGAGGCAGGAGAGTGTGAGGCAGGAGAGTGTGAGGCAGGAGTGTGAGAGGCAGGGGTGTGAGAGGCAGGGGTGTCTGAGGCAGGAGAGTGTGAGGCAGGGGTGTCTGAGGCAGGGGTGTGTGAGGCAGGGTGTTTGAGGCAGGGGAGTGTGAGGCAGGGGAGTGTGAGGCAGGGGAGTGTGAGGCAGGGTGTGTCTCAGCCATTTCAGTCTGCAGATTTCAAACAGCAGATCACCCCCCCCCACCACCACCACCCCCCCCATTAACAGCTGCATCCCCAGTTAAATAAAAAAGAAAAACTTTCGCACCCACACTTAAAAACAAACTACCCCTTATATACCGTACACGTGAGATTCGACACCTTTATTTATGGAGAAAAAAAATAAAATAATTTACCTGCTGTTGGGCCTAAACAGGACATACTCCAGGGCGTGCGTGGAGCAGTTGGCTGTGGAGATGAAGCTGAAGAGGAGGAAGACGAGGTCAGGCACGCCGAGGAGCCGGGTCAGCTGCTTGTGGAGGATCTGTTCCCTGAACGACATCTGCTGCTGTGTGTTCTTCCTGAACCGGTACCAGCCGATGACATTCTGTCCCAGAACAGGAAGTCGTGGTTAAAAGGTTACCGGTGAAGGGCGTCGCTAAGGAACCCCCTGTTCTACCTTGGAAGAGAATACTTACTTTTCGTCTACCTTTGAGTATTCTATTGAGACTTTCCTCGTTGACTTTGCCCGCGAAGTCATAAAAGCTGGAGAGAAATGCAATCAAGTATGTGTGAGAACAAAGTAACATAGCACTAGTGTTTGTGATCTTAACTAGCCTGAGCTAGAGAGATTTGGACCTCATGCTTAGTGGTAGGAGAGAGCCATCTACTGTTCAATGACAATATAAACAATCATTTGTTTTAGATACAAGGCATCTGGTAACAAACCACATGTCAATCTCATTTTATCGATGGGTATGTCAATGGACCAATAATTATTTAGTATTTTTCCAATATTAAGCCTGTTAGCACTGACTTATGTCTGGCCTGTGTCAAAAAGTTGAAAATAACTCAAACCAACCTAAATAGTTGTGCACAAGGTTCATGATTATGGATTTCTGTGAAGGAAAGAAAACATTTGGTATCAATATCACAGCTTTCCCTGTGGACCAACTATAGCTGCTGTGACATAATGACACCTGTCTGTCTAGTTTTAAAGAATTACAAAGACATTTAGTAAGCGGAGATCTACCACGAAAGGCTGGTTGACGGAGGTCTTACCTACGACTTGAAGCAGCTCTGCACTGCTGATCTGTGTGTCACTAATACTAACAGTCTCCTCTTGTCTGACTTCACCTAAAAGGAAGCCCTCCTGCAAAAAGATAAAACAGAAACATTCAAATTAATTTAACTAAACAGGTTTTTGTAATATTTACATGAAACCAACACGTTAAATCAATAGCACATAATGTTTGTCGTCAGATCAAGTAACACGTTTCAGGATATAATAAGTCTTGAACTTCTCGACAAGGAACGAAAAAAACATCGGGTCATATGACCAAAGTACAAGGACACAGGTGCCTGCTTTGGTATGCAAAGAATGCGGAAAAGCGCTGGAAGCCAGCCAACGTTATCAAAAACACCTTCAAATAAATCTGGACACAACTAGCGTTACTGTACTGTATACTTAACAGCTAGCTCTAGCTAGCCAATAATACACTGGCAGCACCATTTGACTCACTTTTCTGAAAATAATTGGCTAATTGACAAAACTATGTGCTTGTCTACCTAAGTAGCTCGGTAGAAAATGCTAACTAGTTCGCTAGCAAAGCCCCAGTTTGACAGGTTTTAAATCCCTGTTGAGGTCTGTACAGTGATAGCAATGGCAGGCTAATCGAAAGCCGAGCCACCACACCAGCCAACTTGGTAGTTAGAACCAACTGACCTCGATGACACAGCGCCCACACTACCTACTAAACAAAAAGCTCCGTATTCATACGAACTATGGGTAGCTAGCTAACAAATCGTTTTGTTAAAAGATCATACAACAGCGAGCTAGCTTTACCAAAATGTTAGCTATATTATCACGGAAGTCAGTTGACAGCTATTTGAGCTAACTTAGCGCTAGGCTAGCTAATAGCAACAGGAAGACAGTGAGATCACCCAACTCAATATCTGCCAAAGACACCACTGTATTCACAAGTGTGCTCACTATCTCGTTACTAAGTACACGCATTTTTGGTACTTACGTGATCTGAGTTGCTGTTAGCGCTGTGATAACACACAGAGCTAAAAGTATAACCCGAAATGGATGCCGCCATGATGGAAACATCACCATCTACAGTCTCCCAGTACCCCCTGCGGTCGTCAACGTCAAACTAAACTACTGAGCGTCATGCACACGCTAAAGTTCCGGTAGGAGCAAGATGAACAGAAACGCATTTTGAAGTGTACAACATTGACTGCATGCGATTACTCTACATTTACCAGAAGTATGGAGTCCGAAGATTTTAAACCCTCAAAGCTGGGAACAAAGGAATAGTGAGTGTGCTAGCCAAATTTCTACTTTGATAACAAGTTCGATCTGGACTACTCAAGCAGATAGCTTGCTGGTTGTGTAGCCTACTGAAAATAATGCTGTGCTAGAAGAAAACAGATGGAAAAACATATTTCATCCAATGTGGTGTCGCGATCCCGTTTTATTCCAGCTGGGATGATGCATATCAAAGAGAGTTGCAGACGTTCAAAGACATTGGAGACGTGGGTGAGATATGGTAAAGAACATAGATAAGGGATTTTATATGGAAGCCAATCAGTGACATCATATTTTGAATTTTAAGACGTTGAATACTTAATATTGACATTTAAACACCACCGAATTTGTTGGTTTTTAATGCACCTCTTTAAAACTGAAATATTAATTTAATTGAATGTGAAATATATATATCATCCAAAAATGTAAGGTTTGGAAATTCCGGTTGCTCAAATTGAACAGTAAAATTGGGTTCGAACATTCAAATAAATTCAAATTTCACTTTTAAAGAGATTCATTCGAAACCAACAAATACGGTGGTGTTTGAATTTCAATATTAAGTATTCAATGCCTTTTTTTTTCTTCAAAATATTCTATCACTGATTTGCTTCCATAATTTTACTGCACCATTCTTGCCATGATTGACACATTTTCTCCTCTGTCAGGTTTGGTGAAGAAAGCATGACCCGTGTTCTTCGGTGGATAGACAGGGAAAATATACCAAAAAATGCAGCCATACTTGATATTGGCACGGGGAATGGTATCCTTTTAGTTGAATTGGTAGGAAAAATAAATGAAACACTTAATGTAATTTTATTGTGTAACTAGGCAAAATACGTGCTATTAAAATGTACTTTACTTATAGGTTATAACCTATACATTTTGTAACTCTGAAACTGTAGCAATGGGACTTTTACTAGTTTACTTTTACGAGTGGTGATAAAGATGTTGCTTCTACTAATCGCCACCAACATGATAATACGTTTGTTTTTCTTTTTTTCTAGACAAAACAGGGATTCACAAATCTCACAGGAATCGATTATTCCACAGCTTCAGTAGAACTTGCCAAGCGAGTACTGCAGACTGAAGATATCACTAATGTGACCATTAAGGTTGGTCTTTGTCACTTGTTATGGGTTTTTGGTTAGGATGTAGTTTACTAGTATTATAGTAAAACAAATACTATGCAGTACAACACTTAGGTCTACATAAGTGCACTGATCAATTATAGTAAAACTGTAAAACCTGCAACGTGGTAATTTGAAAGCTAGGCTGGCCAATGTCGTTTTTGAATCGGGGCAGGCTGAGACTGGAGGAAAGTAACAGGTGGTGGCACTATTGGGCTGTGCAATGTTGAATGGTCTTCCAAAGAATTATGTTTAAAAGACCATGTTTTACGCATACTTCATAAAAACTTTAGTCACGGCCACCAAGTATTTATTCTGAATTGGAAGTTATGATTGGAATCATGTATGGTATGAAACAAAACAAACAACTTTTTTCATGATAACGTTTCAGAACTTAACATTGCGTAAAATAGTGTACTGTAATGCTGAACGAATAAATGTAGGCTACATGTGCACAACTTTAATCAAAACATTTCCACAGTAGTTATATGCATCCACATCAACACCACCCTGCTCCATCCCAGTGTATATGCTAGTGCTTTCAATTGCTTGGAACCCAAGACCACAGACAAACACTGCCATTCATGGTGAGGTCCACATGAAGTCCCTCAGACAAACTAGCTTTCAGCTAACAAGCAGGTATCGTGGCTCCCGCCAGGAGAGGAAACTCCATGTATAGTCGGCAAGGCAGAGGGAAAGCACAGGGGTGTTAAAGGGAATGGAAGTCTGCCTGTCATGTGGATGTGACCACCTTATGCCCAAGCGAGCTGACAGGATTTAACACATCTGCAGAAAAGTAAAATATTATACTATTTCTGTGGATTAATTCAAGGCTTTTCTCCCCCGTGCGCACGAATATTCACACATGTAAACACGCTACCTGTAAAACGTCTTCATAGAGGTGCGCGCTGTTCTCTAGCAGAGTGCTTGCTGTTGAAGTAAATATTGACCCGAGTATAGATTCAGGGATGTCTGTGTGTGTGTATCAGATGTTAAACTGGCATCATGGTTCATACCACCAAAGAGGCAGGACACAAGAAAACTGTGTTTAAAGAAGGGAGAGAGAGACTCAGAGACAGAGACTGAGAGAGAGACACAGAGAGAGAGAGAGACACACCCAGAGAGAGAGAGACGGAGAGGCAGAGAAAGACAGAGAGAAAGACACAGAGACAGAGACACACCCAGAGACAGAGAGAGAGACAGGCTGTTGGTGTGAGAGAGGAGCCTTGGCCACATTTGAATGGTTTCCTACTAACATTCAGTCTGAGGATTCATCTCTGTTCAGAGGGAGCCAATCCCACACTGTCATCATTTTGGCAAACTTGTTTTCCACTTTCTGACAGTTCACCCTTCAACTGGAGAATGTGACACTGAGTTCCGTGTTATTGCATGGGAAAACTCAATCCGAAATCCTGGATCATTACACCATATGCGTATGCTGTACATTTTCAGCAGTTTTCTTAGCTGATCCCTCATGTCACTCCTCATGACGATCTTGCGCTTCGTTGGTGGCTGTTTGTTTTGCTCTTTTAGTCAGAAGTGGATAAAGGAGAGTTTTGAATCGCTGCTCCACCAGCCTCCTTACAGCTCAGTCTGACTCGAGGTGTGACCCTCGTTATGTCTGTGATGTGGAATTGAAACCTTAGTTCGACCCTGCTGTAGATCACGTGATCAGCTGTGAGTGAGATTGGGCATCCTACATTAGTCGAAAAACATGACTAAGTGGGAGGGAAACCTTAAACCCCCAAGATGAACACTAATAAACTCTAAATTGTCTGCTCTGTCGATATCCAGGAGGTGGATTTCTTGCGCTGCTCAGGGGAGCTGAGTGGTTTCGACCTGTGCATCGATAAAGGCACCTTTGATGCCATCAGTCTGAACCCACAGGACACAGAGGAGGGCAAAGCGGGCTACATCCAGGCCCTGAGAGAAGCACTGAAGAACGAGGGGCTTTTCTCCATCACTTCCTGTAACTGGACAAAGGAGCAGCTTCTACAAATGTTCAGTGAAGGTAAAGGAGTTTAAGTTGTCCGGGTCGATGTTGGGAGTTTTCTGACAAAAACGACTTGTCAGCAACGTGATGAAGACGGTCTTGTCAGAGCATTCAAGAAGTAACAATGGCAGCCTTGTAAAGCTGAGAATCAGGGGATTGGTTTTTAGAGCTGTAGGTGTTGCTGTGGGGAAAGGGTGGCTCATCTGACGCAATGACAACCAGTCATTACTGGCTGCAAATGCTACAAACCTACCAGTCAACTTTGTGTTCTTCCTGTCAAACATAATGGGATGAATGGTGTCAGCCAGGGTTCGTTAAACAGGATCTTGAGGTTCCACAGCGCCCACTATTTTTATGGTAAAAAAACATTTAGTCTAGAAGACAATGTACTGAGATATGACCAGTTGTGCAGAGAGACAACTACACACTTGGCCTTTGCCCCCTGTGTGTAGAAGTTGTGTTTTTGTCTTTCATTCTCATTGGCTTGTTCTGCCACTCTCTGTATACAACTTTCTTATATTTTGTGTGCCTTTTCAATAAAGATGAGAATTCTAGTGTTTACTTCTGTTTTGTCTGAGCACTATTACGACATATTACAGGGAGAGTTTGTTTTAACCTCTTCCCTTTCTGTCTTCTGTAGGGTTTGAGTTTGTTCAGGAACTACCCACACCCAGCTACCAGTTTGGTGGTAGAACAGGCAACAGTGTGACGGCGCTCATCTTCAAACGACTACACTGACGCAAACCTACAGATACTTTTGTAGCATTTAAATTTGACCTTGTTTCTACTGTAGAGTCATGAATGTTTATGAAATATTCTGAGAATTGTCAAAATAATAGTAAATTTTTAAATTTTCCAGAATTGAACATTGACTGTGTTTTTATTATGAGATCCTTGAATTCCTTATTATGCAAATATATTTCTCTGGACTTGCCAACACACAACTTAAAGGGTTTTAAAGAACGAGTATCCTGCCATTTCCTGTCTCAGCATTCTACCATTTGTCAAAATCTGCCTTTAATTGGAATCTGGGCCAGTAGCCCAATGGCAGCAGTCCCTGCAGAGGCAGTCATGCTGTTGAGTAAACACATGCAATGTGTTAGGAGAATTACTGCCTGGAAATTTACAAGGCGCTAGATATCCTGCCTGGACGCACAGCAGAGGCAGAGCCTCCATGAAAACAAGAGGTTTCTCCACTTCAGGACCCTCCTCCGTTACAATGTCGACTCTCACAACTTCCACAGTCTTAGACCTCATGCTTTAAAAAACATGTTTCAAACTGCTCGATTTAAATCACTTCTAATTAAGCTTTGTCTTGATAGAATGACAGTGTTTTGCATCACACACACACAGTACAGCTTTGGGCTGAATCGAAGGCCCTTGCTTCCTTGGAAGAATCACTCCCTTCCTTTCCACAGGTGCCGTTGCTTAGAGACACCGCCACAAATATGGAGTCTTGGGAGGCACCACAGTCCTGTCAGCCGAAGTCATGTCAGGAGTTGTTCTGTCAACTTTTCCGTCAAAAAATATTTTCCTTGTCAGGTTCCAAAACACAAAACCATATTGTGAAATACTGAAAACATTGAGCAGTGATATACAACATGACACAACATAGCTACATAGTTTTTGGTGAGTCGCTGATTACATTTCTCTCGTCGTTTACTAGTTTTCCAGGTCCACGGAGGAATGTGGAAATGGGGAAGATTCTTTCAAGCCACATTGCTGCCCACCAACCAGATCCCAGTTAACTTTCTACAGACCACTCATTCAAATGTACTGGAGTCTTATATAAACTGCTAGTAATGTACACGTCTCCATGTCTCATCTATCCTTCGTTCAACAATTCTCTATGGTTTCCCTGTCTACTCCAGTTAAAAGGATAATTCGACCGCACAAATGTAATCTGATCCGCAGTGGGCTGTGATTATCAGTGCTGTCCAATGTCGTTGGGAAAGTCATGGTCCACTAGGACATAATGATGCCACTGTAAAACAGAATTAGAAGAGGAATATTCATGAGTACATTATTTTAAATAAACAAAAAAAATCCCCAAGGCAAGTATTTTGATTACTCAATACCCGGACGTTTAGTATACTATAAGTTATTCAAACTAAGGACTGAAGAGATGTGAGACGTTAGGATTATAAAATGTGTAAGCAGAAAGCGAATTTACACAACCGTACATTTAGGCTTTACAACATCATCCATTGAGGTTGATACCTTCTGCAATGTTGATGTGAATGCTGTTAACAGTTGTTTTATTTAGGAAAATTACATGGGCGATACCACTTTGAGAATTGGGGAGTTAAGTGAGTTTTGGATACTTAAGGAGCAACTATATTCCAAGTATATCATTTTAGATAACGAATTTAAACATAGCAAGAATGGTAAAATACTGTATGATTGTAAGTTTTTCTTAGTTCCCGAAGGGAAAATAAAAATGTTTTTGGACGCACCACCCCCATGAGTGAGTAACCTATGGTTTGGCTGAACGCGGATAATGTTACAATGTTGAAGCTGAATTGCACTGGGAGCAGTAGTTTGAGCATTGCCTAGAGTTACACTTTCCGAGTCGCATGTGTGGACGTGATCTGTATTTGTCATCCTTTGTTGTTGAAATTGAAGATGACTTAACTTCAGTAGATTCTGCTGGCCAGGTAACAGTCTATTAATATAAGTTTGTCAATATCAATGTTTAGGCGACACTTATATAGCCTAGATAAGGGACACTTATATAGTCCTTATCTTGGGCAGCTTTGATGGAAATTGAACAGACGAAGTTGAACTGAAGGGTATTTATATTGCTGATTTGTAGTTGATCTTGATACTCGCCAAAGTGTCGTGACAGTCGTACACTGTAAAAGCTTTTGAGGAATAGGCTCACGCGTCTTTATACTGAAGATACGCTAACTTAAGTTTATAACTCCATGTGGATTGCTTGAAGTTGCTTGGCACACTCACAGCATCTACATCAGACCACGACAATGTTCTGTTGGGCAGTGCTGTTACGCAAACCTTCCATTCAAGCTTGCACATTAGCCTACTCTACAATAGCAGCTAATGATAATGAGCCTTAAGGAATATTTAGTTTAACTGAGATATTATTTGCTTTGTCTGCCGCGGTGTGTTTGGCCACTGGGACAAGTCTACAACGCCTCTCTTAACCCTGCTCGTTTGCGTGCAGCTGATACGCATCCATCCTCCACTTAAAGTTCGTTGCCTCTTTTATCTTTTACACTTTTCGCAAAGTGAGTTCAGTTTTTACTGAACAAGGAAAATATGAATTGAGCTTTTGCATATCCTGGTCATGTTTACTAACGTGTGGCTGACTGTTTCAGGTACCGGTATTAGTGTTTGAGGCCGGTGTGGTTTTATTATCTAACTACACGGTTATGAACTCTGAGCTGCATCCCCCACGCACACACTCACACGCATCACACACACACACACACGCATCCCTCACACACGTCGATCTTATTTGCAATGTTTAACCTTTCATCTTTATGAGCCCCATCTGTTATTATAATATTTCGTCGTAGTTCTGCTGTGACGGCTCTTCAGTTTCAGGATGTTTCGATATGAGTCACTTAGTTTGTGTTTCTGCAAGCCATAGACTTTTGAGAATAGTTCCTTAGCTCTGAAGAGCATGGTCTTGCTCTCATTTAAAGTTAGAGCAGCCAACATTGTTTGTGCTCTCTAAGCAACATTAGCAGTGAGTGAGATTAGGCCAATTGGAAAGCTGGCAGGAGAAAGGTGTATTGTTAGAATATTTTGGAGCAAGGTTTAAGGTGGTGGGTAATGTGTTTTGATAGAGATTTAGGAGTTTATACACGCACACACGCACACACACACTAAGCATGATGATTGTACAGCCTGATGACTAGTTTGACACAAATGTTTTCATGACTTTCACTTTCATTTGAACGTTGTTATTAACACATTTTTGATATATTTATGAAACCTTGTTGTTTCCCTTCTGGGCATGGTGTAGAGGAGATGGTTTATCTTTTCATAACATCATTAAGAGAATACCTGGAAAAACTGGTTTTGTACCAGAAAATCTTAACTGAAATACTCTGGAAGTTGTTAGTGTAATTTTCAATCCTCTCTTTCCTAACACAGTTGTACTCATGAGGTCATTTACTGAGTCAGAGACAGACATAGAGGTTTGTGAATTAGTAGTTTGTGAATGTAGTTTACTTCCATTATAGTTGCAGGTTACGAGACAGTTATTAACTTCCTTGGAGACTTGGAAAATCAGTTCAGCAAGCGACAAGGAGAAAGTTAAGCTAAGATTTGATCTCTACCCCAAATATCTAATTATAAGCACTTAGCTATACCCTACAGTATGTTTTAGAGGGTAAGGCCTATTGGACATGTTTTTGAATAGTTCATATAGATTAAAATGATCTAAACTCATGCTCATAAACTCTGTCCGATGACTCTGAGCAAGGGATTTGGTAGGCATCTGATTTCCAAAATGGTCACATAATAAAAAGTGGTCTTTTATATATTTTAATTATCATAATTATATTTTGATTGCTTGCACATGGATAACTTTCATTCATGTTCTTGAGGCATTGTAAGACATGTTGCTGTGCAAGTACATACATGTTTTTTTCCTGTTCATGAAAGTAGAATTTCACGTTAGAATCAGCAGTCAAGTTATACTGGATTTCCTCAGATAGATAGAACAGACGATATGATGACAAAAGGGACTTGTTTTGGACATGGCATAGCAGTAATTTATGGAGGCCATTAAAGGGAGTTAGTTTTTAAAGGGGGATCACTCTATGCTGCACTGTGAGCTTAAGACGTCCACATTTGCAAGGCTTTTGTGTGCGAGGCAAAAGGCCCTATTAGAGCTTCATTCTCTGAGCGGGCAGCTGGGTGCCTGTGTGCGGGGCTGTGGCCCATTCTCTTTCTGTCTAGACTCTCTCTCTCTCTCTCTTCTCTCTCTCTCTCTCTCTCTCTCTCTCTCTCTCTCTCTCTCTCTCTCTCTCTCTCTCTCTCTCTCTCTCTCTCTCTCTCTCTCGTGCCCAAGGAGTTATGCAAAGCTTCCAGAAAAAAAGAGGATTGTTAGCCATGCCTGTGTGTGCCTATGTGCTACTCACAACTCATTTTAACGACGATCATTTCTTGTGTGACCTCTCGTCATAACTGCTCTGCTTCCGCCTCCGCTGCGCTGAGCGTCCCAAGCCTGGCAGCAGAACTCCAAACAAACAGTGCTGATGTTTGTTCCCTGAGGTTTGAGTGTTGCTGTGAGTATTCCACCCTCGGTATGATGATGCGTTTGTAAGACGTCTTTCTTGACACCCACAAACCCAAGACCTACTAGTGAGAAGGAGAAGAAAGGCATTTGCACAGACACCAGAGCAACCCTTCTCAACCCCAGCCCCTGCCCCTGGCCTGATCTGGACAGGAGAAGAAAGGCATTCTGGGAAGGGCTGCCATTTTTGTTTGGACACATTTTTTTCAGAGGACTATGTTGGATTCCTTATGTTTTTGGCAAACAGTCAGGTCATGTTGTGGGTTCAGGTCCTACTTATTTGTTTAACATGAAAATGTATACGTTTTCCATGGATGTTTATTGTTTCCAGAATTCAACATTAGCTGCCAGACAATGAATATGCAAAAAATATCAATCTTCCAGGATTATACCTGTTCAGGTGACTGAAAGGTCATTATATTATCCTTTTGGCTGAATCCACAGCCTTGGTTGCAAAGATTTGCCAACATACTTGGTTACAACAAACAAAAAGATGTAAATTAAAAAACTGTCAAAGTTACTTATCAAAGGTTGGAACATCCCCATGGTGGAGCGAACGTGTATGATTGACTGTACAGTTTGAGTTTGTGTTTTCTGGGAATTGCAGGGGTAACAGCTTGTATGAGAGAGGGTGTTGGTGCAGTGATGTCTGAGGGGAAGAACACCACCCTCACGTTGTGTCAGCGGTGTTCCCCTGGGAGGACGTCTCAGACACTGGGGGTTATCTATTTAAAGGAAAGCACCTGCATTGATTTGTTAGGCAAAAACAAACCACAATCTCTTTCCGTAGTCATGGATATGCATGTTTTCGTGTTGAATGCACGAGGGCGGATTTTGTTGTGTGTGTTGAAGGCGTCTGAAATTACCTCGTCTTATCGTCATACAATGTCATAAGACTCCTGTTATGAATGACAAAGGAAGTCATTCTCCTTAATTTCTCAATTGCTCCCCCCCCCCCGATTCCTTCTCCATAACCACACTGCACATCTCCTCATCTGAATCATACAGGGTTTACGTAGCCTTAGTATTCATTGTCTAGTGTCTGATCCCTCACAAAAAAAACGAAAGCAACGTTTGCTTTGTGTGGCATGTCTGCTGAACATGCATAATATCCATAGTATATTTACACATGCGTAATGTCCATCGCAGTGCTCAACAGTCAGCTTCTGGGTGGGTTTCTAGGTTTCTCATGACATCAGTAGATGCCTTCATCTCACCCAGACCATGCTTCCTAGAGACAGCTTAGCGCTACACAAACAATCATCATTGTTTGTCTGGAAAGCTGAATCTCACCTCTTGTCATCAGAAACCGAGACTCATAATTGCTTTCATCATCCCTTCTTACATGACACAAGTACATTGTGTTTCTCTCACGCTCTCCCTCCTCATCCCACCAACTTACCCCCCCCCCCCCCCCAACTCAGACGAAAGGTGTTACGCAACTTCCTCGCAGTGCTATACTTGAGACGTTGGGTGTTGGATTGGAAGTGGCCGTCTGTATAACGTCACCTACTCCCAGGCCGTAGGGCAGGTCCCTTCCACAGTGCTGTGCTTGGGGGAGAACCATCACAGACAGGCCTGGAGGCTCTTGTGTAACCTAGCCCTGATGGATTAGGGCCTGGCTAGTGTGTATGGAGCAGGCCAGGGGAGGGGAGGGAGGTGGGGAGGGAGGTGGGGAGGGGGGTGGGGAGGGAGGTGGGGAGGGGGTGGGGAGGGAGGTGGGGAGGGAGGTGGGGAGGGAGGTGTGGAGGGAGGTGGGGAGGGAGGTGGGGAGGGGGTGGGGAGGGAGGTGGGGAGGGGAGGTGGGGAGGGGAGGGAGGTGGGGAGGGGAGGGAGGTGGGGTGGGGAGGGAGGTGGGGAGGGAGGTGGGGTGGGAGGGAGGGAGGAGTAGGGGAGCAAAGGAGGGGAGGTGTGGGGGGGAAGAAGGGGGGGGGTATAATTAGTGTGGTACCTGATGTGGAGAAAGAAGCCTCTTGACATGCAAGGGGTCGTTTCAAGGGGCATGGGGCCCTATACGCTGCCTTCTCAACTCTAAAACTGTCTTAACACCTGGTTCTGGTCCAGTTGGATCATGAGAAGATTAGGACTGGAATGACAGGAACTGATTGCAAATCGGGGGGGGGGGGGGTTGATTAAAGCTGCTGTAGTAGGGCCTTGCCATGTATCAGCACTGGGTTGATCATTCATGCGTTCAACGTTACCTCTCCAACTTGAGCTTTTATAACCCAGAGATAAGGAAGTGATGAGGTGTCTAGACTTTGTGTAGATCTTTACTACGTCCAAGTCCATAGGTTGTGCTTTCCACATCACCAGCTGTTGTGCATGTGTCACAGCCACCAGGTTGCCATGACTACCCTTTTAGAACATAAGCATACCTGTTTACGTAAGATTGTGCTGAAAAACCTGTCAGATGATGGACCAGAAGCAGGAAGTGTATTGCGATTGACTGATCTTGAAGATTTGTGGAGATCAGGAAACACCAAGTAACCAACAGGTTTTTCCACATGTTCATAATGCACTATCGACACATGTTTAGCTACTGCTAAATAAAAAATGCGGATGTGAAATTGCTGGGATGTGTCAGCCATGACCTCACTTCCTCCTGGTTCTGGAGAGGGACTGGATATGTTTGGTACACAGAGACTGCATATTAACTGTCGCCTCACAGTGACTTATAAAGTGCAGCTGACTTTTGACCGCAGGAAAAGACACATGCATAGAAACAGTGAAGGGGGGAAGTGTGTGTGTGTGTGTGTGTGTGTGTGTGTGTGTGTGTGTGTGTGTGTGCACGTGCTTGTTATCATGTGGGGGACTTGTTTTAGATGCAGTAGATGAGTCTGTTCTACCGAGTTTCTATTTTCACATTGTTCTCTAGAAGGGGATGTGTCTTTCAAAATAATCAGTCTTCCCTTTACCACAGGTCTACAGTAGGTTATGTTAAAGCGACTCTTTGAGTGATAAATAAGACCCATATAGCCTGACAGTTTTTGGGGAAATTCACAGTCTCGGTTGTTACAGAAACCTAACTGAGAATCCTCAAACGAGGCCAACTTAACCACACCGACGAAGGACCTCTGTTTGATGGAATATTCAATGAAACCTGTTTCTTTGTTTGTGGTTCTCTTCTGCAGATCTTATTGCATGTTTTTGTGTTATTGAACAAAGCGACCAGCCAGTGGGTGCTGGGGTGATGGCCAGAGGCAGACTTGGTATGTCTTGACCTCTCCAGCCCAATTTTACGATCTTGTCCTCAGATCACGAGAGATGCCTGGCTGACTATTAACCGTGGAATGCCCCCACAAGACTACTGAGACTTGCACCATAGTGGAAGAAAACGACTCAATATTTCTGTCCGCACGGTAATGGAAACATGTCCCTGGTCATTAGGATGGATGAACGAACGCTATTTCAGTCCCTTCAACCCAAAGGTCTGACCAGTAATAGTCAGCTGTGAAGTGCCTCTTTCGTGGATGGCTATAAAACATGCATGTTTATGTCTTCTTAATCTAGAGCTGGCTATTCATTACCCCTCTTCATCTATCAAGCCCCATGCCATACAAAACTGTACACTGTCAAAGGATTCATGCTGATTAGGTACCAATAAATACATTTATTTGGATAATTTGTTTGCTTACATTATAATAACCAGGGAGCAAAACCACTGCATCCAATCAAAAGCCACCTATCAAGTCTAGGACAACAGACCTCCACCTCCCACTTCCTGTATCCCGTAACCAATCACGGTGGACAGCCAGCACCCTACCACAGGAACTCATGGACCTCTAAGGCGTCCAACTGTTTGCCTGTGCAGATTTCATCCTGGGCGTGGAGCCCAGGTCATCAGCACTGGCCTTTCAAGTGCTCTTCCCTGGAATCACCCTGCGCTGAGGTCTAGCCAGGCCCTGGCTGGTTAACATTACTGGGAGAGTAAGGCCCCTATGGACACAGATCACATTTAGCTTCCACTCCTCCAGGGGATTTATAATCAAATTATTATTGCAGTTTAAGTATGTTTCTTTTTTCCCCTAACCCAAGCCAGTGGGACGCCTGCGCAGTGTAATTTTCTCAGACTGGAAAGACGACGGAACGAGTGAGGGATTACAGGAATGGAGTTCAGGATGTGCAACTGAAACGCGTCGATAGCCTTTTGGTCCGTACAACTCTGTGGTCATATTCCTCATAGTTTAGCCCCACAACCCCAACTCCTACACACACACACTCCCACACACACACACACACTCATACACACATGCACACACACACTCATACACACATGCACACACACACTCATACACACATGCACACACACACTCATACACAAATACACACACACACACTCATACACACACACACACACTCATACACACATGCACACACACTCATACACACACACTCATACACACACACACACACACACACTCCTACACACTGCAGTTCACTTCAACTCTGTGTTGTTTTATCCGTGCCTCCTTGTCACATTTAATCAGTAATATAATCTGGGAGTCTGATAAAGAGGAGTGTTCACCCTCCCCTGCCTCGTTCGGCCCTCTAGCACGCGGAGGCCCTGTCCTGCTCCACTGGCTTGCAGGCATAAATGGAGATAATGGGAGTCATATGCTGGCTGTTGGTTAGGACTAGCCCACATGAAACATTAGGAGGCTCCATGAAGACACGAGACCACTGACGAGAGGGCATGTTGGAAGAGAGCAGAGTGAGAGGAACAGAATCTTCTGTGTTTTTATTAGCCTGCTTTGGTTTAGTGGACTTCATAACCTGTCCATCACGGTCCTAGCGAGAAGTGTGTTTGCGCTTGTTTCGATGTGTCCTATTATGCGTTTTAGGAAGCAGATATTGTATTTGAAGCTTTTGTTTGTAGTCACTGCCGAGGCCATAGTGATTTTCCTGTTTTATCTGCTAATTGGGCCAAGTCGTTCTCATGGTAACCACAGGAAGCTGACAAGTATGGTGTGTGTGTGTGCATTTGCGTGCGCACACGTGCGTGCTTGTAAGTATTTATATGTGTTGGTTTATGTGTCTGCCTTTTCAGCATACCAGAAAAAAAACTGATAAGTCTACTGGTGCACATATGTTTTTAACCCAACATGAGTACACTTTTCCACTATGAGCTTTTCCACCGTTGGACCTAACACCACTGTCAACACGATACAGGTGTCAACCATAGGTGTCAACGCTTGCATGCTGCAGGCTCATTAACGCTCACCGTCTTTGTTCCTGCGCAGGGATTGGCTGACGAGTGCGAGATCTTCCCAGACCGCCGCAGGGTCCGCTGCAGATGGGAGGCGGGACTTCCGAAGCCCTTTCAGCCCCTCTGCTGACCTTCGTTATGGCAGCACTTCCTCTGCACTGGAAATCACTGGAGCGGAGCTGCGCGTTACCATGGTGATCATCTTCTCAAAAACACTGGAGACGAAGAAGGGGGTCGATGTGAGGTCCGAGGACTGTGAACTGCTTCTGGTGAGAGAACCTTCACTTTAGCGACTTTAGCGACTTTAGGTAGCGAGCTAGCTGACCGTAGGAAAGTACCGCTCCCTATACTTATTTGTTTGTTTTTGCTATAAACATTTGTATGCTTTATTTGACAGTTTGTAAGTGAAGTGTGACAGGAAAGACAGGGATGGAGAGAGAGGGGAAGACATGCAGCAGGCCGGGTTTGAACTTAGGCCGAATTTGAACTCAGTCCGTTGCGATAAGCCCTCAGTTTACGCAAACACGTCAGCGATGACTTGAGTTCGTATCCACGTGAAGGCAATTACGTCGCTTTTCCCATGCATCTGCTGTCAAACCATGAGGACATAGTCATGGTAAGAGAGTGACGGGAATACATATTTAGGCTGATTTTGTGTTAGAGTTTCAGGAGTTAGCCAGATGCTCATTTGAGGTAATCGGAGGGATGTAGAAATCCATACAGTTGCCTGGCTTGGCAGACATTGGAGCATAATTAGCCCAGGGTCCAGTCTTGGAAACTCCACAATACTACCTTTTGTAGTTTTTGGAACCAAACTGGTGATCGAGGATTTACTTTATTTGGGTGGTTGACTGACCCCTGGTCCTCTTACCTGCTATGCAATTTTCCCTGTGCCGTTAATGGCATAAAAGGGCTTAGTTTTGAATCGGGCAGTCAGACGAAAATGTTCCTCACTGAAATTGTGCCAATTAAGAGCAGTTTAAAATGTTATAGCTCCTAGTGTGTACGTTGTTGCGTTTGTTATGGCGATGAACTTAGGATGACTTGCTGTAAAACTTAATGAGTTTGCCCCCTTTTTTGTTTGCTTGCTTTCTCTGAAAACAGCAAAGAGATGCCAGGCGTCACAGTTAAAGGGATTAGAACACTAGATGTTTGGGTGTGTGTGTGTGTGTGTGTGAGGGTGTGTGTGTGTGTGTGAACACCAAGCTCTTTGTGCGTCAGGCCAGAGTTATGTATTGACACTTATCTGAGATACAGGCCCTTACGCTCTCTCTCTCTGCCCCCCCCTCCCCCTGTCTCTGTCTGTCCCTGCATCTGTTACTGCTCAGCACCAGGTCCACAACATGAGTCGAGGGACCACTCTCATCTCCTGTGGGGCTGTGGGTGAGTACCTCTGCCTCCTCCACCCTCCTCCACCCTCCTCCAGGGGCCCCAGGTCCCAGTGATGGGAGATCGGACCCCCACCCTCTCCAGCTAGTATTATTTACAGAGGTTATTCCAAACCACTCTGTTCTCTGGCAATGGCCCCTACAGACCATAATAGTTGTGTTGCCCAGCGTATCTCCTCCATAACTGTCTTTTGTTTACCTCATTCTGTGTCTCTGTCTTTCTCTCTCCCTCTCACTTCCCTCTCTCTCCACACGTCACTCGTTCCTCTCTCATGCACGACGTGCACCTGCCTCGTTCTGGCGTCCGTGCGCTGCCCTGGAAGCAGTTTGTGGCAGGGTGTTGTGTTGCCAAGGGTGTTGTGTTGCCAAGGGTGTTGTGTAAGACAGGATTTAGTCAAATGTTTTTAGTCTGCTATTGTGGAATTGCATAGCGATGCCTTCAACAAGATTAACAACTTTGTAGTTACAATTAATTACTAGGCAGTTTGGACACGATTATATGGTGACAGCTACTCTGTGATGTTGTTTTTGTACACTTATTGACACTTTTGAAGTAATTAACTGTTGAGGGAAAAGTGTTTCCAAGGATCTGAATGTCCAGAGTAAGTCTAGTTCTTCAAATGAGTTAAACCTTTGAACGGTTGAATCATATTTTGTTCATGTTGACACCACAAGTGGATACCCTGCCCTAAATCCTCTAATCAACATGTCTGACAGACTGAGGAACACATTCTTCCTCAATGGACTATAGCAGTGTAGCTTCACAGTGCGCTTGTCAGAGGAGAGGAGAGGTGGTGTGAATGGGCTGGCATCACTCCAGGCTGTGTCTGGCTCTTACACACAGTAGAGTTCTGGACCCTTAAAAAGCTGTGTCTGATATGGAGCTGTCATCACCGTGGGTCAAACCATACTTCCCTGTAAGCACTTCTGGTCCTGGGCTTCTCATAGCTCACCACGTCCAAGCTTCTGTGACGTGTGTGTGTGTATGTGCGCGCCTCGCAAACGGCTAACGAAGTGTCAATCACTAGTCGTGCTGCACGTTGAACCAGTTATCGTTAAAGTTATCGTTTCCCTCTAAATCATCATGCGACCCCCTCTAGAACAGTCCATGCTGGAGACGACAGATCTGAGCCCGTCGTTCTGCGTCATCCATCCTCCCAGAGTCTGACGCTCTGGTCTGCCCCTCCTGTGTTTCAGAGGCGGACGTGTGGCTGGACCTGGGCCGAGGCTGTGCCATCCAGCGGGGGGCCCCCTGCCAGGCCAGCGCCAGCCTGGACAGCCTGTGGGACGCTCTGCCCGGGTACCAGAGGAGGAGCTGGGGTCGGGAGGGACCGGGCACTGCCTCCGCCATCACCAGCCTGATCCACGAGCTCAACCTGGGCGACGCCAAGCTGGGCGCTCCGCCCTCCCTCCCCCACGCCAGCACCACGGCGCCCCCCAGCAAGCGCCATTGCCGCTCCCTCTCTCTCTCCGACGAGTTCGGACGGTGCCGGTCGTCGTGGCGACCGCAGGGGTCGCGGGTGTGGATGGAGGTGGAGAAGAGGCGGTGCTACAGTGGGGGCAGCGTCCAGAGATACCCCGGAGGGGGGGGTGTGCTCGCTGGGATCTCTGGCGGCCATTTTCCTGCCATGCAGCGCAGCTCCAGCTTCAGCCTGCCTTCTCACTCCAGCAGCCCCACAGACAGGCCTCTGGAGCTGCCTTGTTTCAGCCCACACCTGCCCCCCCTGTTCACCGCCCTGCCCCGCTCCCCCTCTCAATCCCACCAGCAGCTCTCCCTACGCCCTCTGTCGCAGTCCCACGAGCACATCAGCCTGCTGGAGCCCCGTGCCGGGGACGCCCCGGGGGCCAGCTCCCCGGCCTCAACCCCAGAGATGGTGAGGCGAGGTGGGCAAAGGCCGGCGGGGGCAGGGGGTCTCTCCAGGAGCATGTCACAGCCCTGTGTCCTCAACGAGAAGAAGATTGGGATGAAACGCAGGAGAGCAGAGGACCCTCAGGAACCAAGACCCTCCCTGGACCTGGCCAAGATGACGCAGGTTAGTAGAGGAGATGACACACACACACACACACATACACATGCATACACACACTCACACACAGGAGAGGAGATCACATTTTGAGAACTCCAATCTGACTCCAGCAATTTCAAAGAGCTTAGGCTTGATTTTCCTGTGATTAAAGAAATAATCTGCCGTGAGTTTGTCCTAGAACAGCCTGATTCCTTGGTGCCTACCCTAGCATATTGGGTTAAGCCAGGGCCAAAACAAAATCACCCAGACAATTAGCTCTCTGTTCTTCCATGAGCAGAGTTCAATAGCTCTTCTAACTCAAACTCGCTCCTACAGTTTGATCTGGCACCAGGTTAAATCAAGCCGAATTTGGTTTTCTGGGTTGCTGGTTAGGAGTACACGACTACACAACTAAGTGGTTTTTTTTGCAGGCCGTGCGTGTGTGTGTGTGTGTGCGAACGTGCGAGAGCATTCCTGCTGCTCGGTCACGGTGCACACCGTCACACTCTGGCTGCCTCAGGTTATCATTTCATTGACTGTTGGGTAAACAGCTGATCCAAAGGTTGAACCCTCATCGGTGGTTCCTATCCCCACCCTTCATCTCTGACAGACGGCCGGCCGGCCAACAGGGCAGGGGTCACTGACCACAGGACGCTGAGGTGGAGGGAGCAGGTTAGGACCTGTATGCTGTCCAGGGACGGTCGAAGGATTCGGAACTCTATTAGTCCTATTATATTAAGATCTTGTTGAGGCTGACATGTATAGCTGTGAGATCTAGATACAGGGTCTACAGGACTGAGGGAGGGGGATCGAGCTGGATGTTCCTCTCTGTGGAGACTCACTGTGGGGGGGGTAGTTGGATGTTCCTCTCTGTGGAGACTCACTGGAGAGCTATTGAGTGAACAACCAAAGAGATTCTGGCCACTTTTAGGAGAAGCCCTCAAGCTTTTATCCTCTCTTTTTCCCTCTTGCTCCCTCCCTCGATCTCCCTCTTGCTCTCTCCCTCCCTCCCTCGATCTCACTCTTGCTCTCTCTCCCCCTCTCTCTCTCTCCGCTTCTCTCCCTCTCACTCTCTCTCTCCCTCTCTCTCTCTCTCTCTCTCTCTCTCTCTCTCTCTCTCTCTCTCTCTCTCTCTCTCTCTCTCTCTCCCTCCCTCCCTCTCTCTCTCCCCCACAGATTTGTGTTGCTGGTCAGGTCCTCAAGGTCTTGCCAGGGCTGGATCAACAAGTGTTGTGGTAATGAGGCCTAGCTTGTTTCCTCTGCCCCTGCCAGACGCTAAGAGAGAGGAGAAAACTGAACACATGTTCATTATACTCCCCCCCCCCCCCACACACACACACACACACCTGACCTATAGAGTCAGGAATGCAGCACACCTCCATAGTTCACAGGCTGGTTCTTTGGAGAAGAGGCAGGCAGGTTTGAATAGGGAGGGAGCAGGCTTTTGTTGTCCTGTCGTCTCTTTACAACCGTTTTTTTCCTCCCCCAGCTTTGTTTGTGTTTAAGGTTGGCATTGCTCGATTGCCTTTGGCAGTAAGTGTTGTGTGTGTGTGTGTGAGGCGGCGTGGGTCAGACCAGGGGTATCTGTCTCTCCGTCTCACACACACACTAACATTTTACATTACATTTACATTGAGTCATTTATCAGACGCTCTTATCCAGAGCGACTCACAGTAAGTACAGGGACATTTCCCCCTGAGGCAAGTAGGGTGAAGTGCCTTGCCATTTGCCCCGACACAACGTCATTTAACACGTCCGGGAATCGAACCAGCAACCTTCTGATTACTAGCCCGATTCCCTAACCGCTTAGCCACCTGACTCCCACCAACAACCTGTCTGCGTTTGGCCCACACACTCCTGCACACGGCCTTGACACGGAAGCTGCCACATGCGCTTAGTCACACACACACACACACACAGCACTTTCTCACAGAGCTACATTGCGCAGCACACAATGTCAGCTATGCTTAATGAAACTTGCGTATAGACTTTGAGTGGTTTCATCTCTGCTGTTTGTCTGTAGAAGGCACAGAGCAGGATACGATGACGAGTAACAAGACCCCTGTAGTCACACTTAAACAGCCTGTACGACGCGCAGCACTGCATTCTGGGTATTGCGGTCGTGCAGAGCGATGTGTGGGGTCGAAGAGAGACACAACTGCTGTTCCACCCCGTGACCTGAGTCTGGAAGATCTGTGCCAGGAGACATTAGGAACTTGGAGAATCTCAAAATACAAAATATCAATTCCTACCCACCTCCGTCAAAAACACTCGGTCGTTAAAAGCTTAATTGCCTGAGAATGTGGTTCCCTCATTATTTCTGCGGCTGTCTCATGTGGAGCAGGCAACCAGAAAGATCATTCTAGAATGCCAGGTGCCACTGGCAGGGAACATATGTCTTGTTCTGAGAAAGCAGATTGAACTCTTCTCCACTAGCGAGTCGAAACAGTGGGCCTCGCCCACACATGATGAATGCAGAGATGGAGGAGAGTCGTACCCACACAGGTTCACACCCAGACATGTCTGGGCATGAATGGTCAGGCACACTGCTCACAGCAGGCCTACTGCTTCCTGGAGTGGAGTGCACTAAGTTCATCATGCAGAAACATTCCTTTTGCCTGGGGAAGACTGTCAGGGGAAGGCTTTGCCTGGAGGAAGTTCTGTGTAATTGGAGCATGTTGCTGAACATGCGAGTGATGTGGCTTGGGTTTACCCTTTAGGAGTCATTCCAGAGCTGGGCAGGACCGGAGCTCATCAGAAGAGTTGGAGTCTGGGACTGGTGGCTATGCAGCAATGAAGGCTGGGAGTTCTGTGAATGTATGTCATGCTAATGGACTACAAGAACAGCCACAGTTGGGGATTTTGGTGTGTCCAATGTGCCGTGTGCTTTATCTGAACATCCTTCCATATTCCCTTCCTGCTTGGACATCTTTTACATAACAACATGTTTGTCTGATAAGTTTGTTTATGTTTGCATGTTTGTTTGACGAGGCTAGCTCTGGGCAGGAAGTGGTGTGTTGGACCGCTGCGGTTTGCTGTGTCACACGAGCGGACCTAGTCCAGTATGAGATCTGCTGTCCTCTTCCCTGGAAGTGTTCCTCTCCAGCTCGCTGACCTTGTCCGGCCAGGAAAACGTTTTTGACTTGAGATTTGAGTAGCGGGCTAAAAAACTAATTGGGGGACCGTTCAGCCTCAGTAATGACTGTGTGTGTGTGTGTGTGTGTGTGTGTGTGTGTGTGTGTGTGTGTGTGTGTTTGTGTGCGTGTGTGTGTCGGAGAGAAATTGCAGGGTATAAGAGGGGGTATTTATTTCTCCCTACTCCACTGCGTCGAGGGCTGGCAGACACACAGATTCTGCTCTGGTGTATTAATATCTTCTTCCTGGCTGCTTCAGCCTCGTAAAGTTGTGGGGGGAGGTGTGTGTGTGTGTGGGGGGGGACCCTCCACCTCTTTCCCTCCCCCTCAGGTCCCCCTGTCCTCCGCTCCCCTCCTGTCCTCCTCTTCCCTCCTGTCTTCCTCTCCCCCCATTTGTCTCCCGCGTTCCATTCTGAAGATGGCTGATGAGCATAGCTGAGCTGCTGAGCTGCTGGCTGAGCATGCTTGTGGGTGGGTGGAGGGAGAGAGGGGGGGGGGGAGGGAAGGGAGAGGGAGAGGGAGAGGGAGGGAGGGAGGGAGGGAGGGAGGGAGGGAGGGAGGGAGGGAGGGAGGGAGGGAGGGAGGGAGGGAGGGAGGGAGGGAGGGAGGGAGGGAGGGAGGGAGAGGGAGAGGGAGAGAAAGAGAGGGGGGAGGGAGAGAAAGAGAGGGGGGAGGGAGAGAGGGGGAGGAGGGAGGGACTGTGGGAGGGAGGGGTGAGTAAAAGAAAAGGGAAGCCTCTAGTTATGCTGTTGTCTCCCTGCACAACACCACATAGGCATAGACACTGTGTACACTGATGGATGGATAGATTCATGTATGTCGTGCTGGAATATACTGTATACTATACTGTCTAATAGTCTCCACGTTCCCTGTACTGCTGCACGGTGAATGTTCAAATAGCAAAACAGATTTTGCATAAATGACAGGAAGACGCACATCCAGTCACAAACACACACACACACACACACACACACACGCACACACACACACACAGACACACAATGAAGAGAAGCTGTTGTTTTGTGGTCTCCCTACCAGGAAGGGGTTAACATCGACTTCCTCTCTTTTCCCTTCCCTCTCTCACACATACAGTAAACTGCTTCCAGCCAGCCCCCTTGTTATGTGACCATACTTCGACATGGATCTAGTAAAAGGAAACACAGACCTCTGGCAGACTGGCTGCCATTTTGTTCTGTTCACCCCGGTACTGACTGTGTCACATCGTCAATCTTTCTCAAGGGTTGTGTACTCAAACTAAAAGCCAACCTACAAGAGTGTTATTTTTCATCTCAACCCCGATCTTAACCTCCTGAGGATTTAATAGGAAGCATATTGTAAACTAGCCTCTCCCTTTTCCCAATCTCTTCATCGACCATCCCCCCCCTTTTCTCTCGTCTCCCCTGGGGAATTGGGTGTGTGTTGGGGGGGGGGGGTTACTGCCTGCAGATGGGGGGGTGGTGGAGGGAGGCCTTGGGCCTCAGAAACCCCCTCAGTCTCTGGGGGGGGTAACCCTCTGGGGGGGGTAACCCTCTGGGGGGGGTAACCACAGAGTTGCCCCTCCTGCTTGTCTACCTCGTGCTTCAGGTACGTTCTTGTATCTTTTGGAAACATTCTTTTTCTTTAGATTCCATCTTTAAATCTGAGCTACTTCTCAGACGAGAGAGGGACTGAGCATGCTCAGACGGGAGAGGGACTGAGCATGCTCAGACGAGAGAGGGACTGAGCATGCTCAGACGGGAGAGGGACTGAGCATGCTCACTGCCCCCTCACTGCCCCCTCACTGCCCCCTCACAGCCCCCTCACAGCCCCCTCACTGCCCCCTCACTGCCCACTCACGGCCCCCTCACTGCCCCCTCACTGCCACCACTGGCCCCTCACTGCCCCCTCACTGCCCCCTCACTGCCCCCTCACTGCCACCACTGGCCCCTCACGGCCCCCTCACTGCCCCCTCACTGCCCCTCACGGCCCCCTCACTGCCCCCTCACTGCCCCCTCACTGCCCCCTCACTGCCCCCTCACGGCCCCCTCACTGCCCCCTCACGGCCCCCTCACTGCCACTCACTTCCCCCTCACTGGCCCCTCACGGCCCCTCACTGCCCCCTCACTGCCCCCTCACTGCCCCCTCACGGCCCCCTCACTGCCCCCTCACGGCCCCCTCACTGCCACTCACTTCCCCCTCACTGGCCCCTCACGGCCCCTCACTGCCCCCTCACTGCCCCCTCACTGCCCCCTCACTGCCCCTCACTGCCCCTCACTGCCCCCTCACTGCCCCCTCACTGCCCCCTCACGGCCCCCTCGCTGCTACGGTGGTCCCTGGTCAGTCACGTCTTAGTTCTTCAGGGAAGGAAGACCACGAGGACGTTTACTGAAATTAAGCAGCTCAGGATGGAAACACACAAGCTGGAAACACACAAGCTGGAAACACACACACTGGAAACACACAAGCTGGAAACACACAAGCTGGAAACACACACACTGAGCATTAGCATGAGTAGGGGTCTGACAGGGATACACCGGTGTATGTTTTTGATTGTATTTGATTGTAAGAGCAACCAGCTCCTTACACGTGTTTTTATTAGAAGCTGAGTTAAAACTGGATGCTGGTCCTGCTGAGAGTGTTACAGGAGGGCATGTGTTTGAGAGGTTGAGGTTGTTGGTTAACAACCAAGCACATTTACACCCTGTTCTCTCTCTCTCTCTCTCTCTATCTCTATGTCTGTGTCTCTCTCTCTATATATATATATGTCTGTGTCTCTCCTCACTTCCCTCTCACTTCCCTGTCAGACAGTTAGTCAGACTGTTGTTGCCAAGCGGTCCTCTGGAGCTTGGGTTGTCAGTTGGTGGTTGGCACAGCACTGCACAGCAGAGCACTGCACAGCACTGCACAGCAGAGCACAGCACAGCACAGCACAGCACTGCACAGCCCAGCACAACAGAGCCCAGCACAACACAACACTGCACAGCACAACACAACACAACACAGCACAGCAGAGCCCAGCACAACACAACACAGCACAGCACAACACAACACAGCACAGCAGAGCCCAGCACAACACAGCACAGCAGAGCACAGCAGAGCCCAGCACAACACAACACAACACAGCACAGCACAACACAGCACAGCAGAGCCCAGCACAACACAGCACAGCAGAGCACAGCAAAGCAAAGCCCAGCACAACACAACACAGCACAGCACAGCACAGCACAGCACAGCACAGCACAGCACAACACAACACAGCACAGCAGGGCCCAGCACAACACAACACAGCACTGCACTGCACAGCACAGCACAGTACAGCACAACATAGCCCAGCACAGCAGATCCCAGCACAGCAGAGCCCAGCACAACACAGCCCAGCACAGCAGATCCCTGTTCGCTGTGGGGAGGTCACACCTGGGTCAACTGGGAGCAGCTTCAAGAGTCATCTGTCCTCTCTCCGGGGCTCATGACGTCTGCCTGCTGTGTGACTCCTCCCACACACATTCTCTCTCTGTCGCTCTCTCTTTCTGTCTCTCCTTTCTCTCCTTTCTCTGTGTCTATGCCACAGTCTCTCTCTCTGTGACTCTCTCTGTCTCTCTCTCTCTCTCTCTCTCTCTCTGTCTCACATACACAGTCCTATAATGTAAAAGGTATTGTGACTGTTGTCTGCATGACAGTACTTTCACAGCATGATTGACAACAGGTACTCTGATTTAGAAACAGAATCAAAGTGAGGAGCCAGTGTGACCAGCCAAACTCAGCGCACGACGCACATGCAGAAAGATGAATTTGAATAAACATGACCAGTGATCCTGGGGGGGGGGGGGCTTCTTTCTGGTGTGAGGACAGGCAGAAGGTAAATGGGAAGGTAAATGGGAACATCCTGTAGTTTCCAACTAATCTTATTATTGGTGTGTCCTTTCGCGTTTTTCTCATCATCCAGTTCAGGTTGTGAGCAACCTTTCACATAAGAATTTGTGTGTGTGCGTGTGTTTGTGGGCGAAGGTTAGATTAAGTTAGCCTTTCCAGAGAAACATGAGTCACATTCCCACATGCTGTTCTGCAGTTTCCCTCAACAAGCCTTGCACATAATTTTATGGCTTCATTAAGTCTATTAGATTTAGATATTAGGAATATCAACATGATGGAAGTCATGCTGACCGGCATTCTTTTTCTTCTTCTGTTCAAACAGAAACTTCCAACGTTCCACAGTCTGAGCTGCCCTTGGATCTGCCCCAGGTCTGACAGCTACCAATCAAGCCTTTCCCCGCCCTCCTCCTGGAGCTTCAGCCAATCAGACGCAGACTTCGCCTCTGTGTCCGACCTGGGCAGGGAAACAGAACAGGAAGCCTGTGGGGAGGAGGAGGAGGACTCCTCGTACGAGGAGCTAGATAGCGACTCCCTGTGCAGTGGGGACTCCCGGCCTGGTTCTCCAGGGGGGGTCGGGGGGGGGCCAGGGGGGACAGGAGTCCTCTCTGGAGGGGGGACTGTGGGACAGGGAAAGACATTTACCAGCTGGGAGGAGAGCTGGACATCGACCAGATCGAGAAGAACTGAACTGAACCCCACAGTTATTTGGAGGCGTTTCGCATTGCGGGAAATATTCTAGAACTTTATGAAGGGCAGAATATTCTAGAACTTTATGAAATAGAGGAGCGAGGAGAAGGACACTTGACTTGAATATGACTACGATAAAAATGCGTGCATCAGAAGAGAGAGGGAGAGGAAGGAACACTTAAATATTTCTGATTAAAATCGGCGTGGAACTGAGCGGATATTTCAAATTATGTTGGATAGACGTACCTGAGCGTGTGTGTGCGTGCGTGTGTGTGTGTGTGTGTGTGTGTGTGTGCGCGCGCATGCCAGCATGGGAGGGCATTGAAGGACAAGCCATGGGGATGAGGTAGTCCTCTTGAGAGATCCTGAAGGAGTGATTCAACCTCTCTTGATACACTGTTGCCTTTTTTCGAAGGCGTGTCTGACAACGCCTCGATGCCACACAAGTACAACCTCACTCAGAAGCGGAGGAGGTGAGGACTCGTCTTAATCAAACCTCTACAACCCCTAGCCCTTTTCCTCCACACATCATCGTCTCCATGGACGTAAGGAAAGGAACTCAGCGTATGGTTTTAATACTGTAACTGTAGCCTTAGTAGCAGGACAGGGAGAACGTGGGAAAGACAGACAGACACAGACAGACAGACAGCAGAACGAGAGGCATATCATTCAGTTGTCCTCAAACTCATTTATTTCTTCTCCTGCTCTCAGTAGGCACAAAGTAGAACCATCCAAGTGTTTCATTCACACAGTCAGCCACCCTGAATGTAAATAAGCTTTAACAGGGGTCAGAAAGTAACACACCATCTTGTAACCAATGGGATTTTAGTTTCACCTGTCTGGCTCGAAGCAACAACTCTCTGAACTCCTTAATAGTTTTTAATAATCAAAGTATATATTTGGACAAACACTGAATTTCAAGTTTTCAGTTCTAATATCAATGTATATTTTTCTAAGTGTTCGTTTTTTTATGATCTGTTTGTGAAGGATCAGAAATGGGGCCTTGTCGTAACAGAATAGACAAATAAATATGCAAAACTACATCCTGTGGTCTTTTGATTGGAACAATACAATTAAATGTGAACTCTGTTTGAAAATGCTAAACCTCTAACTATTGTTTATACCATCATGGGAATAGGTGGGACGTTTCCTGGTAGCATTGAGTGCTTTGCAGTAGCACTAACCCACACACTTCCATCCATAAACCACTGCATCGCTAACAAACTCGGATTCATCCCCCCCTCATTGTGTGGCTGATATAAATGTGCTTCTGATGTTCTGTAACTGTTTGTTTATCGAGTCATTTAATCTCGGGGTTTTTACCCCGTCAGCTGTTTATGCCTCCTGATGGCTTCGGCCTCTAAAGTAAACATCCGTGCGTCCTGAGATGTCGTCACATCGCCCTGGGACACCAAACAGGAAGTCTAGACACAGAATATCCTGCTGGGTCTGCAGCCGGCATGGTGGCTGTGGTGACCTCGCCTCGAGGGTAGGGGGGTGGGGGAGAGGAAGTGACATCAGGATGAAGAACTCTTCTTCTGGGTTGGAAGACACATCAACCGGGAAGGGTGGGGCTGTTGGCCTGGCCTGGGGATATCCTGCCATGTGGCCTGTGTCTGTACAAGCTTGAGGGAGCCGCAGACTCATAATGGCAGCGCCGTAGTTCAGCTATGAAGTCGTACGACTGGATAGTGTTGTTTTTGCATGTTGAGGTGGCCCTGGGGTGTTCCTGCAGCCAGATGAAGGGATCGTGTGGTCGTTTGGTTTATAAATGTTGGGGGATATGGTGGTGGCTCGCCACTGTGTGTATCTCATGGTAGTGGTCACCCGACCTTGGCCAGTCCATGCATGTGTTACTCTCTCTCTCTCTCTCTCTCTCTCTCTCTCTGTCTCTCTCTCTCTCTCTCTCTCTCTCTCTCTCTCTCTGTCTCTCTCTCTCTCTCCCCCTCTCTCCATTGCCCATTCATGTCTACCTCATACCTTCACTGTCCAAAAAAGCATGAACAAAAACATTTTATACTAAATGTAGGGGCTCGATTACTTGATTGTTGTTGTTGTTGTTGAACTATTTAATGTCACATCACATCTGTGTATAAAATGTCCCATCTGTCCAAGCAGCAGCAGAAAGACTGGACCAGCTGAGGGTGGAGCTTAGCTCAGGGACGGATGAAAGAGTAAGCGAGAAATTAAGGAAAGGGAAGCCAGGCAGCCCTGACTGCTGAAAACAACAAACCAGTTCACAGAAGCACTTCTCTCCCACACAATAGACTGGAAACACAACATCACGTCGCATATCAACATGTCGCACTGACCCAAAGTTCAGATGATTACACGCACACACACGCACAATTCCTGTCTTGAGCAGTGGTAAGCCAAGTGGAAAGGGGGATTGAAAGACTCTTGGTAAACCAAGCTTGGGCTCTCTCTCTCCCTCTCTTACCAAGCTTGGGCTCTCTCTCTCCCTCTCTTACCAAGCTCTGGCTCTCTCTCTCCCTCTCTTACCAAGCTTGGGCTCTCTCTCTCCCTCTCTTACCAAGCTCTGGCTCTCTCTCTCCCTCTCTTACCAAGCTTGGGCTCTCTCTCTCCCTCTCTTACCAAGCTTGGGCTCTCTCTCTCCCTCTCTTACCAAGCTCTGGCTCTCTCGCGTGTCCTGAGTCTATAAATAGCGGGGTATTGTGGCTGAGGTTGTGGATGTGGAGAGGGGAAGGGCCAGGCTACCTAATCTTCACGGCATCTCAGACTGAAGGCCCCTCAACTGCGTGTGAGAAAAAACACAAGCTGTTTTCAGAGAAAGCAGAGGTTTCACAGGCTGAAACACCGTGGACCTCAGACGAGTCCTGCTCGTAGCACCTCGATGATCACTGACTTGCTTCTTTTTTTAAATATGACTCATGTCAATGACAGTTTTTTTTAAGTGTGTTATAAAGAATCAGAGTTGAAACGAGACTGGGCTCTATGATCTATGAGCCTTGAGTGTAGGCCTTGAGCCTTGAGTAAGCTGGCCCTCTAACTAAGCAGGAAAACACTGACATCACAAAGGTCTCCAGTTCACTGAATCTTCTGAATCATACCGTCTGATTTCACAGGCTGGTCACAGACATCTTGTATGTGTGTGTGTTTATGTGTGTGTGTGTGCGTGTATGTGTGTGCGTGTGCACGTGAGCCCTACGCTTCCTCAGATGCCTCGCACAGGTGACCAGGTGTTCAGTGTCACATGCTGCTGATCGACTACCACTCCACTCAAAGGTCAATGGGATCCACCATGCTGTCGCTATGGTTACTGCCAAATCCAAACTTCCCCGGGTCTCACAGGCTGGCTGTGTTTCCCTGTTAGGCAGCACCAGAGGACTAAAACCCTGTTTGCTGTCGGCTCTTGCTGCTATTTATAGATTGTACAAAGCCCATGTCTATATGTCGACTTGAAATAAAGGTCTAGGTAAACCCTTCCTAAGCCTATATAGATCACAGGACCAGCTAATCATCTTCAGTCTCGGGCGAGGAGAGACGTTCTTCATGCAGGAGGTCTCACGGAGGGTGTGGACGGAGGTTTGACGTCTCAGACGACAGCCGCTAAGGCAGCATGACATGCCTGTCTAAGTATGTCTTGTCGAACATTCTTAATGTCAACTGTATGTGTGTCTTTAGGGAGGTAATGTCACACGTTCAAAGTTGACATTTTGGATTTGACCGAACAAACAAGAAAAGTCTGTGTGTGTGTGAGAGAGAGAGAGAGAAAGAGAGAGAGAAAGAGAGAGAGAGAGAGAGAAAGAGAAAGAGAGAGAAAGCCAGAGAGGTTGAAGACCGGTTGCTCATAACAGAATGTTGATATTATCAAGATAATCATCAAGGAATCCAGACCAGCTTTACCTGTAACTGTGCTTTCAGAAGAAGCAACAATTTGTCTGTCAATGAAACGAATATCCCCATCTCACCTTCCTCTCAGACACCACTAACACCTGAGTTTTCACTTTCAAACAAAAACATCTTGGGTCTGACTTTAGAACGCATGGTCCGTTCCCCCGGATTGTGCAGAGATGTGTGTGTGTGTGTGTGTGTGTTTGTGTGTGTGTGTGTGTGTGTGTGTGAGAGAGTGCAGAGATGTGTGGTTTACCCTGGAAGGCTGGGTGCTGAGAGAGAGAGGAAACATATGCGCTGAGTTTTCTACCCATAAATCCCACTCTTTTGTGAGTGGACTGGGGGGGGGGGGGTCAACAGTCTCACTGTTGACTCTCCGCTAGTGATGACTGAACTCTGAACAATGGAGGACTGAAATAGACATGTTCTGGCAACCCAGCTCCTCCTTTATCCATCATGCGTGTCACATGTAGGTTGGGCAGCGCTGTCGGATGGGTCCTACTGTCCCCAGGACACCACCTGTATCTGTCTACCACCACCTGTATCTGTCTACCACCACCTGTATCTGTCTAACACCACCTGTATCTGTCTAACACCAACTGTATCTGTCTACCACCACCTGTATCTGTCTACCACCACCTGTATCTGTCTAACACCAACTGTATCTGTCGAACACCACCTGTATCTGTCTACCACCACCTGTATCTGTCTACCACCACCTGTATCTGTCGAACACCACCTGGATCTGTCTACCACCACCTGTATCTGTCTACCACCACCTGTATCTGTCGAACACCACCTGGATCTGTCTACCACCACCTGTATCTGTCTAACACCACCTGTATCTGTCTAACACCACCTGTGTTGTCTAACACCACCTGTATCTGTCTACCACCACCTGTGCTGTCTAACACCACCTGGATCTGTCTACTACCACCTGTATCTGTCTACCACCCCCTGTATCTGTCTAACACCACCTGTATCTGTCTAACACCACCTGTATCTGTCTACCACCACCTGTATCTGTCTAACACCACCTGTATCTGTCTAACACCACCTGTGTTGTCTAACACCACCTGTATCTGTCTAACACCACCTGTGCTGTCTACCACCACCTGTATCTGTCTAACACCACCTGTATCTGTCTAACACCACCTGTGCTGTCTAACACCACCTGTGTTGTCTAACACCACCTGTATCTGTCTAACACCACCTGTGCTGTCTACCACCACCTGTATCTGTCTAACACCACCTGTATCTGTCTAACACCACCTGTGTTGTCTAACACCACCTGTATCTGTCTAACACCACCTGTGCTGTCTAACACCACCTGTATCTGTCTACCACCACCTGTATCTGTCTAACACCACCTGTATCTGTCTAACACCACCTGTATCTGTCTAACACCCTTTCCTACTAGTTCACATGCAGTAGCAGCATTATCCAGTTTGTTTTCAGAACACATCCATGACAACAGCAGTACATTACTGTCTCTACAAACAGACTTACGCAACCCTTTCAGAGAATACTTTTGTATCCATATGACCACACTATGGTGGCGTCAACAGCATGATCCCTGGCAAAGTAAAGCACTCAGAATCTGCAGTATATCACCGGGTTGGGTGGGGCAAACTAAGACTCACATTCAGTGCATGGGCAGCACCTGTGACATAAGACTTGTGTGGCCTCGACTTGGCCTGCCTGTTCAGGATACCACTGTTTGTTTAAGGAGCATGTCTGAATGCTGAGAAAGAGGGAGAAAGGAAGAGAGAGAGAGGTAGGAGGGTAACAGGGACACCTGTAATCAATATGGAGCGATGAGTGAGAGAGTGGGGGAAAGGGATTTCTAGAGCATGAGAAAGAGAGAGAGAGAAAGTGTTAGAGCGAGAAAGAGAGCTAGAGAAAAAAAGAGAGATAAAGAGAGAAGGAGGGAGAGAGCAAGAGAGAGAGAGAGAGAGAGAGAGAGAGAGAGTGATAGAGAGCAGACGCATCAGAGATAAACAGAGAAGGCGAAAAAAGCCTCCATCAGGAACAACTTCAAACTGGTGAAAACAGCCATCTGCCAGGTGACCTTGACCCCTGACCTTGGGGTCAGGTTGGAGCCGGGCTGCTTGGCAGGATGATGGAGGTCTGGTGAACATGGAAAGCACCTGGAGCCCCTGACAGCCAATTTGCACAAGTTACCAGCGGCTATTCTGATGCGAACACAGTGAATGAGTATCAAACACATCAGGAGTGGGTGTAGCTCAGTGACAGAGCCTTTGACTGCAAGCCAAGGTTGCAGGTTCAAACTACCCCCCACCCCTCCCCGCCCCGCCCCCCTCCCTCTGTACCATGAGTTGCTTTAAGGTAAACATCTGCTAGGTAAATACATCATTTTTATCAGAGATAGGGAATACTACCGAACTAAACCAGAGCTGTGGTTATTTGATGGACAGACAAGTACACACAGTCTCCAGCACTGTGCCAAACTGGTGAGTTAAACAACGGAGCACAGTGTCAAGTTGGGGTCAAGGCAACTGTGTCTGCTGTATTCTGTGTCTCAGTCGGTGTCTGTCCGATCTGTGTCCACTCTCAGTGCTTTGGGAGGGTGAGCAGAGTGCTATTCATACAAAGATCATCGGGGGGGGGGGGCAACTTCTTGTCCAGGAAGTAAAGTAATATTTACGATCAGAGGTAAGAACGATATAAAAATGTTTCGTCCACCCCCCAACCTGTTGTTTTTACCTCTTTTAGGGTGGTTCAAGTCTTAATTAGGGGGGTCAACCCCCCCCCCCCCCCCCCCCCCAAGCCCCCCGTAATTCGAACCCTTGAGCGTGAGAGTGCTTGCGTGTCTGTAACACAGTGACAGTTTGCACACAGAACATTAACCCTTTTCACGTGTGTTTATACGCAGTGTCATGTCAAGCATGTCATGTCAAGCATGTCGTGTCGCTGTGTGCACTCAGTCAAGCGTACACAGCATACACAGCCGTGCAGAGCGAGGGCAGATGAATCAGAGCTATCATGTGTGTGTCAGCACCAGGAGGAGACGGGAAGGACGCCCCAGCCATCAAGAAGCCTAGATAGACAGGCTGGCAGGATACCTTAGCCAATAGGAAGCCTAAATTCTGATCTACAGTAGGCCTCTTCACATGCGTTCTTTCTTTCCTTCTTTCTTTACTCCTTTTTCAGGGGAAAACTTGCATGGGGTCTGATCACCCTGCAGAGTTTGACTCCAGCCTGCTGAGATGCATGAATGACATGTGGTGAAATGGAAATGAACAGTGTTTGGAAATGTTTTCATTTTTCCAAAGTCAAATACAGGACATGATAGCCAGTCAGAGAAGATTCACCCAGTTGTTCTCACGGAGACTCAAGACTCAATCTGTAAACATTCCAGCGGTGGGTTCAGGTTCGTGTTAGAGAAAAGAACTAATATGGTAGGGCTGCTCCTACTAACAGGAAGTTCAATGTTTACGAGACCACTGTGTAGGCCTGTGTTCTGCCCATTATAGCAGACCAGACTACCAATACCCCTTTCACACCAACGGAGGCTGTCAGACTGACCTGTGTTTGCTGCCTGCTGTGTCCAGAACACCAGTGGATGTTTACCAGACTGGAACAGTCCACAGGCCCTGATAAAAACTCTAATAAATCCCATTCACACACACACACACACACACACACACACACAAAACACCACAGATAATACTGCACAGATTTCTTAAAAAAACAATATGCCAGAGTGAATGGGTTCTTCCAGACACGGTTTAATCCCAGGCACTTCTGAGATATGTGTGTCAGAATTCATAGGGTGTAAACGTTGGACATCTGTAGATATCCGATCACAGATGCCTGTGCCATCACAGAGATGTGAGCCTGTTTAAAATACCTCTGTCACTCGTCCAGAACGAGAGATAGGCCACTACCTGGTGCAAAGGACACCTTTGGGCGTGTATGTGAAAGCACAGAAGGAGAAAGATGCAAAGAGGAGCCAAAAGTGAGGATAAGAAGGATGACAATGTGCGGTCATGTCCGCCATGTTGTGTCTACAGTGTTCCTACGCTTCAAAACTCTGCTGTTCTGCACACGCTCAGATGCCGTCTCCCGGCCAGTCCATGTTTGTTGAGTCAACGGACGCACTTCATGCTTCTCTCTCTCTCTCTCTCTCTCTCTCTCTCTCTCTCTCTCTCTCTCTCTCTCTCTCTCTCCCTCTCTCTCTCCCTCTCTCTCTCCCTCTCTCTCTCTCTCTCTCTCTCTCTCTCTCTCTCTCTCTCTCTCTCTCTCTCTCTCTCTCTCTCTCTCTCTCTCTCTCTCTCTCTCTCTCTCCCTCCCTCTCTCTCTCTCTCTCTCTCTCTCTCTCTCTCTCTCTCTCTCTCTCTCTCTCTCCCTCCCTCCCTCCCTCCCTCCCTCCCTCCCTCCCTCCCTCCCTCCCTCCCTCCCTCCCTCCGCCTCTCCTTTGATATACACGCTCAATCAGCCGCCAGGGGCTGGTCAGGGGAGCATGGCAGGGGGGTCTTCATCACCAGGATCATATCTGACCGCCACTGTGAGAACATGTGGCAGCATCTCCTCTCCAAGGTCACAGAGTCAGTTTGGCTCTGAGGGGAGGAAGTCCAACTGTCGCTGCCGCTCCCAGATTTATCAGTTTCCCTTTGTAATTTACTGCCCTATCTGTCTCTCCTCCCATGCACTGGAATCTGCAGGGTGCTGTCAACAAGATTTACTGAGACGCACATACCCTCGCACACACACACACATGTTTGTTTTTAGAAAAGGGTAAATTGGGAAACACAGATGGCAAATCAAGGGAACACATTATGGTACAAGAGAAACTTCAAAGACGCAAACAACGACAATCTTACTAGATCTGCCGAAAACACACTCCAAACAACCCCGACTTTTCTTCTAATGTGCCTTTATCACATACAGAGGGTATGTCGGTTTCCCAGTCTGGGATACATGGGAATATTTCGGCCAACAACCAGCTCAGTGAAGCCTTGTTCAGAGGGCTTGGGAAAGTCCCATGTCAACTTTACCCTCCAACGAACTGTTAGAGGTGGGCCTCCCGGGACCCCTGCTGCAGACAGACGTGGTTTGGGAAACCCCAGTCCGTCCAAACGGGTCTCTGAAAAGAAAAAGAAGGAAAGAACAGATAGGAGGAAGAGGAGGACAACAGAGCCGGTTCCTGGACGCATCCCGACGCTTTTCTCATCCCCTGTGAATGTAAACAAATACAAACCGAAGAGGGCAAAACAGAGATAAGAAACAAAACAAGGAGGAGAGGAGAAAAGACGAGGTCAGCAGCGTGTCACGTTCAGCGGGCGTGAGACAGAAGCTGCCCTCCGCGTCCTGGGTGTGCGTGCCAAAACGCACAGATGAAAACATACTCCTCTGTTGTAGGAAACATCCTAGACTGGCACACACTGGTGTGTTTTGAGTGTAGACACTGATGTTAGGGTTGGGCTAAAAGCTGAAGTTAGGACACGGATAGAGCTAGGGTTGAGGCCTTTTTTATAGGGTTGTAGTTTGGGGTAAGGGTTGGGACTGGAGTTGTGGTTGTCAACCTGACAATTTGTTAGAGGAAACCTGGTTTGAAATATACATCCATGTACTGTAGCTGCAATCATACCAGCTTGACAGGTCATGACAGTTTATAACACCCAGCCATAGCTCCGTAATAACTTACATTTCCAGAGCAGGACAAATCATCTCCATCTGAACTGGGCTGTGTTCTCAAACTCAGCAGAGAGAGAGAGAGAGAGAGAGAGAGAGAGAGAGAGAGAGAGAGGCAGGACGTGGGGCGTGATTGATCTGGTGTCTGGAGAGTACGAGAAAGGAGCTCAATGAGTTAAAGATGTGGTTTCTGTTTTTAACATCAGTCAGAATCCCTCCACCTCTCTCTCTCTCTGTCTCTCTCAACTTCTCTCTTTTTTCTCTCTCTCTCACTTCTCTCCATCTCTCACCTACCCTCACTCCTCTCCCTGTTTCTCGTGAGGGTGCTATTAATAAAAACAAGGAAGTTCTCTTTATTTAGAGAAGATTGTGATTGTACGACAGCCACACCTAGACAAACATCGTTTTGTAAACCCCTCAGAGGGACCTCAGTTCATTTCTCCACCAGATCCACTTCACACGTTAAACTTGGTGGTAATGGAGGTTATCCTGACCAGCTTATGTTTCTCTCTTGTGTACTCTTCAGTTTCCAGACTCCACTCCCTACTCTGTAATATCCTGTCCTGTAGTAATACACAATATACTATACTGTATCTCCCAGAAGTCTAAGCCAACTGAAACGGTTTTAGACTTATGTGCTCAAGGGTTCATGGCTCCTTGTTTGAATAGAAAAAAATACTGGTTCTCATGGGGGGCCCCAACTAGCCTTCCTAGTAGCAGGGGAACCATCCCTCTAAATGAATTTCCTCACTTTTTTTCCTGCTTCTCCTTCCATTTTATCTCCCCTTGAAGCATTTTATGGGAGTTGTGAGAGTTTTCTCCAGCTGCCTAAACCACTGTCAGATCTCCTCCAGATTCTCACTGGCTGTCTCTTTCTCTCTGATCAGTGTTGACTGTTGACATGAATTGTAAGACAAATAAACTCACTAATAGACAAACAGAAGTGAGGAACAAAATGTGCCCTGTGTGACGACACAGCCCACTTCACAGTCTGAAAGTCAACATGTGTGATTAACCTTTGGAAATATAAATATCTTTAATAGGGGAATTACTCTAAATATTTACCTCAGGTTTCACGTTTTTTTTAGGTGATACAGGATTTCAGATTCAGGATGTAAGACAAGACTCTTGGAAATGGTCCAGTCATTGAGTCGATTGTTTTGGCAGGTGAACAGTGAAACAGCAGGCTGCTAGTCTGGGTCTGTCGGCCAGCTATTAGGCCGACAGGCTTTGTCCAATGAGTTTGCAAAACAAACAGCCGCCCCAAGTTATTAGGTAAGGCAGCATGCCACTATTACTACTCTCTCTCGCTCCATCTCCGTCTCTCTCTGTCTCTCTCTCCATATCGCTGATCCTTGGTAGAGAACATGCCTTATTTTGCCTCTGTCAGCAGAAAACCACCAGCCTGTTTTCCAACGGGGCTGTCCTAAGGCGAATGTGGTGTGTTTGTTTGGATTCACCTGAACGCCACCTCGGCCCCCTGCATGGGGGCCCCGAAACGCTGAGTGTGTGTGTGTGTGTCACAAAACAAACAGAGAAAAAAAAAAGGATCCGGAAATTGAGACGAGAGAGACCAACTGTGGCTTTTTTTCTGAGGCAAGTTTCTCTTCCCTTAGTTTGTCCAGCTGCTCCTCTCAGATCAAAGAGAGAGAGAGAGAGGAGAGAGAGTGAGAGAGAGAGGAGAGAGAGAGAGAGAGAGAGAGACAGGAGAGAGAGTGAGAGAGAGAGGAGAGAGAGAGAGAGAGAGAGAGAGAGAGAGAGAGAGAGAGAGAGAGAGAGAGAGAGAGAGAGAGAGAGAGAGAGAGAGAGAGAGAGAGAGAGAGAGAGAGAGAGAGAGAGAGAGAGAGAGAGAGAGAGAGAGAGAGAGAGAGAGAGAGAGAGAGAGAGAGAGAGAGAGGATCAGAGTGTCTCTGTACACCCCCGTTCTTGTGGGATGGTGGAGTTCAGTTGGAGAAGTTTGAGAGTGGAGATCTTGATGACTGATCACATCGGGCCGTCAGTGTGGTGAACATGGAGAGCTTCCTGCACTCAGACACATGGGTGTCGAGTTACAGCTGACCATCTGTGAACCAGTAAGACTCCCTCATCCTCATCTTCTCTCCAAAACTCACCCCCGGAGCACAGTCGACGTACACTGTAGTCTACACTAAGGGGATGTTCTGATTAGGGTTGGGTCAGGTCTTACACTGTAGTTTACACTACGGGGCTGATCTGATTAGGGTTGGGTCAGGTCTTACACTGTAGTCTACACTACAGGGCTGATCTGATTAGGGTTGGATCAGGTTTACCATTTGAAAATGATATAATAATGATACATAGCCAGGCGCAAATTCGCAACGGCAGCAACCACGTGTTTGCATGCAATGTTTGTGGATCGACTGACAGAGTTAGCTATACATCTGCTCGTAGCACTTAAAAATACACGTGTCTGTGTGTGTGTATCAGTGTGTATATGGGCTTCCCGGCCCCAGTGCGAAGGGTGCTGATGTGATCGTGGACCCCGGTGAGAGACATCCCGATGCTGGGTGTCTGACCATCCCCCTCCCCCAGACCTCTGGAACCCTTCCTGTCTGGTGTCCAGGGCCAGGGGTCTTCCAGAACAGCACAGGGCGATGACAGCTGCCCGCGAGGAGCTATTAACCAGTGCACTGCTTTTACACTTAAGACACTGTTAACCTTTAAGACACACACGCAGACACACACACACACACACAGACACACACGCAGACACACTCTTGTGCGCAGACACACGTGTGGTTGTTTGGGACACAAGGCCTGCCTTTCAAGAACCTGGAGAGAGAATAAAAGGCCCTTTTTTGGGCACAACTAACTTTTTCCCGCACAAAGCTTTCGAAACACACTGTCTTCCAGCATACAATGAGCCGCAGGTTGGCTGTTCAATACCTCGGTGACTTGTTGTGTTCGCACAGGGCTCTTTCAAGGGAGCAGCAAATCCAAAGGAAGCTGCCCTCTCTGGTCTGAACCCTCTATTATCTGCTAGCCAGACGGAGGCATCAGAGTAAACAGACCACGCCTCGAGAGCTTGTCTTGATGCTGTTCATCTGCTGCCAGTATAGTACAGGGTTGGGCCAGGACGACCCAGTACAGTACAGGGTTGGGCCAGGACGACCCAGTACAGTACAGTGATGAGCCAGGCAGACAGGACCAGGGCCTGCATGGTAAATACTAGTGTTTCTCAGTCACCTCAGCTGATGGAACAAGGGGTTGAAGAGAGATTTTGCTTGAGCAAACATGCCGTTTCGGGTTGCTGAAATAAACTTTAAACGACTTACCAATTAAAAACATGCACACACGAACACACACACGAACGCACACACACATGTACACACAAACACACACACCCACATACTCCCTGAATGCGCCCAACACCAACAGCCCTCCAGGACACCTCCTACTATGACCCCAATGACCTTTCCCCCCCTGGTCACACTCCCCCCCCCCCCCCCCACCCCTGTGTTTCACTGGATCTGCACGTCGCTGTGGGAACCACACAAAGCCTGTTTAGCCACACAGCCCTCCGGTGGGTTATTTCTGGTGCTGCGGCACTCGAGAAGGACAAGGGACTGGCAACAAAGGCAGGAATGCGGTTCCTGTTGTGGCGCTGGGAGGTCAGGGAAAGAGCCGGATGATGGAGGGATGACTGGCCTGCCTGTTGGGTGGCCCCTGGGTGACTGAGTCACCGGCATAAGTGATGTTTCTTTAGGTGTGAGTCTGTGTGTGTGTGTGTGCGTGTGAAGGTGTGAGAGGTGAGATGGTGATATCCAACAGGAATGAAACCTCAGGTACTTGCGATAGGCTCCCAGGCTAGCCGGGAGAGCTCTCCAACAGTATGGCCCTGGATGACGTCTTCTGATAGGGTGTTCCAGACGGAATATTCAGATGAGGTAAAGTAACATTGAATAGATTGGGGCCGTTCAAGCTGGCTTTTTACATGGCCGCTCTGATGGTTCACTTCCAGGGATTGTCCCCCGAGCAAAGACCAGCCTTCCTAACCCTAACCCTTCCTTGACGTGGATGAGTTGAAGGACAGTGACCGAGCTGGAAAGAGGAAGTCCTCAGAGAAGGGGGCGGGTGATGGTCTGGCAGAGGTCTACATACACAGGAGTAGCTCAGTGGTTTGAGCATTTGAACATCCTGTAGATCAAGTGGTCACAGGTTCAAATCCCCTCCTGTACATCGCTTTGAATTAAAGAGTCTAACTGATCACATTACTTGTTACTTTATTCCCAGGATATAGAAACAGAAATGAACACTTGGATCACATAAAATCTTTGGCTGTGTACGGGGTGTTTTGGGTGTGTGTGTGTGTGTGTGTGGGTGAGAGAGTTTATGTGTGTGTGTGTGTGGGGGTGGGTAAGAGAGTGTATGTGTGTGTCTGGATTTGAATAGTGTTTATAATTTGGGCTCTGCCTTTGGCCATCTATCATAGAGTACTCCCAGAGCTGTTGGAACAAGATCTCGTTCTCATATCTGTGACTGTGTGTGTGTGTGTGTGTCTGCAGCCCTGTGTGTGTGTGTGTGTGTCTGCAGCTCTGTGTGTGTGTGTGTGATGTTACGCTGCATACCTTTCAGAAATGTCGGCATATCTTGAAGGACATACTGTCATGTCATAATACAACATTGATGTTGTTCAGTTGGTGGTTAGAGATGGTTTATTGACTCGGAAGAGAACTGGGGCCAAGGCTGCACATCGAACAATGGTGCCAGACAGCTTTACAAACTGTGCTTTTTAGTTTGCTCTGAAAGAAAATCTGCTGCTGTTCACCCAGTGAGAGAACCTACCATGGAACTCTTATTGTGAAGCTTTAATGTCTTCTGCACACCCACACAAACATTCATCAGTCCATGTCTGTCTGCAAACTGCAATCAGCGTCCAAACAGGAAGTATTGGGCCTTTTACCCCCAACATGGGTCAGAGAAGAGCTGATCTCAACAGATTCACATGTGGCCTTACCTTCTTCATTCCTCTTCTCCTTCTCCTTCCTATTCCTCCTCTTTCCCAGACTCTCTGGAATGTTGCACGATGTTGGCACATAACGGCAAAGTTTAGTTCATACAAATACCATAGAGATTGGCAGTTCAGTCAAGTCGCTGTTCTTTACAGTGGCAAAACCGAAAACATAACAGTGCCTCACCAGTTGTAAACGGTGTGGTGAACAAACACAGTTGAGGTGTAATTTTGAGACCTGTCAAATCCAATCAAGCACTAAATAAAATGTATCTTGGCACAGAGTGCGTATAAGTGATTTCAGAACAAAACACAGGTCTCAATGTGTCATCTCTCACGGTGAATGTCAGGTCTACTGGAATCATGTGGGTTCATCTACACACACAACATTGAGTTGTCTGTAAATAACTGTGACTGATAATAGTGCAGATGACACAGAAGAAAGTTTTAAATCCCCTTTTATTGACCAGTCTGTCTCTGACCGTGTCTCTGAGTGAGTTCTTTAGGCTGTGGTCTCACTGGGTGCATATTAAAATGCCTTCAGCAACAATAAAAAAGACCTTGGTAAACCGACTGCCCCCTCTTAAAATACATCTTCAACCAATCATTATCTAATAATCATATGAGATGTTTCATACTGACACTAGTGAAGGAATCTTCCTCTCAGGGAGTTGTCTGATTTATGTATTATGATTTATTGCCCAGTAAAGTTGCATGATGATGACATAATTGCACCAATCACTCTACAGAATGCAGAGGCCTCTCCCTAACCCATTACAGTGAGAACAGTCTTTCACTACGCTTATTATCCAAGTCTCTATTGACGTTTATCAAGGAGAGTTTGACCCCAGTGACTCGAGACTGGCGACCAAACTGCTAGTTATCCGAGAGAGCTCATCAAGGAACTGTGACTGGTCCCATTCTTGATGAGCACTGTCACCGGTCACTTGACAATGATAAGCAAATTGTGAAAAAAAAAAAAAAACTGATTACTGACAGTGTTGGGGAAGTCCACGATGAAGAGAACACATTCAGTTCCCTGCCAGACCATGTGACACATTCAGGCGGCCAGGCTGTCGGCCCGCCCTCCCAATCCCTGGGTCTGAGTAGTGACATCAGCGCTGTGATTCACGGTCACACAGGAAGTGTGGTCAGCACCAGTGGTTTGTTTCCCTTCCACCTCAGGCATCATTAGTGTTGAACTCAGCTCAGGACCTGCTCCCGTATTCTATAAAAAAAAAAAAAAACCTGGCGTGTTTCAGAAAGGTAATTACCCATGAGCCCTCAGGAGGTCCACCGTCTGGCCACAGTATTTAGGAAATGCTACACCAATTAGCCCCACCTAGACAGAGCCACAAAAGAAAGACTTGTTAAGTGGACTTTTTCATTGACAGCTTTGGCTGCTGTGTGTGTCTGTCTGTCTGTCTGTCTGTCTGACTCTCTCTCTCTCTCTCTCTTTCTCTCTCTCTCTCTCTCTCTCTCTCTCTCTCTTTCTCTCTTTCTCTCTCTCTTTCTCTCTCTCTCTCTCTCTCTCTCTCTCTCTCTCTCTCTCTCTCTCTCTCTCTCTCTTTCTTTCTCTCTCTCTCCCTCTCTCTCTCTCCCTCTCTCTCTCTCTTTCTCTCTTTCTCTCTCTCTCTCTCTCCCTCTCTCTCTCTCTCTCTCTGTCTCTCTTTCTCTCTTTCTCTCTCTCTGTCTCTCTGTCTCTCTTTCTCTCTTGATCTGTGTGCTTGTGTGTTCAGAGTACCTGCACATTTCCGTGTGTGTGTGTCTTTAGGAGTGACTAAGAACGAGAGACACACAAACCCTTACATCTCCTGTAGAAACATCACAGAACTCAATTCCAACCATGACCCTCCAACTCAAACAGTGCTGTGCCTGTCCTGAACCACAACAGGAAATCTCTGACATACACAGACAAAAAGTAATGAGAGTTGTGATGAGTTTCCAACACAATAGAATCCCCCCTCAACCCCCAGCAGCTGCTTGGAACTAACTCCTACTCAAATATTCCCCTCTCTGAACACAAGCAGAACTGGAGGAGGAGGTGTAGATTAGCTTGTAGATTAGTGTGGAGCGTCAGAACAGCAGCTGGTTGGTGGGGACACAAAGTTCGGAGGCTCTGTGTGTTGAAGTTGGTGTTGGGTGTTGAGTGTGTCTGTCACCTGGAAAGGTCCTGGCAGTTAGCTTGACCTTCCCTAAACTGTGTAACAGCTCCTCAAATGGACTATGGATCCCTGAGAATGGTTAACAGAACAGCAGGTTAGAAAGTGAAAAAGATAGAGGCAAGAAAACAAGGGAGAGATATAGAGAGAGGTGGAGAATTTTTAATTTTTAATTTAGCAACTTCAGTGATTTATCTTGCATTCTTTAGAGTAATTTATCAAGACTTAAGTCTCTATTTTGAAAGGCCTTTTGGCCACCCTTGTTATAACCTTTATTAAGCAGTAGTCCTGCTGTGTTTTCATAAGCAGTAATTATTTCACAATGTTGCACAATGTCTATATTGGCTTACAGGAACACACTGTGCTGGGAAAGACATCCGAACTAGCACCATCACAACACACATACACGTGCACACACACGCACACACACACACAAATTCTCATGTGTTCACGCAAGCTACCACTAGTTTTGCCATTCTGATTGAGAGTGTAGCACTGCATGGTGTACTGAGAAGAAACCAAAGTTACATGGAGCTCACGAAGGTTGTGTTTTATTAGTTTGGAAGTGCCGGAAATAGACCTGGGTTATCATGCTGTCTGACCACACGATGGCGCAATTTCTTCAGTATCTTCTGTGAACCTAAGTGGTTAGGGGGAAAAAACGAACAACAACTGATAAACGTTTTCTGAGATGGGTTTATTCACTTCTCATCTGTAATTTGAGCACGTGCTCTAGACCTACCAAGTGTGTTATTGATTATTTACCATTAACGCTCCCCCTAAATAGGGATGGAACCATTTAAAGTAAAACACATACATATTTATGGAAGATATGTCACTGTTTGATTATTCAATGGTCGACCCTAAATACACCCTATATGAACCATATATATTTTAAACAGAAAACAGTGAAGTAGTGTAGTAAGTAGTTTGTTTGTTATCAGCCACACAGATGGATGGCAATGTAATCAAGAGTTATGTGCTCTGTTGACTAAGTTTAAAAGACAAATGGACCTGAACTGGTTTGTCCACTGATGTTATCAGTCAATGAGTTGTCTGATCATCACAGTTATCAGCAGACAGTCAGCAATGTCAGAGAGTTCATACCGAAGTATATATTTCAATGTGCGCGTCTGTGTGTTGATTACTGTAATAAGAAAGAACGAGTGAAAACAAGTGAAAATGCAGGAAAACAACTATGTTCTGTAAAATAATCTGAGATAATTACTCGTTAATTATAGTGAGGCAAAAAGTGTTTGTGTGCAACGAATAGACAGAGGGTGAGACAGGGGAAAGGTGGAACACCGAGAGCGCTGAACCGTCAAACGGCACTGCGAAGATGATTTCTTCGTCCTCCGTACCTCCATCATCCTGGGCCGAGGATTGGATTCGGTGTGTATTTATGGATGTAGTCGTAAACGTGAAGACTTTGGTAATGGGATCTGTCGATAAACTCCTCCTCACTGCGATGGATGGGAGTTTACTGAGGAGATGAGTGGCCAGGCTCTTAAACAACTGGAATCTAATTTTCTCAATACGTGGCTCTAACTCAGCGAGCTTAAGGTCTCATAAGTCACCAGCCCGTGGAAGACACGCTGAACCAGGCCAGGATAGACAGATTCATCAAAGCTGTATTTATTGTAATGACATTGTGCCAGGCGTATATTAATGATAAGCCTATAACATCTTGTTCTCCCCATGGTAAAATGACTCCTGTGCTTGTCAGTGTCGTGATTGATGGATTGACAACTTTGCCATTGGGAGACGGATCTAGAGGGGAGGGGGGGGGGGAGGGGATGTCCCAGAGAGGGGGAGATTTAGAGAGGTGACTTGACGACCCTGTTCACCTTGGTGCAGGGTGTCGTTGAATGGTCAGAGTTAGGGAAGTGTTAATACAGGTGGAGTCTGAAGACTGCATTACTGACTCTCAACAAACACACTTACAAAAAACAAATTCTGAGAAATTCAAGCTTCAGAAATTCAAATAGAACTAAATCCAGGATGCTCAAATTTGTATTTGTAAAATGCAGATCCCCAAAAATGTGAGGCAAAAAAAAGGGAATTGTAAGATGTCTGTTGCAGTTGGTGCAGAAAGTTTTGAAAGGTTGAAAAAATATTTTCAAAAAAAAAAGTAAAAAGGTTGACAAAAGAGTTTCTAATAAAAGGTTCAACAAAAAAAGTTTCGAAAAGTAGAAAAGTTTTTTAAGCGCTTAAAAAAAAGAAAACTTTTCTAATGGTTGAACAAATATTTTCAAAAATACAATAAAAATTGTTAAATCATTGATGAATACTTTATTACTATTGTACTCGGATCTGCTTTAATCTACTCTGTTTTAGGCTTCTCTGTTCTCTATGGAAGCAAATCAGTGACATAATGTTTTTAATTGAAAATTCAGGCTGCTCAGTTCGAATGGTAAAATTCAGATCACAAAAATTAGAGCCGAAAAGATTCCAGCCAAAAAAAAGCAACATCCGGGATGAATTTTGAATCACCGTTTGAATTCAAGCAACCTGAACGGTGGAGTTTAAATTCCGATATTAAGTATTCAATGCCTTTGAACAATTCAAAACATTATTTCAGTAATTTGCTTCCATAAGGGACACTCCACAGGGCACCAGGAGACCCCAGTCCTGCAGGGTTAGGGGAGGCATATGGAGCTAGCCTGCCCATCCCCCCCAGGGACCAGGCGTGGGGGGGGGGGGGGGGGAGATTTACAAGCAGTGAAGGGCAATAATGGCTAAAGGAGGAGTAATTACACCCCAATCATTTCCAGGGGGTTTTGAGGGAGTCGTGGGCCAGGAAGCAGAGGAGGCAGAAAGTGAAGGTTAGGGTGGAGGTTAGAGGGTGGAGGTGGTTAGAGGGTGGAGGTTAGAGGGTGGAGGTTAGAAGGTGGCGGTTAGAGGGTGGAGGAGGTTAGAGGGTGGAGGTTAGAGGGTGGAGGAAGCTAGAGGGTGGAGGTTAGAGGGTGGAGGTGGTTAGAGGGTGGCGGAGGCTAGAGGGTGGAGGTTGGAGGGTGGAGGAGGTTAGAGGGTGGAGGTTAGAGGGTGGAGGTTAGAGGGTGGAGGAGGCTAGAGGGTGGAGGAGGTTAGCGGGTGGAAGAGGCTAGAGGGTGGAGGAGGCTAGAGGGTGGAGGAGGTTAGAGAGTGGAGGAGGCTAGAGGGTGGAGGTTAGAGGGTGGAGGAGGTTAGAGGGTGGAGGTTAGAGGGTGGAGAAGGTTAGAGGGTGGAGGAGGTTAGAGGGTGGAGGAGGCTAGAGGGTGGAGGTTAGAGGGTGGAGGAGGTTAGAGGGTGGAGGTTAGAGGGTGGAGGAGGTTAGAGGGTGGAGGAGGTTAAAGGGTGGAGGAGGTTAGAGGGTGGAGGAGGCTAGAGGGTGGAGGTTAGAGGGTGGAGGTTAGAGGGTGGAGGTTAGAGGGTGGAGGAGGTTAGAGGGTGGACCTGGAACTCTGGTCTCCTTACTGGGAGGATGGGGGTGAAGGGTGTTTCCCTCTCAGGACTGTGAATGTTTAGGATAAACAACTGCTTCTTGAATGTGTGGCTGATGTTATTCATTGACAAAACATGCAGGCACTCAAGAATATCCACCACAACGTTCACAGGGTTCCAGGCATGTCTGGATGAAGTGGATGAACAGCGCCCCCTTCTTCATCCGTGAGGGATGATTCCCGTCCGTGCATCATCCTCAGCTGAATGTCTCATGTTGAGTGGAAGGACCGCTGAGGTCACAGGCTAGCTCGGAGGCTAAACGTTCTCTCAGATGGTTGCTAGCAAAGTTCCATGGGCAACCTTCTGCAGTCTTTTGAGAGAGACACACACACCAACACACACACCTTTTTTGATGAAAAAGAACAATTAGGGGAGAAATGAGGGCGAATCATCAGGGGAAATGGCTGATGAAGACTGTATTGATTAGATCAGCTTCACTGATCCAGCGTTCAGTGTAGCAATTACAGCAGTGGGGGTTGTTGGCCAGCACAGGGTCCCAGTGTGGGCTAGAGAGAAGAACAAGCTGATACAGAACATTCACCAAACGATACACGCTCCTTCAGATCTGACGTTGCGTTTACCTTAATGATGCATGACATACGACACACTGCAAGATAAATATTTGATACTTTTTATTTGTGCTACTTTCTCTCAATTAGAAAGTCCTCTCAATTAGAGAGAAAGGGGGAGAGGGAAAGGGAGAAAAAGAGAGAGGTAGAGAAGAGAAAGAGCGTGAAAGAGAGGAAGAGAAGAAAGAGATGAAAAGAAGAGAGGGAAAGAGGTAGAGAGAAGAGAGGGAGAGAAAGAAGAGGGAACGGAAAAAAGAGAGGGATTTGAGTAAGGGAAAGATAGAGGGAGTGGGAAAGAGAAGAGGCAAAAAGAAAGAGAGAGAGACCCACCAAGGCGCATGACAGAGAGAATTAAGCATTCAGAGGCCGTGTTCCCTGCAAAGGCCCACACAAACACACGCGCACCACCTTAAGAACAACAATGACTCATTCAAACCCCTTCTGAATGAAGCAATAAACCTTCCCAGGCTTCTCATGTGTGTGTACTTACCAGTGGGACATGGCTGGTCATCTCAATGCCTCTGTCTGCACAGCCACCCTGACATGGTATTTGTATTTAAATTAGACTTCTGTCCCGCCTGACAACAAAGAGAGAGAACAGGGATATCGATACTGTTTGTCTGTTTCTTCTGTTAGGCATGCGGGTGGTATAGATGAGCTTCCTGCTTCAGAGGCGAAGGCCCTTCATGTTGTGTTAGAGGCATGTGCCTCAGTAAGGCAGACGCCAAGTGTAAAGGTCAAATACATTGACCTCTAGAGAACACCTGGGTCAGGGGCAGAGAACTCATTAGAACTTTGACCCCCGGCCCAAATGACTGATGACATAGATGACACTTGGTGAGTAAGCTGTGGGAGCACATCTCCGCAGCAACTAATCTGGGCCAACAGTCAATCACATAAGTCTACTGAACAGGCCAGTGTGTGGCTGTTATCCCAACAAGCACAGACATGGAACTGGCTCCATGATCCAGCAACCAGGACAGAGAATTCCACAGTCCACACCATCTCCCAAAACACACTGTACACCAAAACACACCTTCTACCGAAACACATCTTACATCACACACAGAGACACCCTTAACACTGTCCATGTTAGTTATTCAGTAGTTGCTTCACGTGTCGTGAGCTGCTTTGAGTACACAGTCTGGAGCTGAATGTTGTAGCTGACCGGGCAGAGGTTGCTGTGGTCTGCTGTCGGCAAGGACACAGAAACCAGGCAGAGATAATGGTCAATGCTGAAATATAAAGGGACAAACACAATCTGTTTCCGCACTAGATGGAGATGAATAACACATCATTCGCCTCTTTGCTTCACTCACCGCTCTCCCTCAACCCCCCAGCCCCCCCCATCCCCGCCCCCCGGCACCAAAATGATGATTAATCCCATCCACACTATTTATATTTCCTAATTGTAATTAGTACGAATTATCAATTATGGTTAGTGCTTAATTGCCCTTCATAAAGACAGCTCCCCAGGTTTAAACGGGTCTATTTAAATAATGTAACTAATAGCTCTTGCTTTTACGCGGCGGATGCGTCTTCATAGCGGGGCGTGCCGGTGTGATGGTTGCTCGTAATTTAACGGTGCAATCGTGTGAAAGAGTGCAGGTGGCGCCGTGGGGATAATTATTGTTAATGAATCATGATGTGACCTTCTCAGAACAATGGCTAATCAATGCTAGGGTTGAGTGACAGTACGCCAGGCACAGATGCCTCAGAGTGCAATTACAGGTCTCCGTCAGGAGAAACCGGAGTGGTGGCTCTCCCGGCGTGCGACTGCAGAGGCCTGCTGGCGAATGCACGGTTTCGACGCAACCCTGGAACCCCTCGTGACGGTTGTAGCTTGGAAATGGTGGGCGTGCTGACCTGATCTGAGAGGAGTTGAGAGCTGGGGTTATCACACACCTAAGCTGGGGGGTTTCCATCGATCCTCAGAGGAGCTGGATGTCCTCTGGGTGGATGTCCTCTGGGTGGATGTCCTCTGGGTGGATGTCCTCTGGGTGGATGTCCTCTGGGTGGATGTCCTCTGGGTGGATGTCCCGCGCTGAGGGGCGGGAGAAGCCCGGGAACGGTATGCATGCGTCTGCTTTCTGAGATGGACGGGAGGCTAATCCTAACGGGGGTCTTCTGCCCCGCTTCACGACTGCTCCTCAGGGCGAATGTAAACACAGATGGGGACTGAATGACGCCGGCCCTTTTCCTACATCTCTCTTGGAGAATGTGTGGAAACAACTTGTTACTTATTAAGATGTCTGACCCACTTTATCAGTGTCTCCCTGAGGGCTGAAGATCAACCCTGATGGATGTGGTTCAATCTTCTCCACCCTTTTCCCCTTGGTGCCCCTGACGATGGGTGCTACTTTCAGTTTTGGTGTCCTGCACTGTGTGTGTGTGTGTGTGTGCCCGAGACTGCAAGGTCAGTGGCGGTGCCCAGTAATTGTCCTAACGGCCTGCCTGCCCGCCCGCATACCTGTTGGGTTCTGGGTAATGAGAGTTTTCATTACCGCGGCGACGGGTGAGTGCCTCTGGCAGATGCTGACATGCGGCAGATGTGTAAAGTTGGGGGTGATTTGTAAAGAGGGTTGACTGGATGGTGAAGGGGTGGGGAGATAGGCATGGGAGGGTGGGTGGGGTTGGGGTGGGGGGGGGGTAAATGAGACTGAGAGACGCTGTCAGTCACGATTCCGTACCCGACACGGTGAGGTTGAGGTCAGTTCAGAGCGATGCGGTTCCAGCCCTCCAGACCGAGCGGCCACACCCAGGCAGAGAGCCGTTCACTGCAGCGTCACACCTGGGTATGTTGATCATGTTCGTCCTCGGGGGGGGGATCTCCAACTTTAGGACGCTTTGAGAAAGAGACTCTGTGTGTCTCGTCAGGGGACATCTTAGTAGAACGTCTCGAGTCAGGCAGCACGGAAAGTTCCCCCGCGCTGACTCTACCTGCGCCCGCTATACAGGAACCCAACACCCGTCTGACAACGGAAGTGCTCTTGGTTTCCGGATCCAACCCATCCTTAGCTTGACCTCCTGCGCAGAGAGGCAGGACTGCCTCAGACAGACATGGTGCCCTCTGAATGGAAGCCCACCTCACAACGAGACTCCAGCCATTAGACAAATTATCCGACATTTAGCAGACATGGGGGCAGCCTCCCTGGAGATGGAATTACTTTATTATCTGTGGGGTCCCAGGAGGGGGTCCTGGAGGGAAGTGTGCCCCCTGGAAGTGTGCCCCCTGAAAGTGTGCCCCCTGGAAGTGTGCCCCCTGGAGCTCTGGCCACGTACCCCCCTCTGATCTCTGTTTCTGCCCTGCAAGGACCCAGAGAGGCCTGCTCCCCCTGTCCTCTGATGTCTACCTGGGGTCTCTTTGTCCCCGGGGCGGCCTATTGTCCTCCAGACGAGGCTTAAGCAGATGTCCGGCCACAGGGCTCTCTCGCAGGAAGTAGTAAACCCTCCACCTTGCAGCGTTTCATTCATATGGAGGCTGCAGAGTAACAGCCATGAGAGTGCCTTACACATGCTAATGTGGACAAACAAGGTCCCCTGTAGGGATGGCTTCTACAAATGTTTGACCATACTGCCATACTGGATCATGCCAGTCCACCGGACTGGGGCAGACAGCTATGAAACAGCCTTGAAGAGGCTAAATCGCCCTCAGTTGTAAAGTAACTTAGAAGTGGGGAGGAAATGGAGGATGTGGCAGGATTTGGGAGACTGTTTTAATAGTGTGTAAACTTGATACTTGCACCCCTCTCTTCAGGAGCCACTGTGAAGGAGGGCTATGTGCCTTCTGTCTCCCTCACATCCACAATGGAAGACCTTGGGACACACACACATAATGCATGTGCACACATGCACACATACACACTCATACGTATTTTTAAGAAAGATTTTCCATACAACTGATTGTGTTTGTAAACAACTGAAGAGATATATTCTAGTGTATTTTTAATCACAAATACCATATTTCCAAATAAAAAGATTTTATTCTGTGCATTTTTTAATACACTACGTGAGCACGGAGGAAGTCAATCTAGAGACATTGAAAGGAAACGTGATTAGCTTCTTTCAACCTGACAGTCTGTAACTTGCAGCTGGCCACTTTTATCAGTGTTGGACACCTGCTGGAAATATTGATCCGGCAGTGCTTTCACCGGCTCAACTCTGCTTAACCATCATGGTTTTAAACAATCCTACGTCGTCTCACATTGACGTCTAATCCCATAGACTGAAGAATTGATCGACTGATTCGAACATAAATTTACGTGTGAGAAAATAACAGCCTAAAACATGTCGGTGTTGTATCACAAAGTGGTGTAACTATGATAGAATGCGTTTTAACAAACTGAAAAGGACGAGTAACAGTTTAACAATCTATTTATTATGGATATTATCTACTTAGTTAATACAGTTTGATTATCGTTTGTTTATTTTTTCTTTAGCAGAAGTATGAAAGAAACATTTGTCACTTCTCTTAACAAGTAGGATTAACTTAATATTAGTGACCGTCATCAACGCTTACGGCCAATTAGGAAGTCGTGTTAAACGCTTAAATGGTACTTTTGTCACGTGGTCACGAAAAACCGCGTCCCTTCGAATGGAGCGGAACGGACAGACGCTTTAAAGACCGCTCTCTTTACTCATCGACCGTCACTAGGAAAATAGAGAATCCGAGGTGGAACAGTATACGAGTAGAGCTTTATTGCACCAGCGGTTTATTGAAAGCATAAAAACAGTGTAGGGAAGTATGTCAAGTGCCTTCTAAATGCGCAAAGACGCATGCGAGTGATCTCCATCGTCTTCCATTCCCGCTTTGGAGGTATTTCAGCTAGAATGTTGGATTCCAAGGAGTCTGGAGTGAAAATGTCCGCACATAGGATTTCGTTTTCCATCATTGATATACTGGATCCACAAAAATTCAATAGCAAAAGGATAGGCGCTACCAAAGAGAAGTTTCGGTCACCAAATGCAGAGGAGGCAAGTTTGAAAGCGGACGGCGGCGCAGGTGGAGAACTGACGGTGAAGCGCGTGAAAACAGGTATGGAGGATAGGATTATGCTAAAATGTAAATTATGAATGAAACTTTCTTCTGTTATTGTTATGTAACAGGGGATGTTTTTCGTCCACTTGGAATGCTAATTCATCATTAACGTGTTTGGCTATCCATTTGATATTTCATGTATGCATACTCAAGAGCATAGACATTTACTAATAGCATCCGTAACTAATATGTAGATTTGAGGTGAACCCCCAAAAAAGACACTTTAGGCTACAGTATTTGCATCGCATTGAGCCAGCCTAAACAAACCAAAACATGCAATGACCAACAGAGAGATCAGATTTATGTCATCTCTCTATATGACCTTCCTTTACTTTCCAAGGCTGCGTTTCCTTTTAAGAAACCACAAAAGGCTCGCTCCCACAGCCAGCGAGTGTGATTGGCATGGGGACAGGCAGGCCAGATAATTGTTTAAATCGTCCCATTGAGGATGCCTCCGCGCGCTTTGATCGATATCCCATTACTGCATCCTGCATATCTCCCTCCAGCACCTTGCAGGTACAAACTTCAAACCCCTTCCATGTCTGATCCTAAATATCGTTCGATTAAAACCTCCCTTTAAATAGATGACATTTATCGATCCTGAGACAAATATGAAACTCCATTAGCACGTCACGGGTAGATAGTGGAGCTGGATTTAGACGGGATTTCTTTCCGCTACATGACATTTGAGACGATTTGAGATTTATAAATCATTTAGGATTAGAGACCAAGCCATCCCAGTGGCCCTCCGCTCGTGCTTTGTTCCACCCGTAAGGCCCGGTGATTTTAATCAACAGGAGTTTACAGTTGTTCTTCAACTTGAACGGCCTATATTTCCAGGGCGCTAAACGGACCTGTGCGGCAAGCACCTGTAAATTCTTCGTTTTGTCCAAACGTGAATGGAGCTGTCCTTTCAGCACCTCACCCAGCCTAACCTGAGAGTCCACAAAATATCAGTAGTTTCGCATTTATCCTATCTTAAAGTCTTTCAGCTGCATTCCTCTAACTACAATGTTGATTCTTTATGTTAGCAGAGGAAGAAACGCAGACGGACTCAGCAACGGATGCCACTTGCCAGGCTACCAACGACTGTACACTTTCAGAAGGTCCCACGAATGAGCCAGCGCCTTGTCTTACAGAAGATCTGGACGATGAGGACAGTGGTGGTACCGGAGCCGTTAACTCAGTATCACCTGACCCTTCTCACAAGCGGCGGCGTTCTGACCACGGCAGCGCCAAGCCGCGGCGAGCCAGGACAGCGTTCACTTATGAACAACTGGTAGCTCTGGAGAACAAATTCCGCGCCACGCGATATCTGTCCGTGTGCGAAAGACTCAACCTGGCGCTCTCCCTCAGTCTCACTGAAACCCAGGTTAAGATTTGGTTCCAGAACCGAAGAACCAAGTGGAAAAAGCAGAACCCAGGTGCAGACAGCACTATGCAGCCCGTCTCAAACTCTATACTCAGTGTCAGCCCAAGTCCAGTAACCTGTGGGTCGAATCCTACCAGTTACCAGACTTTTCCATCCTTCAGTTCTGGTAATATCATTTTCCATTCGACGGGTGCAGTTCCCCTATCGTCCACAGGAGGGCTTCTGCATCCCTTTATGCACAACGGATATCTACAACCACCCTACTTCACTCCACATTTATAAAAGAAGTATGTTATTATGTAGTGACACACAACAACAACTCGTTGGGCAATCCAAGTGTTGTATCCTATAAATAAGAATTCCTAAATACTTCGTAATAACAGAGGCAGCCCAGTAATTAGTGTGCAGAAGAAGAAATGTTGGACATACTGTGAGTAAACTGAAATGATCAGATGGCGCTTCAAAATCCCTCCGCGTTCAGTTAAACCCCTATAAAATGATATGTCATCCTCTGTTGACGAAACCGATGTACATAATGTAAAGAAAAAACAAATACCATATTATTAAGTCTTCCGCCGCTCACTGGTGTAGGCTAAGAAGAAATACCGGTTTGAATTGTTTCAGTATGGCGTTGTTAAACCATTTTTGATTGTGTCTGGATAAAAAGTGCAAGGGCACCTATCTATCACCTTCCTCATCTCTTTCCGTGTCTGTTTGACAGTCTTGAACTGTTAGGGTCTGATTTCCTAGCTAACTCACCATATAAATTAAACATTAAACAATATACATCATATATGACCCTGTTGATCCTTGCTGTGTCCAGGTTACAAGGTGTTTGTGCATCTTTAGTAACTTGAGATTAAGAAATCTGAAATGATAATTATGAACGAGATACATTTAATCGTAAATCCTTTTTTTTGTGTGTGTTTGTAAAAACTGCTCTTCTGTTTGACTCGGCTTTTTTAAAAGCACAATTAACACAGTCCACTGACATGTCTTGGACATGTCTTGGACACAGCACAGACTACTCTCACTAACAGCATGCCTGCATGACAGAACAGCAGGGCAGATGACACCATTAAATAGTTTAACATCTAAGAGCTACATCTGCCACACTCCTACTTTAAATAATAATTGTCAAAAACTATATTCAGACTACATGATTCATACTTAATAAAGTAAAGGTTTTCACACACAAACTGCTTTTTCAACACTGCAACAAGACTTGCTTCCTAGTCTGCCATACACACTGCAACCACTACATGTCGCCCCTTCCGCATTTTTATGTTTGTCATAACTTGACAAATGTACACAACAAGACGTTGGACTGCTATAAGGTCACCGAAGGATCTGAACAGAAAATGAACATGAAATGTCATTCCTCCGTGGGCAAAGTGAGAGAGGGCTTGTCTTCATGCCTGTAGATGTGACTGTGTATGTGTGAGTGTGTGTGTGTGTATATATGTGTTTACACAGACACGATGAACACCACCAAGGAATTTTTGCTCGTACTCTGCTACTGCTGCTGCGACCTGTGACCAGCAATCCATCGCCATAGGAAGACCAGGACCCCTCCTCTTTTATTCTGATTTCACATTCCTGTCATTCTCTTCACTGCCTAGCTCCACAGCAGCCTGGTTCAGCCCTGGTCCTCCTCACCCCCTGCCCTACGTGTCTTGGATGTTTCCTTCCTTCCTTCCCTTCTTTCTTGTTTCAAATCTATGGCGGGTCAGGTGGCTGAGCGGTTAGGGAGTCGGGCTATTAATCAGAAGGTTGTTCGTTTCGATTACCGGTCGTGCAAAATGACGTTGTGTCCTTGGGCAAGGCACTTCACCCTACTTGCCTCGCGGAGAATGTCCCTGTACTTATTGTAAGTCGCTCTGGATTAGAGCGTCTGCTAAGTGACTAAATGTAAATGTATGGAGACCCATTCATTTGAATCGGGTGTATGAGAGCAGGGAAACATCTAAAACATGCAAGGCAGGGGGGCCAGAGGTCCAGGATGGCAGTGTGAGATGTGTGGCTGTTGATGCCTGGGAAATGTGAGAGGCGTTCTGTTGTAAGTCGAACGCCCATACCCCTGACACAATTCTGTTGGTTTGTACCCTCGTTTCACTCTGGCACATCCTAACACCTATAGGCTCAGAATTTTCCAGTTCTAACTGGATCAATATTAGATGAAACCCATCTTGTTACCCAGAGATACACTGGCTGCCACCCACGGGCGTTTTGATGACATTGTGCATTTAATGTTTTTTTTACGAGGTTTTGAATCTGTTTGGGGGGTCGTTTGGGGCTGGGAGAGAGTAGACCTGTTTAAGATTCATGTGTGAGAAGCTTCACTGAGGGAAGGTCAGATACTCATAATACGTACATGTCCTGAGGTGGGAGGAAGGGGAAAATGCTTTCCTTATCTATTTACCAGTGACAATGTGACATCAATACTTTAGGACTGAGGGTGGGGGGTCCAGTCTATGCCTGTCTGCTGCTCTGCTATGAGGTCCACAGTGACTGGTACCATCTCTGCCAGGGTCAAAGGTCAGCAGAGGGAAAGTGATATTTCAGTCGCCGATACTTCACTGGTCTGAGGGATTTGTGTACATTGTTGGACAATACTGTGGTGGTAAAGCATATCTTCCTCTCATCCTGAACTGAGGCGTGTATCCTGGACTGATTTTGGAGTATGGAAGGTTTTCTGGTTGTTATGGTTACATAGCCATTTGGTTCCTTTAATGAATGATCAAATATAGGCCAGCAGTGTTTCTCATTAGCATAGGTCAGTAGTCACAACAACAACAACAAGCATCTGCAATACATCTCTCACACTTGAGGGGAACCATGCACAAAACTAGAAGGTGGGCAAGAACCAAGTGAACAATTCAGCTCCTAATATCCTCAACTTTTAAAAGAGTCAGTGGAAAAATGGCCCAAACCAGCTAGTCTAGACTGTTGTAGGTTATAACACTGTATGTCGGTATTTCCTTCACTAATTCTGCATTGTACTGCAGAGGACTGGATACAGGAAGTAAGTGGGGTGTTTTAGGGCTAAAGCATCAGGAACTACTAGACACACCCTTTCAAATGATTGCTACAAAACAGGAGTGCATGCCAGAAAATCACTGAGTATTGTTAATGAGGTGACATTTGAGACATATGACCAGTCAAGAAATGTCCTTATAAATCAACAAAAGGCACTACTTTACATAATACTTCAGCAGAGAACAATACAGACATGCCCTTGATCTGTACTGCCTCAGAATTTGAATGTTGTTCCGAGATTGTTTACACCACCAAGTTAAGGCTTTATCTTAAACTCAAGATAATATTAGACAGGAATCTGTGTAATGTAGCTAGACAATGGAAAGTCTGCTTCGCTAAACCACAAATTCGCCTGCCTCTCGTGTTTTACTGCTCTTGAGACAAGAACGTTGCAAGCGTGTCGCAGTTCAAACAGTTTCCTGTCTGTGTCCTGTCAAGTTTCAGCTGCCCAGCACAGCGGCCATGAACTCCACTAATTGGCCACCTCGATGCTATCAACACATTCCCCAGACTCATCACAACAAGGGATGTTTAATTTGGTTTAAATGATTACAGTTTCCCATAGCTGCTCTGCGTCAGACTTGACAGGTGAATAGCGCAGATAACGTCTCAGAGGATGAGAGATGTGCGTAAGACATTTTTCGTCGGTATCACGTCTGTTTCCAGTCACTTTGAGGGGTGTGTTCTGAAACAGTCTTGACAATACAGGGCTCTCAAGTCTCGCGCGTTCACCGTGAGACTCATGCATTTTAACCATTTCTCACGCAGCATCTTGTATTATATCTTGTAACTCTAGGTTGTGTTAGGTAAGTGATAATATGACTATGGAAATAATGAACTAAAGAAAAAACTTTTAGAAAAAACGAAATGTAATGAATTCCCCAAATTTGGGAAGATTTATTTATTTAAGTGAAATGTAAGTGGGTATCTGACTTTTGGGGGAAATATCTGGATGGTTTACCAGGCCAGTTTTGAGCTCTGTTCGCATTTAAGTACAAGAAGTCTGGAAATTTAATGTCTGGGACCGTTATCTTTGTTTACCTTAGATTTACTTTCCATCTAATTTAGAGATTCATGGTTTGGACATGACTCAGTCTCTTAATCGTTTGAGGGGTTTTGTGGTGGAAGGAAGTAGGCTAGATTATATGACAAATTTGCTCCACTGTGGCAAAGATCTGGTTGCTGTGCATTGCGTCGCCCCCACATAGTTTTATCAGTCCTTGGAAGCTGGTTGGTTGATCATTGGTTAATGACAATGAATCAGGGTTGTTTAAGGTACTGATGGCAAAAGCCACACTGTTCTGGTTTCAATATGCTCACAATTTCCTAAAAGGTGTTGATTAATTAGTTCCTGGCATTGCTGTAAGAGAGACCAGAGAGAAACGGATTCTGCTGTTTCTGACTGCAAATTAGTAAAAACTCATGACTCAAAACTCAGCACTGCTGTGTTGACATGAGTTGCCTATATTGCTCAATCTTTTTAAGTAATATGTATTTAAAAATAAATCACGAGGAGGAAAACGGTTAGGCTAAAATAAACGAACACTGCATTAATCAATAGTTCAAATTACCCACAAAATCTGTCAACCTTTACCTGTCAGAAAGATTCAATAAAACCGCTGATAAATATTGATCTGATCTGATTAAATAATGAAAACTATTACACATTTTTGATTCAAGAGACAGATGACAAAACCCATTCGCATTCAGATCATGAGTCACATGCGAGATGTGTATAAATCGGCTATCGCCGAAGCAAGGAATTATCAGCAATTAGACACAGTCTCTCATAAATATGGATGTTCTCTGAGGGGGATACGATTTATTCAAATGAGTCTTTATCTCACTTCGCAGCGGAGAAGAAGTCCTGGAGCGAGCAAGCTTTCACTTGTCAGGAATATACTATCTCACCTTTTAATGTCGAACATGCTGGAAGTTGGAAGATGATAATTACGCAACACTTCAACACATTTTATAGGCTAATGTTTTTCTCTCAAGAAACATTTGTCATGACGAATCGTCAGGCAGCGCTAACTGAATTGATGATTCACGGAGCAAAGGATGGAAGAACTTTCCAGACTTCCTCTCAAATACCGAAACCACTTTTTAATAGCCTATAGGCTACAGCATAACTCAGCAAATAATGATACGCGATATAAAATATCTCATCAGAGGCGAAATTGACTTTTGTCATAATTACTTTTAGGGACTTACTTTCACATGAACAAACACACGCCTTTGCTCTCTCTGTCTTTCGCAGTTTTTTGTCAACCTCTTTATTTCTATCCTCCAATATTCCTCCTCCTCTATTTTGTCCCTCGTTTTTTTTACTCTCGCTTTTCCATACCGGAGCCCAGTACAGTCAGTAGTAACGCGAGGCGAATCAAAATGTAACAGTTCCCCGTCGCAATGCAATATGGGCTTATAGATTACAATATTATGCTACACATGTTCTGAGATATTTTTTTGCTTTTCCAGTTTGATACCGGTAGGATATTTTTAAGGAGACTTAACTTAAGAGGCATAACGGATTAATCTCAACTTCAATGTAAGTATTTGCTCATTTGCTATTATTGTTATTATTTCACGTGATATAATGTTATATATGTTGTGTATTTTATTGTGTTGTCGTTATAAGAGTATCTTAGCATATATATAAGATGGATGACACGTTTCTGCCCTTAGAACAATATAGAAACCATTCACTCAACGTTACATCTATTCACTAACCCAGATTCATCTGACTGTAGCCTACATCACTGGGTCGATGTTGATTACAAAATTGCACCTTTGAGTTTACATCATGGATAAGTGGTTTGTGGGTCTGCCAGGAACAGCTCTGTTTTTCCTCCAGACAGTTCTTCAGTGGACAGCTGCAAAACATCTCAGTTAGACCTTAAGGGTTGAGTGAACTCTTGGTTTAGTTTCCTTAGTCTCAGTGACCAAATGACAGAAATAGATTATTTTTTTAAATATTTGAATAATCACTGCCACCACTATCATTTGTTTATTATAATGATTTTATCTTCTATCTGATCTTGTCCAAACCCTTCAGTTCTCCTACCTGCTTGACTGTCTGAATCTCTATTATTGACTGAATGACTGTACTTTTATGCCTACAGTTTCCATACACATGATCATTTATAAAACGTTGCCTCATAGCTTGCTCTCTGTCTACACAAACCCTTGCTAGGGTATTCGCCGCACTGTAAACACTCCATAATTCTTTTGTGTGTTAAATTCCATTGACTTACACGGTGTTGCTACAGCCATAGTGTATGTTTGCCAACTCCCTGCACACGCACACAAACACACGCAACCACACACAAACACACGCAACCACACACAAACACACACGCACTTTGTGTCCAGGAGCCCTGGAGTCCCCATGCTCTCTCCCTGCTCGCTGACAGGGGCTGTGACAGGTAGACAGATGACCTTTGGATAAACCCTGTCTCAGTAGACTCAGCTGGCTCTCTCTGAAAACCCTGGTGTCGGAACAAGGAGTGTGGGGCAGGTGTGTTTGTGTTTCTGTCTGCACAAAGATGGGTGAGTGTTTGCTACTTGAGGTTGGAGGCTGCTGCTTTAACCCTTCCACTGTCCTCACACCCAAGTCCAGTTTCACAGTTCTTCAGCTCTTCCCTGCCAAGTTTGGTGTGAGATGCTGGTCGCACAGGCTGGGTCTTAGTTCCTAAGATAAGCAAAATAGCTGGAGTTTTTCATAACTTGTCTCTATTTGGCTCTGCGTTCAAAATGCACAACGTCACAATGGACAGTGCTGTGTCATGGTGGACGTTTAGACCGTGGTTTAGAAGACTTTGGAACGGCTGCATTTTCATCCAAAGTTGTCTGAGAGTGGTGCCTTCTTGTTTTCATAAGAGCTCTCCATTTTTGCTGCACCAGATCGAAGGAGGAGGAAAGTGACAGAAAGGTAAGAGAGGACACAGGGGGGGAGTCAGTTGATTCATTTATTACTTAGTTGTGATCTCCAGTAGAGACTTTTCAAAGCCGTAAATAACTGACGTCGTAACTACGACGACAAACTACGACTTCAATAATATCTCTGTGTGGCTTCTTGTGACCCTCTGTCATCACTTCCTCATCCAGTCATGAAGACCACCCAACTTGTCTTCAGATACCTCTTTGTGTCTTGTCTCTCTTTCCCTCGCTCTCTCTCTTAAACGACACCTCTCACACAGTAGGAGACACCCGTCGATGTCTCTCTGGGTGTTATGATGTCACAGAGCTTTGAAAGCCGTGAAACAGCACCGCTTCAGCTCAGCAGGCGCATGCTCCGCTCGGCTTGACAGCACATCTGTGTTCCAGACATCCCAGCGGTGGACTGCTCTGACCTGGACTTATAAAGGCCCCCCACTGTCCAACATAATCACTTTTAGGAGACGTATCTCCACAGGGGTCGATGTCCATCTCAGTGAGGATTCAGCCATTTATTGGGGTCTTCTATAATTTAACGACCCAGCACAAGCCACCTTTTGAATGCCCAGGTCAGCCATTAAAAACGATGCACTCGTCTGAAGGCATGAGGAAAACCTTGTGTGCTCCAACTATACACGCACTCCATCAACAGAAGATAAGGCACATGCATGCTCTTCTCGTGTTGCGTGTATTCTCCTGCCTTTTAGTTTGAGTTCTGGGTTCCTTGTCCATCATCAGAACGAGTTGGCCAACGTGTCCTGTACTCCCTCTCGTTCTGGGAATGTGGCCTGGCGTCTTGCCATCAGCCACGGCTGAAATGAACCAGGATGCTGTAGACGAAAGGAAGTTGGTAAACAAGAGAACGGGAGGACTCTCCAACTATCACCCTGTATGGACCGCCCTCCGAGCTAAGGAAAGTGGAAACGTGTACAAGGAGATCAAACGAATTGGAGGAAAGGGGACGTAGGGAAAATTTGAGAGTTGAGATCTTGGAAGGAGAAGGTGTCGGAAGTCAGATGTTTGAGAAGATGATGGTAAAAAAAAATCCTGAAGATTCATCACCTTTCATTTGTTGACCACTAAAGTCATTTTGTGTCTGCTCTCCTGTGTAAATTTTTTCTCTATGAGTCATGTTGTCCTCTGAATGCCTTTGTGAGTAAGTTTATTCCTGTAAGAATGTTCTCCTTTGAAGGAACTTACTTTCAGTTTAGTGGATCAAAGCGTAAGAATGAGATCCCCTCTGATTGTAATTTAGTCTTTCAAAAGACTTTCAAGGAGTCCTATAGGCGATGTTGAAACACTTACGCCAACCCACTCAGCCTCCCACTCAAGCACACACACACGCGCACACACACACACGCGCGCGCGCACACACACACACACACACACAGATGTGTTATACTGTTTTGTTTTTAACACTTAACGGCTGAGCCTGTAACGCACAATGTTTTAAAAACATAATAGGCTTGATGTGGCCCCAAATGCATGACTCCCATTTGTGACCCTCACAACAGTATCTGGTTAGGAACAACACAGTCAAATGAGATAATGGTTAATGTTATTTTTCCAAGGACCAAGGTTTACAGTAATTTTAAGGAGGAGCTGGAGCTGTGAAAATAAAACAGTGCAGAGTAATTGATGGAGTCAGGAAGTGTTTCCTAAATTCTTCTTCAGTTTACGATTACAGAAGGGTATATCGACTTGCAATTGTACTTATGTTTGCTCACCACAGGTAGCTTGATGATATAAATAGTAATCATTTACATACAAATATTTACCAACCGAAACAGTTAACAATACCAATGTGAAATATGTGACACGTGAAAAAGCTTTGCAACCTGCTCTGCTTTGTTTAAAAAAAGTCAAAAATGTTGTCTTTTTCTTTAACAGGTATAAACTGCTGAGTTTCATAACCTGGTGTGATACTGACTTCCCTGAATAATCTACATGTCAACAGCACTCATATCTGGATGTATAAATGTATGTTGAATGCCTCTTCAAGTCAAGCCTCATTAGTACTTCCCGCTGCTCCTTCCCTTCATCACATCCTCCCTGCAAAATGTCTCACGTGGACTACAAATACAGAGCCCTTCCTCAAACAGACTACAAATATGGCGCAGCCACACAGGAAGTAGAGAATCACAAGAAGAGGTCAGCAATGCCATGCGAGGGAGACGGCCCCATCAGTCTGTTCACAGCTCCGGAGGTCAAGCAGGTTGCTATGCAGGTTGCTATGCGGTCACTGGCCTTCGTGAGGAGCATCACAAAGATCAAACTCCTCGGTTTTCTGTCGGGGTTAACCCTCACGTTCCTGGTTATGACATCGTACATCCTGACCTGTGACAGGAAGGGACGCCAAGTGACCCCGTCACCGGTCCACGTCACACCCACCACGGTCCACCTCAGCGGCGTCCCCTCCAGCAGGGCTTCCCCTCTGGGAGAGGTGGACCTGGAGCTCCTGATGGAGACTGTGGACCTCAAGTTACGACTCAGCAGTCCCAGGAGGGTTCCTGCTCTGAAGGACGTTCTTCACTCTGATCTTCACGTACGTTCGTATGAGGCAACATCTGGGCTGGGATCCTTGAATTCATATGTTTTGATGGATTACATAGGTACAGATGTGTTTAGCTTTTGAATCAGATGGATATCAGGTCGATCGTTTTCACGTATTTGTCTGTTTCGTTCTCCGCAGTTGTTCTCGGTCATTCCCCGACAGTTCTCACCCAACGTCAAGAGTCCGTGTTGGTACGAGGAGCACGTTGGAAACACCAGCGCGGACGTGTACGGTGAGAACCTTTACGCGCTGCACTCGGTGAACTTCCGAACCGTCTGCGACTATCTGAGGAGAGATTTCCGTGAGCACCTGTACCACAACAACAGCAAACTCTACAGGCTACGCTGCCTGCCGTACTTCTATATTATCGGCCAGCCCAAAAGTGGAACGACGGATCTTTACCATAGACTCATGCTTCACCCTGAGGTCCGGTTCTCCACCATGAAAGAACCACACTGGTGGACCAGGAAAAGGTTTGGTGAGTTGCAGTACACTGGGGAAAAAGCCCCTCCAAATATAAGTAAAAAAAAAAAAAAAAAAAAAATGTAAGTGCTTATAAATAAATTGGAACAAATGAAAATCTGCTCATATTTCTGGCGTCAGTTGGGTGTTACCTTGACTGAGTGACCGAGGACAGGAGAGTGAGAGTGCTCTGCCCTGTGGTCCAGGTATCATCCGTCTCAAAGACGAGGCCAGAGATCGTTTCCCTGTGGAGGACTACATAGACCTGTTTGATCTGGCAGCTTACCACATCCAGGATGGCTTTCTGGGAAATGCATCAGATGGCCACAGCAATCAGCAGATTGTCACAGGTTTGTGTGTCTTCGTGTGTGCTTGTGTGTGTGTGTGTTTGTGTGTTGTTGGTTGTTATTGCCTTGAAAATATGCTGTCAAATGTCAGTATACGGCACCTACTCAGGACCCTGGAGCAAGCTATAGTGGAAATGTGCTCTTGATTTCAAACTGGCTTTCTCCTCTCCTGTGTTTTCATCAGCTCACCCATCAACAAGCAAATCATGGTTCTCATTGTATTCAAGAAGTAGCTTCACAAACAATGCCACTAATGCCACTAATGCCACTCTCTTATGGATAATATCACCTTTACATGCTTACTTCCTACTCTGCACACTGGCTGTTGTATTTAGATGTTATGACTGATGAGTGGATTTGATTGACAGGTGAAGCCAGTGCATCCACCATGTGGGACAGTCTAGCTGGAAGCTGTTCCCACGGTAACGGAGCAGGCAGGGAGCCACACTTCCTGGTTCAGGACTTCATCCATGCCGCCCAACCTGATGCTAAACTCATAATCATGCTGAGAGACCCGGTAGAAAGGTACTGACCAACTCACACAACTGTCCCAATATCTGATCAGTTCAGATCGTCATTTATTCATCCTCGAGAGGCAGGTCAGAATGGTAGGTGTGGTGTTTAATAAACTGTGGTTTATACTGACAGGACAGGTGGGTGAATTATTAGTCCTTTCACTCACTCATTCATTCATTCACCCATCCATTTAATCCTTCACCCATCCATTCACTCATTCATTCACCCATTCCTTCACTCATTTATCCACCCACCCATTCACTCATTTATTCACTCCTTCATTCACCCATCCATCCATTCACTCATTCATTCACTTATTCTTCTGCTCATGTGTAGGCAGCTATGTTGTGCCAGGCCGATGTGGCCTCAAACAGAAGCCTCTGCTTTGTGAAAAAAATATAAGTGTACAAATGTGTTCATCCAATCCCCCTGTGAACACTGTGCTGTGCTGTGCTGTGCTGTGTCTCTGCTAGGCTGTACTCAGACTACCTGTACTTCCACTTGGTGAACAAGTCAGCAGAGCGCTTCCACCACAAAGTATGTGAGTCTCTGCAGATGTTCCAGTCCTGTCTGTCCGAGAGTTCCATACGCTCCTGCATCTACAACACCCAGCTGTTCTACCACATGCCTGTGAGTAGCGGCCACCTTCATTGATGTCGACTGCCAGGCACAGGGCATACGAGCAGGGGCGGATCTAGAGATTTCCATTCGGGGTGGCAATGGGGTGGCAGAAGGAAGTTGTTGGGTGGCCTCCTGGAGGCAAATCAAAACCCAAAGTAGGGGGGTACAGTACTCCCTATGGTAAATGATTAGGCTATAACATTGTAGTTTAAATTAATTAAACAGTTACATTAATATTATTTATTGAAATGTTCTGTAATGTATAAATAATATTTTTACATGGGAAGATTGGGGTGGCAGTATTTTTTATTGCGGTGGCAGCTGCCACCCCTTGCCACCCCTTAGATCTGCCACTGCTTAAGAGGCCAACGGGCAGTGTTCTGAATGCTCACTGAGGAAGACTTTTTAGTTGTGTGTCTGGCGCCCTCCTCTGGTTGGAATATGAAAACAAGGAAATGCTGTTGGTGAGCACGACTGCTTGCGTCAGTCGAGGCAGAATCCTGATGCCTGTGTTTTGGTGCCCTCAGGTGCGACTCAGTCTTGGACTCTACATCATCTACCTGCTGGACTGGCTGACAGTTTTCCACAAGGATCAGATTTTAATTCTCCGTCTGGAGGATTACGCTGCCAATCTCAAAACATCCATGCACAGGGTCTTCAACTTCCTGAGTCTAAGTACGTCCCTGAATGAAAGCCAACTACTTACACACCAGCCATCAGTTTTCATCTTATCATATTATGGATCTTCACCACCACAAAACTGTCATAATGGTGTGATGGATGTATACTGTGTTCATGACTTGATTAACAGTAATGTCCCTGGGGGTATATGTTGTTTTTTTTTTTCAAATGTGGGTGGTACATCTTATTTTAATAACTGAAAATGCAACCGTTAAATCATTTTCTTGAAAAGAAGTGCGTGTGTGTGCATGGTTGGCGGGGGGGGGGGGGGGGGCAGATTTGCGGTTCTCAAAAGACACACACCAACGTATAATGAAATCGAACTCCCGGAACATCATGTGTGGATTGTCTGATTTTTTTCCTCGTCTTTTGACATCGCCCCTGCTTTCTTCTCCAGGCCCTTTATCAGAGCACAGAGAGCTGCTGCTAGCTAAGAAGCCCATGTCCAACACTCGCAGAGCGCAGGATCGGAGCCTGGGCCCCATGTTAGCCCTCACCAGATCCATGCTGCAGCGCTTCTACCAGCCCTTCAACCAGCACCTGGCTCAGCTCCTGGACAACCAGGCCTTCCTGTGGACTGACACATGAGGAGCCAAGGCCCAGCTTCCAGTCATCCAGGCCTTCCTGTGGGCTGATCCCAGTGAAGTCAGGTCGAAATCCCACACAACAGGGCCTCCCTTTGGGCAAAGAGACTGCTGGACCCCCGGTCTTCTTTACATCTGGCAAGCACCATGGGTTAAATTATTATAAATATATATATTAAGAAAAAAATGATGTCAGGTTTTATCAGAGATAATATATTGTAGGTGCATTACGTGAAGCCCAGCTGTGTCCACCAGGGGGAAGCACCTTCTCAAACTGCAAATCTACCACAAAAGACTGCCCACACAAGCCAATACAAGTTTTCACTCAGCAGTTATGTGTTTCTGTTCTTCATTGGTATGCTGCACAAAACCTACTCTCATGTCTGCCTCAGTGATAAACACATTTGTGTAAAGGCACAGTTCTTGGGTCGATTTGTGTTCAGTCACGACTAAATTGCTCTTTGCTGGTGTAGACACAATCTGAATAACATTAGGGTACCTTGGAGCTGGCCCGAACAGGGATGTGATTCTCATTAAATAAAGGAGGATTGTTACCTTCTGCTGTCATTTATATTTGGTCCACTTGAAACTTACATCTACTGATGGATTCCCCGTTGCCTGTTTCATTACAACCAATGCAAAATCTTATCGTTGATAATAATATAACATGCTTACTTTTGACTCTACACACTAGCTCTTGTATTTACATGTTGTGACTAATGGGTGGATTTGATTGACAGGTTAAGACAGGTGAAGTTCACCATGTTGTACAATCTAGCTGGGAGCCGTTCCCACGGCGACAGAGCAGGCACGGAGCTTCACCTGGTTCAGGACTCCATCCTCTCCATAGCAACAGTCTTTGTATACGATGTATACAGTGTGTGCATACATTTACATTTTGTAAGACGCTCTTATCCAGAGCGACTTACAGTAAGTACAGGGACATTCCCCCTAGGCAAGTAGGGTGAAGTGCCTTGCCCAAGGACACAGTGTCATGTGCACCGGCCGGGAATCAAACTGGCAACCTTCAGATTACTAGCCCGATGCTTTACCCGCTCAGCCACCTGACTCCCTGTGTACAGTGTGTGTACACATATACGGTATGTGTGTAGAATAGAGAAACACTATTGTTTGGTTTCATGCCTCTGTAAAGCTGCTCAACCTTCTCATACTGTCATACTTATAGCACTTATAACACTGTGGCTGTACAGTCCACCACTACCCACGACCTACCACCCTATGTCTGTCCGACCCAACACCTATCATGCTGTAGATTCTCTCGGCCGACGCTGACATGCTGAAGTTACTCAAACAGGTCAGGAGCAGGTCTTCTGGGTTAGACAGTCTTAATCCTCTCCTCTTTTTAATGAGCAGCTCAGGGGCAGAAAAGGACAAACTAGACACGTTTTTGCTAAACAATTAGTGATCCGGTAACTGATTCCCAAGCCTGGACATGACTCATTCCCAGCAGCAGGTTCACCAGGGAGGCGCTTGGTGACATCATCACTGCAAGGGAAGCCGTCTCTGTGTGCTCATCACATCAGAGAAAAATACAAATCTTTATCGACAACCGTGAGTTTATTCCAGGACACAGGCATTCCGAAAATGGCATAGACTCCATCATGGGAGATGCAGGTGAGCACCTTTTTCACCTCTACCTGGATCACCCTATTACACACTCTGACTCATCCACTCATGCCAACAAGTCTTTAGTCAAGTTTATTTTTCACTCTGTCTGACTTGACCCCTGCCTACTACTCAACATGAGTTTCACCTGGGAAACGATGACAAACTTTGCCATAAAATCTCAATTAAAGGTTAACTACATTATTGGTTGATTGGCATTCTTAACTTCTGATTATACAGTATATAAATAAAATAAACAAAATATCAGTAAACTACAGTTTATGAGGTCAGTGGCGTACAGTGTCTCTAATTGGTTGTTTGCATTCCTAGTTTCTTGGCATCTTCCTCCAGGTAGTGTCATGGCGACGGTGGAGAGTAAACAGCCATAATGAGAGGAAGATACAGACACATGAGGTCGTTCTTTGAAGCTTCCCAGAATTACTCAGTGTCTACAAAAACTTCCTTTGAGACGATCATTGTCTTCCGTTCAAGAGAAACACCTGAAACGTGAGTCTTCTAAAACTCTACTCTGCCTTCAGAAACAACAAGACTTTTTAGTTGTTGTCATTACTGGACTGTCGCTGCACGGTTACAAACCTTGTCATTATCCCAACATGATACATCACAGAAATCTGATGAAATATCTGATGTTAAGAATGTCTTGCCGGCAATATTATACACCGCAATTGCAATCAAAAACCGCGAATACTAATGAAGGGGTTCTGTGGAGACCCCTATCCCTCTGAAGAGGAAGTGAAATGGAATGCTAAGATAGGGTAATTTAGTGACGGTATTTCCTTGTGATAAAGGGAATCGGTGCTTAGACTTGTCTGATGAGGTGGGCAATGTATGGATCTCTTCCTCCAAAAGACTGACCTTTGGGGCCCCAGGTCTTAGTGTTAAAGTGCTGCTGTGTGGAGGGGGGAAGAGGAGGGGGAGGAGGGGGAGGGGGAGAGGTGACAGAGCGAGGTTGATTGCCCTCCTTGTTGTGTGGACAGTAATCCTGCAGAGGATTTTGACAGGCGGAAGAGGCAGGTATGGTGTCTTTGTGACATTCTCTCATTTTGGCAAGGACTTTGTTCAGAGGAGTTAAGTGACACCAATGTGTGTGTGTGTCTGATTATGTGTGTGCTGTACCGTGACAGACTCACTACATTCACAAGCTTCTGAGAATGAAAATAAGCCTTTTAAAGGTTTGGAAGAAAGGTGTACTACCTGGTTTTGACATGACACTTGGAATGAGTGCTTGTCAAAGCAAAGCTTTTAACAAGATCTCAGGTGAGAGAAGCTATATGAGATTTCACCATCCCGGCAACAGCAGTAGAGAAGCACTGCCCTTGAGAAGAGGGCCACTCGTTCCCAAGCCTGTGGTAAGGCTGATCTAAATATGACAGAAGACAATAAAAGATTAATTTTCTTTTTAGACACAATGATTACTGAATCATGACTATGATGAATAACAATCAGGTCCCTCGAGCCTCTTGTTGAGAATGAGACGAGACAGGGATTGGGCAGGGTTCACTGGCTGGACCCAAACCGGGATACAACTCCAGCACAGTATCAATACACCACGCAGACAAATAGAGATCATGCGTGATATAAGAAGTACTGTGCTTCAAAAGGTTATTGTACATGGTTTCAGATCAGATGCCCTTGTTATCAAAAAGTTTTGTTTTACAAGTGGGCTCGTTAATCCAGGTTCTCCACAACAATTCACTTTCTCCATTCGACTGTGTCTCAGAAAGAAGTAATCTTTTATTTGCCTGTTGCCAAGGTGAACACTCTCACAGAACATTATTTAAATGACTCTTCTCTGATACTGGGGCCAAATATAACTCAATAAATAGTTGCCATTCTTTTCCTGTCTGAAGTCACCATTGAACACCACAACTGCATTAGAATAGTATGTACATGTGCATGGAAGATTATACAGTACTTATTGCATATCTACATTATAGAAATGATGTACTAAAAACGACCTGGTGTTTATTTGTTTCAAACTTTGACCATTTGATTTTCTGTCTGAGTTCATACTAGAGGCATCATCTGTTTTAATGGCCTATCCATTATTTAAGAAAACCCTCTTAAAAAGACTGGAAATACCTGGAAGATCAGACCTGCTATTCTGCTTCAGTGGGATTTACGTGGAAATGTTCAATTTACGAGAGAACATTCAGAGCTTTTAGTCCCGGATGTCACAGGCTCACTTTAATTGAAGGACCACTTTATCCTCTCTCTATTTTGTCATGATTCAAGTAAAGGCTTTCAAAATAAGGTGGGAAACTTTCTGGTAATTCATGGGTCAGTGCAAAGTGGTGACTAGAAAGAAGAGTCGATGAGTCCCATCCTGCTGTCCTTCCTCTGAGAGCAGAATGCATCACATAGAATGAAGAGAGCGGGGAAAACTATGCAACTGATGATAATTATACGCTATGCTGTAGTAGGTGACATCCACAAGTAAATAGTTGATCTGTCACAACCATAAGTCAAAAGTTTTTTTTTTTTTTTTTAAGGTTTTAGACATACGTTCTGACATCATCAGTCCCAGAAACAAATCATCGTTCATCTGGCAGTGATTCAGACGGTAGTCAGCTTGATTAATTCAATGACATGCTTCATCAGCACTCTGATTAGTGAGAGACAATCCGACAGAATTATGACTCATTCTGGTGACGGCCGCTGGATGCTGCCAGAACATATGGCCACCCCCACATGTCGCATTTCAGAGATTCATTACATTTCCTCAATTGAAAGTCACAATTCCTCAAATTCTGTAGTGGCCTGTATAGATAAGCAGTCAACTGGTGCCGATTCTGATAACAAACACAGGTCCTATTAAGAGGACTGCCAGGTGTAGGAGTTGTTCCTATGACAAGCATGATTTCCCCTGACCACCCGTGGACTGAAGCAACAATCCCCTCATCAGAAGATAATACATCTCTCATTCCCCTTCCAGAGACTAACACAGAGGGTAATAAATCTCTGTGCTTCACTGGTCTAAAGCAGAGACTATCTGTCATGGTTGAACTGTGCTATGACTTCAATTTCAACAAGATGGGAAAACATCCGGCTGGCTCATTTCACTGGGCAATGGGTTTCTTCTCTAACAGAATGGGGGAGTTCAGCTACCCACTACACTGTAGCTATCATCTTACACTGCCAATGCAAGTTTCAGGGATAGCGTAATTCCACAACCAGGATAAGATCAGGCAATCTTAAGCTTTTGAAACAGCTCAAGATCCAGATTTACACCAAAAGATGACACATTCGATAGTATTGTCAGACATTCCCTTACAAGCAGACATTGCAGACTAGCAAACTGATCAGACCATGTGATTCACTTTTAATGATGGATTAAAATGATTCACGTCTTCTGGAAAAGGCTTAAGGGAAAGTCTCACAAATTTTCATAGATGCACATTTATACCACACACTGATAAAACTGTTCTGATATCAGATTCTGTACAACCAGCCTGCAAAGAACCAAATCCTTTTTGACTGGGAAACTTTCAAGGTTATGTTGCCATAGAGACTGCCCTGGACAACTTGTGTGTTCAGTTCAGTAATGAAGACCATCTAGGCGGGGACCTGCTAGATAAGCCGAAGCCAGGTTTTTTTTTTCTCCGGTCCTATAATTAATCAAATTTACATGAGACTTTATTAAACGTGATGATGTGCATAGTGACCTAACACTGTAGTCCTAATTGACAACATTGCAGCTCTTTCAGGCATCAACCAACTCACTGCCACACAATCACACCTTTGATTTACTTACTTTGAATATTAGCCTGTTATTTACCAAACCAACCAATAACGGTTTAGACTAGTTAGAAGGAAACCGTGTTCATCGTATCCGAAATAACGGTTTTCCGGGAATAATGGGAACAACATTTTGAAATTCGCTCATCGTTTCCATTAGCAGAGAAGGAACCCAGCAAATGAGAGTAGTAATAGCTCATACTCTCTTTGAACACAGCTTGGAGAATGTTAACCTGCTCTATTGCAAACAGCATGTGCCTATACTAAGCTGTGCCATAAACATTCAACAGAACGGAGATGCACTGGTGATTAAGGTTAATTGGCTTCGCGAGGGGGTGTAAAACAATGCTGGGATTCTGGCTCGCACTGTGACATTAAAAAGGTCGTTCGAGTACAGGGGGACTGACAGAGATTAATGATGCACCTGTCTCTCTCGTTCGCTCTAAACTTCAGACCTGAATTACGCTATTTGTATAGTAGCCTACATTTTGAGCCACCTGTTCATGTCTAGTCATAGTCAGATTTTTGCTGTGTAATTTTTATGTTTAGAAAATCATGTTATTTGGTGTAGGCCTAGCCCTATTCCTGTCTAACATCACAGTTATAGATTTAGCAAACACTTGATACACGTGAGTTGAGGTGTGCATTCATGTCCAATTAATCTGTTGCCATTTTAATCTATTTGCCCAGGCACAATCCATCAATTACATAGGCTACTCGGTTTGTCTAAAAACCAATCAATCGCTTCTAACCAATTGATCCAATACAGAGTGAAAGTCAACGTCTGAAATCAAGATTATGCGAGGGAGTCATCACATCAACGCCAGTCAATACCTGTCTGCTCTGTCTCAGACTGGTTCCACAAACTGTTAACTGTTAATACTAGTTATGTGTTAATAGTTAAGTGTGCTTGTTCTTGACCAGGCACCCTATTGTTGCACGGTTTCTGAGGACTTGACGTTTTTCTGGGAAAAGTGCAGCTATCGTAACTAACTTGCTAGCCACAGTCACGTGGCTAAGGTCACAAACCTGGGTGAGTTTAGACTACCGAGCTCGTACAACCATAGACGTCTATGAGTACAACCATAGTTATATATCTGTAAGTACAACCAGGTACATCATTTCAGTAGTGCGTTAACTTCCAGTAGATATAGCGTAGTTAACTAAATCTGCAAAAAGACAAATGCAGGAACGCCACAGACACAAGCCGGGGTAATTACGCCTTGTGTAGCAAGCAAGCTATAGCTTGCTATAGCTAACCCTAGCTAATATATGATATAATAAACTATAAGCTGAAATTCCAGGCTGTGATAAACACCCTGGCCTGTATTTTTGTCAGTTTTACCAAAAAGTATCACTAACATACTGTAGCTGTCGGTGAAACAGTGGGCTGCCCTTCGTTCTGGTCAGCTTCTAGCTATACTACTAGCCATACCAGTCCCACACAGCAGTAGGCCTAATAAACTGTAGTCCGGTGTCAGGTCTGAAGCCAGGAGCAAAATGGAGAACTACTAGTATGGATGAAGGAGTTCGGCATCTCGACTACAACCGGCATCCAGGTGAGCAAAATTATTCGTTATTCTTGCAAGCAGTGCGTTATTGAGTATTGTAGCCACAGAGTTGATTGTAGATGGCGCGCTAGCAAAGAAAAGGCTGGTGTTCCTGATGATTCATTTCCCGCCTTCTGAAGATACTGCCAGAAAGTGACAACGTTTTTTTTTATCCGCTTGTTTCAATGGGGATTCTTTACCCAGAAATTGTAGTCTACCCTCTCTAGTTATTCAACAGTTTTCAAAGGCGTTTTATCTTAAAACCATTTGAACACACTTAAATGATTGATTTGTATTCGTGGGCGTTAGAACATAAAGGAAAGAGTGATTGAAGCAGGGGAAGTGAAGACACGTGCTGCTAACTATGTATGTTCTACACCCAACGCATCCAGTTCACTTCTATCGTTGGGTTTTCATGATTTATACCAGAGCCTGTTTAAGATTGTACTAAATTAGACATTCTCTGTTTATACTCTCTTGACGGCAATCTTCAAACACCCTCCCCCCACGCTCCTGCAAAGTCTAAAGTTTAGAAAGGACAGGAAACCATGGCAACCCGGGTCGGTGCTGTTTTCCTGTGAGGTTAGCAGGGAGTTGAGGACTGTCTGCAAAACGTTGTGCTAAATCTCCGGGGTGTGTGTGTGTGCGTGCGTGAGGATGTGTGCGTGTTTGTGTGTGATTGTGACAGTGCATGGCATGGTGGCGATTGACCAGTGGGCTTAAATATGAAGCAGTCCAGTTGAACTTCATTATGACAGCTTTTACTTAGCAATTACGGCAATCAGCTAGCCGTTTTGTGATTTGTTGACTCAGGATGACAAGATTTAATCTGCTGTCCAGTGATGTATCCTCCCCTGTAACAGTCAGATGGAAGAAGAAACGTGAAGTAACAGCTGTGTTTCTATTAACGGAATTATACAGAATATTATCAATTATTTTAGTTATTTAAAAATCCTTTGCAGCAAACACAGCCACACCAAAAGCCGGTGGCATGATGGAATGTGTGGTTTAATTTACTACTTACGTATTATGAAGGCGGACATTCTTTCTACACGGTAACTCAAACAAATACTCTAGTATAGAAATTTACTTGGATCTCGTATTACTTTATTATATGTTTAATTGTAACCTTCCTGAGACACATGGGATAACAACAATGAAACATAGGCTAATTATAATTTTCAGATGTGTTTCAGTGTTTACAGGAAGGTAATTGAAGTAGGCTTAAAATTAGTAAACGAGTTCTAGACAATTAAAGGGTTGGAGTAACTGTAAATCTGTAGGATTGGACGACTGCGCTAGTTAACGCCATGAATCTCTCCTGTAGTTAGGAATGTCTGTTCACAATCTACCCAGTGAATTTGAGTAGAAAAGCAAACAGCGCTATTATTCAATTGAGAATTGGCATTTATTTTCAAGTAAATATTTTGATTATCGTTACATCAAATACCAACACTGTCAAATTCTCTAAATTGTCCTATAACTTAACTGTAAAATCAGATCTGATTGGCTTATTTCCTTTCCATTAATGTCTCCCCCAATTAGTGGCGGAGACATGATCGCTGAACCAGAGGAAATACTAGATCAGTCTCTGTAATACACAGCAGGATATGTCAGGTTCCTCTATCAGGCTTAATGTCACGGTGCCCCCCCCCCCCCCCACACACACACACATAAACAAGTACCCATTCTCTGTTTCCCAAATGCAGACTCCATTCATCCGTACCCCTCCACACTGCCTGGCTGTGACTGTGAGAGGGTTAAGGCTTGTCAGTAGAAGGGTTTCTATCCTTGATTGTGTCCCCTGGTGAGACAGAGGTCTCTCCCCTAACTCAACACTCTCTCTAAGATGCTAAATTAGTAGAGTAGATGCTGCTCTTTTCTACGCCGCTAACCCCTTGATTTGGTTCCCATTTATATCGGAAATATTGTAAATGTCACGTCTTGGAATGCGCTCCATCTGTCCGTTGACGGTTTGTTGTTGTAGTAAAAGTATTGGCCGTACTGGAGCTTTTACCAAAGCAGTCAAAACACAGTAGTGCACTGTAGGGGTGGGAATCGTTTGGTACTACACGATTCAAATCAATTCTTGGGGTCACTAATCAATTCACGGTTTGTAATATTTTTTATACATTTGTGAGCCAATGTGAATCGCTAGACTGAATCGGGATTTAAATTTGAATCTATTTTTCCCCCACCCCTTGTGCACGGTACCATTGTAAATAAACCGTATAGCTCTGGTCAGGGACTGATCACCAATAGGGCAAGCAGGGCTTTGCCTCCTGGTCACTGAAAACCAAGAGGGCCGGGAGAGAGACCTTGTTAAATATCACTTGACCTTGCTCTCTCACCCCCCCCCCCCCCCCCCCCATACACACACAAATGGCCTTTCTTATCCATCTGAGTGGTTTAGACGCAGTCAGACCAGGGCTGTTCGAGAAGGTGCCTTTCACATTGTGTGTCCCGAGGAAATTAGCTGATGGATTTTTCTAAGCTGGGTGGTTTTAAGTTAGCAAAAACAATGTCAGTGGATCAACTCTGAGCACCGATTCGGTTTCCCTGATGAATTCCCAATCCCTTCTATTGAATGTGGATTTGGTCTTTGTGGCTCTTAACGGCTCCCTCTGCTCTCCTTCAGCATTGATGGTGATTGTCAAGTGGATGATGGCGCATATTATGGTCTGTTCTATTCAACTCAACCTCTTCTGATCCCATACTCTTTAAACTCAACACACCTCAACCGTAACCTGATGAGTTTGTGCCCCGTCCTGTCCTCTGCACATGCGGTACTGTAGCTGCAGTCCGCGCTGAGGTAATACCAGCCTTAATACTTCCATCACATTCTTCTGACCTTTGTCAGTCTCTCGTCTCGTTCGGAGGAGGAGGAGGAGGATGAGAGGAGTCTGCTCAAAGTCTGTCTGGTCATGCCTCACTAAGCACCGATACATTCTGATGGGACTTTTAGTGGTGATTCATTGCCAGGTGGGTCATGGTGACAAAAGTGTTTAATTCACACACCTGTTTGTCCTATGACAGGTCATGGATTGGTTGAAAATGTTTTGTGGGGCATTTTGGGTTGACACAAAGGTGAAGCCAATTAATAATTTTAGTATGTCCATGGTAGACAAAATGGTATTGCTTGATTGGAAATGTGCCATTTTAGCTCTCCTGTTAGTCCTCACTTAATGAACACCCTGAAATAATCTGGAAAGCAAGAGGATAGGAAACAACAAATTATAATACACAAGGCAAACATCAAAATTAGCTTGGTTTAGTTGTCAAATATTTATTTTAGCAATTGATCTATTCCTTCAACATTCCAGCATATCAGCCTCCTAAATCCAATATGTGGATCAACAGACTTAGTTTTCATGAAAGCACATCACTGTATGTTCCGCCAATACTATTTGATAAAACTACATAAAAACCAAAACCCTCTTTGAAGAAATTGTTTATGTGTGCTCAAAGTGTTTGTGACTGAATGGCACACATGAGAATTTCTAGTTTCACTCCAGTTCATGGATTTCATTGGGATGACTGTGTGTGCAGTCAAATCCATGTCAGTACAAGGCTGGTCCCCTTGTGTTCCAGCCGATGTGTAAACATGGCCAGCATGCTAACTAGCATCAACATCAGGCCAGCATGCTAACTAGCATCAAGCTTGAAGGTCAAGGAATACGATTCAGTGTTTCCCACAGAATTAGATTATATTGCTGGTGATAGGCAGGGGCGGTGATAGGCAGGGGCGGAGCCAGGCGTTGTAAACATTAGGTCCTAGCCCAAACCTAGGTTCTAGTATTGTTTTTGATGCAAGGGTAATAGAGACCTCTACAAGTAATGTGAGTGTGCTTTGCGTGCTCAAAGATTTTTTTTTTGAAGGTAACCCTGGTGTTTCACGTCACAACACTGAATTGCGGGCAATTCCCTTAGCTAAAGTCTGCAAAAATGCGGACGGACAAAAAGGGTGCCTTACCAAAAGGACTGCATGGTATAAAGTACAAACAGAAAATGGTAAATAGGCAGACATTTTCTGTTCATCAGTTTTCGGTTAATTTTGTGCTTAACAATGAATAATTGCGTTTATTGTTATTACGATATTGAGCAATGGGTTATACTGTTCTTCTGGACAGCTTTGTTTGATAAACTGCAGATGACAGCCCTTCTGTAATGAAACCTGCTCTGATGCTTATTACCTGCTAGCTTAGCTGTATTTTCTCAATTTTCTCACAGACTAGGTTATGTATTCAGCCACTAGAGGTGACTAAAAGGAAATCACTGTTTTTGCACTTGTAAGACAGGCTGGCTACAATTGTTTACTTGAATGACATATGGAGAAGTAATCCAGTTGCACCTTTTCATTTGTCACCAAGCAACCACAACACAATTTAATTAAGCGTCCAAGTCTTCACATTACTGTCCCTTTTAATGAATGAACAGATGGTTGAAAACTGACTCAATTATAGTGAGGACTCGACTAGCATCAATCACATCCTCATTACCAGTACCAGCATACCCAGCACCAGACCAGTTCGTAAACCAATGACGCTTACACTGTCATCTAGAATACCCAAGTAATTAAAAATAGACTAGTGTTCTTGTAATCTACATGACAAACAGTTTAATGCACACTCAGTAGATTCACCCCGCAATCCCATGCGAATGACAGCTTGTTGGCAGCACCTTGACATGTCTGCCTTGTCAGAATTGTAGTTGGAGAGCAAGAATGAGCAGCTTTCTCTGGTCTATTTCGGTAGAGGGATGCGTATCAGAATTTCCTCCCCCAGACTTCAGTTTTCACTACTGCGTAGGTGGGCCGTCGCGTGTGTGTGTGCATGTGTATGGTGTGTGTGTGCATATATTGTGTGTGTATTTGTGTGTGTGACTCAACCATGTTAGCCATTTCTCAATAGTCTGCCTTCTTCCTGAGGTGAGTGTCACTGTGTGTTAAACTGTGAGCATCATATTACCCTGAGCAGTGCGTTGGTGTGTGTTATGGAGTTAAGTCATTTTTGTCAAGAATAAACCCTCTACAATAGCCCACAACACAAGTCTCAAACCTGCTGCTAAGTTGGCAACATGCTAACTACATTGACTATATCCAATAGGCCATACACATATACACATATATGTTACAGAAGACATAAACTAAGAACTAAATCATACTAGAACACACAAACTAAAACAGGAGTCAGGTGGCTGAATGGTTTGGAAATTGGGCAAGTAATCAGAAGGTTGCTGGTTCAATTTCCGGCCATGCCAAATGATGTTGTGTCCTCGGGCAAGGCACTTCACCCTACTGGCCTGGGGGGAATGTCCCTGTACTTACTGTAAGTCACTTTGGATAAGAGCGTCTGCTAAATGACTAAATGTAAAACATATTATCCTTAGCTGACTGATCCTCCGAGCTAAAACAATTTTACTAACAGGTGAATCTTAGTTGCTCTGTTCTCTTTTAAAGGGCAGTTGGAATTCAGTTCTCACATCCTTTATTGGTTTGAAGTACACAGATGATGAAGAGCAAGGCAGGTATTGTCCCTGGGAAAGGGCAGGGCAGTGTTGGTCAGAGAGCTGACAAGATGACTCACAAAGGATGCCTCACAGTCATCTTCTATTGTCGAGAAGAACCAAGGAATTCTGGGAAGAAAGTCTTTGTCCATAATGGCTGAAAATAACTTCTGCACTGATAAATATATATTACAGTGCTGTATTGCATGAGTTGTGTCATGCATGTGTCAATGGCTGGTGTTAAATTAATCAAACTGGCAGTTGACGATTTTGTGATACTTGATAGAGAAGCAGCTGGTTTAACTGGCTGGTACAGTGGTTGTCTCTCATGCATGTTTTATTCACATACTGGAAAGAACATTTATAAGTCAGTTGGTGGAATCCCTCTTCGGATGTGAATTGTGGTTATCCATATGATACAGGATTCTCCCCCTCCACCCCCCAAAATACGATATTACAACTGCCCAGTACCACTGTTGGGTGTACATTTTTCTGACGGATCTGGTTGCAGCTGCATCCTTGATCCAGCCTGGCAAAGTATCAAGTAACAAACACATTAGCACTATTTCTGGGGTTTTTCTAGTATGTGTACAATATAGGTCAGTTTACTCTGGGACATGAGGGAGACCATGACATGGCATTTTGATGTAACCTTTCTATGAGTAACACATCCTGATGCCGAGGGCTAGTTGTGTTCTACTGACAACATCATAGAGGGCTAGTTGTGTTCTACTGACATCATGGAGGGCTAGTTGTGTTCTACTGACATCATAGAGGGCTAGTTGTGTTCTACTGACGACATCATAGAGGGCTTGTTGTGTTTACCGACGACATCATAGAGGGCTAGTTGTGTTCTACTGACATCATGGAGGGCTAGTTGTGTTCTACTGACATCATGGAGGGCTAGTTGTGTTCTACTGACGACATCATAGAGGGCTTGTTGTGTTCACCGATGACATCATAGAGGGCTAGTTGTGTTCTACTGACGACATCATAGAGGGCTAGTTGTGTACTACCGACGACATCATAGAGGGTTGGTTGTGTTCTACTGACGACATCATACAGGGCTAGTTATGTTCTACTGATGACATCATAAAGACGCATATGTCACAGCAAGAAGGCTAGGGAGGACTGAAGCGACCCCAGTTTTAAATGTGTAATGTCAGCCACATCAAGTCCAAACAAACCATTTTCTGTTAAATAAATAGATCTGTTTTAATTCAGATTTGCAATACTATATAACTTAACTATATAAATATATTTATATAACATATTTCAGTGTTTTGAAGACATGAACATAAATTAGCACGGTTTATGAAAACATTCATGGTCCATTAGTTTATGGTGAAATCATTATCAGACTTAAAGTTGCAGAGCACACAGGAAATGTGCGATAACGTCACTGTTCAGATTTCCAAAGCTGTTCATAAAATTCAAGATTCAAGGTAAAAAAACAGGATATTTCCTGCAGTAGTGAGGACATTAAAGTTTCTTACGCTATGTTTGCTTTCATCTGAACATTTTAACTATTGACGTTAATGCATCATGATTCCGTTTGTGGGGATATGTTAAGCGCCTGACTGCCGTTTTTGACATAAATGACTGTGAAAGGCTCTGCTGCGCTGTGTTTCGCAGCTTGCACCATGACGCTGGGCTGTTTGTGCCAGAGGGTTCACTGCCTCTACAAGTACATTGCAGGGCTTTGATCATACACAGAGTATTTCATCTGCAAGCTGAACTAAAAGAAGAGAAAATATGTACCATCTAAGTTGAGGTGTGTGCGTGTTTAAAAAAAAAATATTAACGAAAAGGGCCGAGTAGGCGATTTGAGAAAGAGATCACATGAGTTACTGGGGTTGGTTTTCTGTGTTATTTTTGGAATATCGTTCTGAATTCCATGTCCCTGTCCGTGTGGATGAGCCTCTCACCTCACTCAGCCCCTCGCGGGGGGGTGCGAATCGGGGCGAGGGCGGGCGGCGTTTCATCAACCCGTCTGGGGTATCTGGGACTCCCTTCTAATTGGGAAGATCCATTCAGATCCCCGGAGAGGGGGGGAGCTGTGTGAAGTCAGCTGCACTTCTCTCTTCTGGTCCCCCCCTTCCTCCCCCCCACTCGCTCTTTCGTCTTCTCCCCTTCCGTACGTGCTGGTGTTAATCACAGGAGCGGTATGCAGGGTATTCGCTGATGCTGCCGCCGGTCTGCATCATCCTGACTCCCTGCCACCCACCTGATGAGTCGGCCTTGATGAGGATGATGAGGATTGAAGCAGGTACGCACATCTGCTACCTCTCTCCTCCGCTGGGGAATTCATCTCAGTGAGACTTTGACTCTACTTTCTCTCTGTAGTCCTTCATTAATGCAGTTCCCTGACAGTAGCCCCGTACAGATGCTCACTGTTTGTCTGAACAACCAGTAGATTTGTTCCTAATACCCAATACTTTTGCATTGGGTTCTTTTTTGATAAGGAACGCAGATAATTGACTCATAGGCTATCTCACATTATTATTTGTCATTACGATCAGTGCTTTTCACGTGCTGTAAATGTTTTACATTGAATTCTATGAAGCAATGTCACCCCTACCATTGCACCCACACAATGGCAGAATGTGGGAGAAGAATGCAGAACCCATTGACCCTCATCCCAGATACTGTCTAAAACTTCTTGCGAGGCAATCATTACCAGTCTTCCTCAACGAAGACGTACAGTGTATGTCGAACCCCACTGTTACAGTCAGAGATGCATACACCCGCGAGGTTTCATCTTTTCTAACTTGTCTTTTTCTCACAACCCTGCAATTATAAAGGTCCCTAACTATCAACCCGCTCTTATTGTGAAATGAAAGTGTTTGAGGGAAGCGCAGCGCTGTCATTGTTTCAGTTGGGCACTGGTGGGTGGAACACTTTTTAAATAATTCCTTGAACTAATTAACTCTGTTCTATTGTGTCTTACCACCAAACTGGGAGTAATACCAGAGAGTGGAGGCTTTGACAGATGGTGCCCTTTGTTTCACAGTTAGGGCACATACTGAATATTTAAAAATCGCAAGAGGTTTTCATAGCGATAGCTTCAATTATAACAATAGGTCTGAATCTTTTACTGTAGGTGTACTTGTAAACGGATAGGCAGTTTTCCATTTTTTCACACTACAAGAAATGCCAATATTTCTTTTTGTTCTTTTTTTTTTTTAAATGCCCCGCATTTATTTCAGTAAGGTCACAAACATAATTAGCAAAAACTGAACATGTCCTACTTTAACAAAATAAATATACTTTCTTGTTAAATAAGGCTTCATACTCTAACAGATACTGGCCCCTGACTGCCCATTCTACCAACATCAGCTACATCTCCTCATGTGGATTTAACTTCTGTAGTAATATCAGAGACACTATCAATACCAACTGAAAAGTGCAAATACTATCACATAAACAGCATATGTCACTGAAAAACAAAATTACCCTCTTATGCATAATACATGTAATGGTACAGTACCATAATTATATATTTTTTTAAACAACAACGATATAATACTTCCAATACTAAAACAAGTGTCTATGGATCAACCTAGAAAGCACATGTACGATACCACTGTGCTGCCTTTTTAGTTGGGTGTTTTGAGGACAACTGTCAGTTCATCTAAAAGGCACTCAATTTTCTGAATGTCTGCCTTGTTGCTGCTGTACAGCACATGAACATTGCTGAGCCACTGGGTGCTAGCTATTCTCACCCATCTCACATTGGCAACTAACAGACACGCTACCCTCACACTGTCATCAATTTACTATATTAACTATTTCCAACTAGATTGAGCTGTTTTTCTTTAGTAATCCATGAGGTATATCTCAATGCTATTTTAACCATATTCGTATATTCAATGTATTTTGTCTCTGCAGCGAGACATTATTAAAATCTCCTTTCATGAATCATCTGACTACAAGTACAGAAACATCTGCTACAACTTTGACATGGATCCACCAAGAACCTGTACTTACCTGCAAATATTTCAGACAAAAACGGTTCATCTTAAATTACTACCTCACTGTTTCAACAACATGTCACTAACAGGGCGACTGCCATGTCGCGGTAACAAAACACACAGCAGACATGGGCTTTCAACACGGACAACAAGAAGCCTCAGGCCGTCAGATGACGTCACCGTTGCCAGGTTGGGTCTTGAAGGACACGATCGAAGATGGACTCGCTGTGTCGCAATGTCTCCCGTCTCCAGGGTAACAGAGACAGCTCTCATTGGACGGGTTTGGGGACATCGCCCCGCCCCTTCTCCACCTTGCGGGCCGAGGAGGTAAGGGGGCTCCTCTTCAGAATCCGGTTGGCCAGTTCGCTGCAGGTCTTCCTGTATTGGTGACGCAGGAGAGAGTAGACAAACGGGTCGCAAGCTGCCTTGCAATAGGCCAGACACTTGGAGGCCACGCCCCAATGAGGGTTGATGGGTCCAGGTGTGAAGAGCTCCACAATCCTGGTATGGCAGAAACACAGTTAGAAACATTAAGAGACTGAGCAGAAGAATGGACACAATGATCTGAGATGAGCTACTGGTTCTCAACCCTGGTCCGCAGGGAACCCCTGTTCTGCATATTTTAGATGTTTTTTGGCTCCAACACACCTGATTCAAATGCATGTTTGTTACCATGCTTCTACAGAGCTAGATGACGACCCATTTATTTGAATCGGGTGTGTTGGAGCAGGGAAACATCTAAAACATGCAGGAAAGGGGTTCCCTGAGGACCAGGGTTGAGAACCACTGAGCTAGGGTGAAATATATAATTAAACAAACCCATTGTGTCCCAAGGTAACTGTTTAATAAGTTTCGAAATGTCAACATTTCGCTTCGCTGAAATGCCATGGCCCTGATTCAGGGTGACTGTTAGGGGATGCGGATGAAAGGATGCCAACTTTGACATCACTACTGCATCCAGTTCTTTGGACAGGATTATTGATAAATATCACGAGTTACATAACCACAACATCAGTGTTGGTATAACAGTCATCAGAGCAAAGAAGATTAGAACCATTAAGGACAATGCCACCATTGGAATTCAATCTCAACATCAAATGATACTGCCATCACTACCACATCTTCCTGAATAGCTTTCAGTGTCTATCTCTCTCTTGCGCACACGCCTGTGCTATTTTAAGCAGCACAGCTGAGGTCAAACTGTTGGAGCATCTTACTGGCTTTTGAGTCAATGATGCAGCCTCACCACCTCCCCTCTGTCTCACCTCTCACCTCCCCTCTCACCTCCCCTCTCACCTCCCCTCTCATGCCTCACCTCCCCTCTTGGATCATTCATATTAACTACATCATGTGGCACATCGCCTACTCAATTTCAAGAGATATGGTATTCCCACTAGAGAACAGAAGGTCCACCAAGGTAAGAGGAGGTGAAAAAAAAAAAAAAACATATCTTAAAAACAGCCTTGGAGCAAGGGGTGAGTTCAACAGGGGGGGGTGTGTTCAACAGGAGGGGGCTCTTCTCCCGTTTGTGTCTCACCTAGTGATGACGTAGGGGGCAAAGCACACCACGAAGGTGCCGATGAAAGTGCTGATCTTCTTGGTGGCCCTCTGCCTCCTCCTCCTCTGCTCGTCCAGACAGCGCTGGCGCACGCTGGGGGAGAACCAGAGTTTCATTATCACCCCAGGGACCAGAGTCAGGCCATCACGAACGTCACTCAAGTGAAATGGAGGGTGATGGAGGTGACAGCTTGCTCCAGAGGACACTAGCAGCATGGGTCAATAGAAGTCGATCAATTGAAAAAATACACTTTATTTAGACAGATCTCAGCTATGTAGAATTCAGCCAATCTTTTAATGACTGGTCTGTGGTCGATCTTAATATGTATTGTTTTGCATAGACCATGAAATCTGGATGTTCAATCAGAGCATATTTATTGGGAATGGGAGATAATTAGGGGTCATCAGGGTGTATATCAGTGATATTTCTGGGAAGCATAATTACAATTTCAGCTCACAAATATAAATATAGTGCTATTCATCAGGGTAATTGCTGCAATATCTTGATGTCATTGAGAGAGTTTTACAGCTGAGATTGGGGAAACTGGTCCAAAATAGCCTAGGGCTTCTGAAAGTAATCTACATTGTATTTACAGGGTTTAATTGTATTGTTTTTTGTTATTACTTGATTAGTATTCTGTGTTTGTCATCCTCCGGCTCTGAAACCACAGCTCTGAGGCGGGTACTCAACGTGTGGTCTTACCTTGGGTGAATGTCCACAAACAGCACTAACGTCTGCATAGTGATCTCATCTATGCGCTTACAGTGAAACCTTGCCACTTTCAGCACTTTCAGGTATGTGACACATAGCACGATTAGGGTCAGGAGAAAAGTGAGCGAGTGTAAAACCACCGTAAAGATGATAAACTGCGTCCGGGCGCCACTAGCCCTGTTATTGCAGAGCGTGCACGATGCGTAAAGGTGGTTGTATCCGACCCAGGACAGGCACGTGGCCACAGCAGAAAAGCAGAGCGAATGTATCCACGTGTACCCCAGGGCTATCACTGCATCCCGGTGCCTTATCCTAGAATGGTAGCTTAGCGGGAAAACCACGGCGACCCATCTATCTATACTCAAAGCTGCCATACTCAGCATCGAGTTCGTGGTGAGGAAGGTGTCAACGAAGCCCACTACTTGACAGAATCCCCGTGCACCGGGATGTCCCTTGTTGATTAGCCCGACCAAAGTAAGTGGCATGTTGAACACAGTTAGCAACAAGTTGCAAAACGTCAGGTTAAGGATGAAAAGCCCCGGAACCTGTTTCCTAATCTCCGGACTGTACAGAAAGCCGATTAACACCGCGATGTTTGACAGCAAAGACACTACGATGATGGCCACTACAAACGCGGAGATGGTTATGTCCACTATGTGCATGGTGCGTGCGTCCCGCTCAAAAATCCGGAATAATAATGATATTCCCCGTCCTGACACGAATTGGCATTATGCAGCAGTATGCGAGGTCCAACACAACATCCAGGACAATGCTGGGCTACTCAAGTAACCGAAGGTCTCTGTCATTTGTCATGGGACTCCGGCAATATTTTAACAGACAGTATACTACAGACCATCCTAGGATAATAACACGGAAGATGCTAATCCGATTTGATGTGCCTCCCGTAGTGTTTTCAAGTATTCCTTTTGCCACTGCTCACGAAAGGATATCGTGCGCAATTGCGCAGTGAATTGATGGGCAGCTGTGCAAACTCGCTGCACATGTCTTATAGTCTCTCCGAGGGGGTTTAATCGCATAAGCACACGTATCACCCCGTTCTCACACTTCGACCGACATTTGCATCCCAAATGAAGACAAAAATAGATTTCTCCAAAATAGAAGCAGGCGTTGGTGGATTTACATGCACGCAGCTGGAGACTACAGTGATTTTACCGACGCAGTGATGAATTTACAAGCTTCTATTTTAGTAGCTACCACGTACTGAATACTGTACAGTGCTCTCTCTCTAAGGAAACACTGCAAACACTTCTCTCTAAGGAAGTCCCGCGTTACTACGTCATACAGAATCAATCAAAGGATGTGTGGTAGGCTATTGTACGTTTGGAACTACAATTCTTTGCCTCCACTGATAATTTAAATGCAAGACAAAAAGTAACCGTGCTGTATCCTAGAAACAAATTGTACCCCCCCCACCTTCCCCCCTCGTGCAAAACTGTTGACTGTTAATATGAAGTCATATTATTGTTGCGTTTGGTAGAAAACAACACACAAGCGCATTATTTTAGAGTTCATGTCACTTAAATTATCCCCATCCAGGTTAACATGGTCCAACAAACTGATGTACCATAACACTGGCTCGCGGAAACACACACACACATATATGCGGAGGCTTATGTTGTCACTAGATCCACATTTTGATTCTCATTGCCGTTGGTGGCCATCTGTGAGATTGTAATGTTTTCTACTCAGTCCGATGTGAGAGGTGCTGCTCTGCACGACAGGTGATGGAGGAGGAGGTGGGGTGGACGGTGGACATATGGTGGCGACAGAGAGGAAGGCAATGACACTTTCCTATTTATGGTGACAGAGGTGGAACATCTTCATCAAGAAGCAGTCCATGGGAGCTGAGTGTGTTGGTTTGTTTGACTCTGTAGACTTAAGATGATTGTTCTGTGACTGTGGGCCGACAGATGGTTTTAACAGATCCCCTGTGTGTATGTGCGTACGTACAGTGTGTGTGTGTGTATGTGTGTGTGTGTGTGTGTGCTGACCTCATGTTCACGGTTCCTATACAGTAGTAGCTGCTCCCTCTAGGGCCTAGGGGAATGTCGGTAGGTTTAAAAGGAGAAAGAACAAAGCATAATGTTATGGAACTGTAATCCTTATAGATGACTGAGCCACTATGTGACATTAATGGGCCGCGATTCTATGGTTCTTTCCATTTTTAGTTTAATCCTGGGTTGAGCTCATCAAGACCCCTTTCGTCTCATTACCACTGTCGGTCACACAACGCATGCAGAACCTGCTGTTAGAAAGTTCAATTAACATGCTCTGTGAGAAAGGACGGAAGGAAAAAAAACCCTGATACTTTGAATTAGTCATCAGATTAGTTTCTCGGCCCCAAATTAAAATCATTGATATCATCTGTTGTAATTAATTGAAAAGGATTTCTCCACTGCCGGAGACAAAGAAAATCACAGTGTCTTTGTGACACGTGCGGTGGGAAGCCTGGAAGGATGGTGGTGAATGACAATAGTGAGGCACTTCAGAGGGTGGCTGAAGTGTCTGATGAATCCCAGCGAGCCAATGATGAGGTCACCCTCTCTTCTAGAGCTGAGCACAAATATCATCGTCATCACGGCTCCAGCTATGACGAGATTGACCCTGTCGGATCTCACGAATGCTGAAACGCCGTACGAAGCTTGAAGACAGCTATCCATATCCGCCACCCTTTGTTTACACTCGTTCAGCTTCATGTGTGTTCGAGCTGCACCTGCATACAGGTGGAACTCGAGGAAGCCGTAGACAGTAAGTGCATAGTTTAGGTGATACCGAAGCCTCAAGACACATGCAACATTTAATTGGACATCTTTGTGCACTTCGTGCACCAGATTACAGGCCAGAGAGGTCTGCTTGGCTGACTGACACAGGCAGTCCTGCCAGCCATAATCACCACTCCCAATCTGCTTTGATGTCTCTTCTCTGGTAATGAGCATGACATTACAGTATCTACGGGCATGGCAGTGAGACACAGGCATCTTTTGAAGATAGAATGAGAAGTGTTAATGAGAGAACATAGTGGTGGATGGCAGCAAGCAAGGGTTATGAAGCTGTGTGTGTGTGTGTGTCGGGGGAAGAAGGTGTCTGCAGTGTTCAAACAATAATAATACTCGTTACATAGATGCTCATGCTCAAGTCATGATGCTATCTACGTTTCTCTCTGTAAAACCTCGATTTTACAGTTGTCTTTTCCGTGTGTGTTTGTGTGTGTGTGTGTGTGTGTACTGGTGAAGGGTGAGTCATGTTGATAGCAGGATGAACACGCCTGGCCAGCCATATAGCCCCAACTGCACAATTTCAGATGCTGTCCTTTCACATTAGTCTTGGTTTGATTGTGCTTGGACAAGCTTCTCTATTCTGCAGGCAAATCACCCCATACACCATACATGTCCTCTCTCTCGCGCGCACGGGCGCTCGCGCTTTCTCTCAGACTCTTTATCTCTCAATATGTTGACGGCTTTCCCAAATAGTACATTTCGTTTTACTATACGAGTTGGCTAAAAGACAAAGTCAAAAAAATCTATGTTATACCATATATCCATGTGTGTGTATGTGTATGTATATATATATACATGTGTGTGTGCGTGTGTGTGTATATGAGGCATGTATCTTTAAGTCCTGGGAGTAGAGGGCTGTTGCTGCAGTGAGCTAGCCCTCTTCTCCAGGGGTGGATGCAGGAGAACAGGACTGAAGCAGCCCCCTGGTGCTGCTGCCCCATATTCACATCTGCTGTCTTCCTGGATGGTGTCTGCATGCATGTGAGTGGGTGGGGGTTTGTGTGTGTGAGTGTGTGTGTTGGTGTGTTGGGGGGGAGGGGTGAGTAGGCGGAGGGGATTGTGTCTGTGTGTGTGTGTGAGCGTGTCTACAGTATCACATCCAAGATCTAAACGACAATCCAAAGGCCCAGCTGCAGGAGGTGCAGTGAATCACAATGTAAACAAAACCACCTGACTTCCTCAGAAGGAGCAGACGGCCTCCTGGAACGCCTTCACACACACAGAAGGCTCAGCGTGAAGGAACTCACACCAGGCGTCTCAGACAGCCATGATGAACAATCTAGGTTTCCATCAACATGTCCGACAACTGGCAGGATGATGTATTTGGAGGTGAGGCCGTGGTTGTTAAATTTTTTCTTCTTCTCGTCCTTGTTTTTCCTCTGATCTCCTTTTCGAATAGACAGATCTTAAATGTAAGGTGGTTCCCTGCCCTAACCGTAACCACCCAAACGTTTTCGAGAGACGTCAGAACAGTTCAGAAAGGTTGTTTTCACCCAGCCTGCCCCAGCCAGTGTTTTAGAACGGGGGCCGACTCGCAGTTGTGGTTCAACAATGCGCCAGTTTCAAAAGACGAGGCAGTCGTGGAACCAGGTCTGACCGGATCTCTGGCTGACTCACCGCTGCCTCGCCTGCCTCTTCCAGAGATGGTTGATGGCAGAAGGAACAGCCCAATCACGATGTGAGGATGAGCACACCTCCTCGTCTTGTCTGTTCAGAGATGTGTGTTGTCAGACTCACGCCCACTCTGTCTCAGGAAGTGGGCGGTAGCCTGACATCCAGAGACGACCGAACACACCAGTATCTGCTCCGACGCTGCTGGGAAGCCTGCACTCTATGAAATCCGTTCACTGTAAGATTATATTAGAGGTGCGTTCTACAACTGTACAAGTCTAGAGGAAATCGTTTCATTTCATTCACTTGTTATGAATCTTGTGTGCTGTTGAAAACGGTGTGGCAGAAATGAACGACAGCATATATGGAAGCAAATCAGTGACAATGTTTAGAATTTTAAAAGTTATTGGATACTAATGCCACCAAATGTGTTGGTTTTAAATTCCCCTCTTAAAAACTTAAATATGAATTAAAAGTAAAGTAAAGAAAAAAATCTGATCCAAAAATTCAAGGTTTGGAAATTCAGGTGCTCAAATTGGAACTGTAAAATTCAGATTTTTTTTACAATTTTATTCAAGCTTCTGAATTTCAAATAGAACAAACTCGGACTGAAAAAAAACATCCGGGATACCAAGAATAGGTGAGCCAATCGAGCCTGAATGCAATCAAAACCATCTGACTTCTTTGAGAAGGGTCCAACTCGCTCAGGCAGTCATACATGCAAATCAGTCATACAATCACAGCATGGGGTCTGAGGAGAGAGGTCCAGTCTGAGGCAAGCAATACCTTGGGATCCCGGATTTTTTTCACATATTTATTTAAGTGTTGGTGTGATCTTCCCATATTTTTGCTATATTATGCTTACGAGGAAGATTTTCCACTCGCTGTGCCGTCATAAGTGGCGCAGTGTCGCCCTCTAGTGACAGGAAACACTCGCTCAAATAGTAGCATCCGGGAATTACTGTAAGTAACTGGTGGAGAGAGGTTAAAATAATGCTGTAGTTAAAACTCAGACTTGACAAATATCCCTGTCTGTATCCCAGATGGACACACCTCTCTACAGGTGTGTGATTGCGTAAATTCTGTCAAGTGAGTGCAAATCATAAGAGGTGCACAATGAAGGAGGGAAGACATTTACTGCAACACCACCATTTATTTACTAAGGCTGGTACTAACATTCTTTGACCAGTAGAGGGCACTCTCTGCTTTGCTAATGGCAACATCCTGCTACTTTCTGGGTTATATTTTGACCCATCAACATCCACCAGCGTCCATTGAAATAGCATAACCAGTCCTTCGAAATGAACTAGGGCACCGCCCCAGGCCTGTTATCAAACGAGTGTTGGCTGGTTTGTAAAACACTGTTGGGCAAACCTTCTCATAAGCTCATAAACAACTCCAAAAGTATTGTTCTGAGAAAAGCCCTTTAGCTGTTTAAAGCCACCGACAGTTGAGCAAAACTTCCTGACCCATATCTCTGGGGGCGGTCGACACTCATTACTGTGCAAAAACAAAAGTAGTCTCTGCAGTGTTGCAATTCATGGTGAGGCTGGCAGAGACGGTAGTGAAAGGTTTAGCATAGCTAGAAGCTCCTGCCTCTCTTTGTTCCTGGTGAACCATCTCTCTCCCTGACATTCACTCAGAGACATATCTCTCTGCAGCATTTAGGGTCACAACAGTGATATCCATGGCTCGCTCTCCTTCACAAACGGCCTGTATAGCGCTCTGGCCTCCGGGGGTAAATAGATAGCTAGGCTTTTATACCCTGTGACTGGATGTATTAGCAGGTAATGTCCTTAAAGAGGATTAAGGGATGGGGGAGAAGGGAGAAGAGGAAAGGGAATGAAGGGACCGGAGGGATATGCAGCAGTAAATAGGCAGGTGATAGCAGTGAGGAGGAGAGGGGAGAGCTCATAAGGACTGCCTCAGGCCACCAACTGGGATTAGCAGCAACCATGGAGTCTGTGGTATCTTGTGGGCTGTGACTTCCAGTCGTGTGTGTGTGTACAATTTAGAATGAAAGCAGAAGGAAGAGATGGTGAATTGTGGGGTATCAAAGTCTTTGAATCTTTAAATAAATGTCTTTTAGTTCAATGTGACATTTTACAGAAATTCACAGTTGAAAAACTGATGTTTTAGGGCAATAGAGTAGAATTGACTGGAAATACATGAATGGTAAACATGCATTACTTTGCATAAACTAAAATAACCTTTGCGGTGTCACAAGTTAAGGTGGTACCTATTTTTTAGACCGATGGACAGGACAGACAAACAGGACGGACAAACAGGACGGACAAACAGGACAGACAGAATTTCTCAGTGGACAGTGAATACATTCCTCACTAACTGCATTGGGTTAGGAAACAATGGTTTAGGCTGTCTTGCATGTTGGACCATTTAACATAGAATTAGCTTGGGGGGGTTGTAAAATGCTGCTGGCAAGACAAACATATTATCCTGTTTACAGTACACATCCATTAGAGGGCTTTTTTCTCTTCAACATGCATTCCTGATACGTCTGTGTGTGTGTGTGTGTGTGTGTGTGTGTGTGTCTGTGTGTGTGTCAGTGTGTGATTCTGCTGCTTTATATTTGTTTCCATAAGGCCCTTTAGGTGAAAAGATGTATTTGACGCCGTGTGTCATGGTCCTCCTATTTTCCTGTTAACTGTCAGGCAACTCGGGTCCAGACTCGAGGCTTTCTCCCCACTAAGCTGTTTTTAGGGATTGGATCAGAAAAGCATAGATGCCTCTGAGTTTGAATGGGTCACTGCAGTTGGAAAGGAGTCAAGTGGAGGGTAAGCACCTGTGATGCCTGACCTTTACCGAGGGAGAGGAGAAGGATGAAATAGGTCCCTTTCAAAGTTGTAATTTCAGCACAATGTTGGAAACGTTTCTTGGTGAAGGAAATCATTCAACCAAGCTAATGTGGCCAGCTTTAATAACAGAAGCATGAATGTAAATTAAGACATAGTTATTTTTTTCCCCTCTATGGAACTACGCTAAAACAACAGGGTTATCCTGAGTCTTTGAAGTTCCGTGGAGATTCTATCAGGTGTGAAGTTGCACTTTCAGAGGAAGATAGCGATGAGCTGGCTGCAGTGTGACATCCTCTCATTCAGGTACTGTAGGCGCAGGAGCTATGAAAGAGGTTTTGTAAGGTACTTCACGCTCCATGGCCAATTGACTTCTTTTCCCATTAATCAAATGCACTGTTTACCTAATCTTTCATAGCATTTCAAAACCATTAAAACTAAGGAGATTAGCCTAGTGTTTCTGAAGGTATACTTTTACCTCAAGTAATGTGTCTCTGTTACTACCCCCCAACCTCTCTCTCTCTCTCTCTCTCTCTCTGTCTCTCTCTGTCTCTCTCTCGCTGTCTCTCTCTCTCCTCGATCTCTCTCTCCTCAACTAACTCAGTCTCTCCATTTTCTCCTCCGGAGGATTAGTTTCTGCATGAACTGAACTCTTAAAAGCGCAACCACAGCTCGCCACCAGACAGTCTTCCGCTCCACCTGGAATAAATACAGTATTATTGTCCGATTAAGGCAGATTAAGAAAATGGAAAAGGAGTAGATCTGAAATTGGGTTTAATGCAGCTCTTATCGGAATTCTTGACTGCTTGAAGAGTGGACACTTTTGTGTGTTTGAGCAGGAAGTGGGTGCGGGTCGAGGGGCTTCGTGTCTGGGGGGAGTTCAGTGATATCTTACTGTAGGGCTAAATGAGGAAATGGTGAATTGAGTTGCACTTAAAACCTCCCTTTGTAAAACAAGAGTGCTTGCAAAGTGTACTCGCAAGCCAGAACAGTTGGACTGGATTTGCAGTTGGGGCTATCGGTTTCAGGTAGCACACACTGAGAATTGTGCTGTTCTGATCAGGCAGAGAAAAGCAACAAAAAAAACAGTTACTGGTGTTATTTCAGTATCTCCACAAACAAATAGGATACACTCTGTTGATCTGGACTGTTATTGTTAGACTGTTGTCTGTGTGTTGTCTATCTATAATATAATTTGGGTACTGTTTTTTTGGACAGATTCCACTTGAATATGAAGGACCCATTGTCTATACCACATATAGTGAATCTAAGTGAATGACCATGTTCTGTGCAAGGTTGTACTTTACTTCAAATAGTACACACACACACACACACACACACGCGCGCACGCGTTGATGGAGTGGCTCCCCATGACTTGGGGTTAATCTGTGTTGGGTTGTCCCATCCTGTTGGTTCAGCTCTCCCCACGCTGAGATGGGAAATGAACCGGTGGGAGGCTGTTTTCAACAGGCGCTTATGGACCTGGGAAAGGTAGTCCTTTACTGCTAGTGGAGTTCATGGGGATGGGGGAGATCCTAAGAGCGCACTGTCAGAGCAAAGTTTAAACAGGAAGGCTGTTGTAACTGAAACTCTTTTCCTGAAGACGCGTTTGTGTGCCCTGTCCAATTTCTATTGGAAGGTTTCTTCAAACATAATCTGGCCGCAATGTTCTCGGACCATTTGATGGTGAGATAGCGAAGGAGTCCAGAACCATAATGCCTGAACGGAGCATCAAAGCCCTGTCATTACAGCGGGAGGCAGCATAAGAACAGAGCGGCTTAAAACAAATAAGAACTTTTTTTTTTTTTTCGGGTCGTTTTTGACTTGCCAAGGAGTTGACTGTACGTGGAGATGAAAGGCCCAGGGTTTAATTGGAAATGATAACCTGCTGACTGAGGGGGTCTGTCTGCACAGCGGCCCAGGCTGTCCCACTGCCAGTACTGCAACAATATCCACAGGGAGATTGGCAGATAGACAGTGCTGTCAGCAGCCCCATGCTGCCTCTCAACCCCACACAGGACTGCCACTTGTGTGGAGGCTGTGGGCTATGGAAGCTGGGCAGGGGGAGGGGGCACACACTCAACACACACACACACACACACATGCGTACACATACACACACACACACGCAGGCCAAAGGCCAGGGTAAGACAAGGCTACAATAGGACCTCAGTCGGGCTGTGGTAGAGATTTCCTGCTTCTCAAGACTGTGCTTCTGGAAATGGAGGTTGATATCAACATTTGTATTGGTGTGTGGGTGTATGGGGTGTGTGTTTGTGGGGGTGTGTGTGTGTGAGAGAGGGAGTGAGTTTGTGTGATGAAAAGGGGCCCCATGAATCCAGTGCTCAGGGCATCACAGCAGTTCAACCTGATCATGGACATCAAAGCCACTTAAATATTTGTCATTCTTGGGGCCGCAATAAGCAGCACGATGTGACAGACACACAAAAGGCCCTCAGTTTCCTCTCGGCCCCTGCCGTGGTGTTGACATGAGTAGAAATTAAGTTATCACCCCTTTTTAAAGTCCAGACGGCTGTCAGACATGCTCCAATGACAGGGGGGGGGGGGGGGGGTTAGGACGGATTGTTCTGGAAGGCCTCGTAACACAGGGACGTCTGAATACAGTACTTCATTTGACAGTTTCTCATTTGAGACATAGTTTACAAACTGAGGCATCTTCTTGTGTCATTGCTCAACATTTGGTCTCGGTGTTGGATAGGAAGGATGTATTTTTTATAGCCTGTTGTCATGTAGTCTGTAGACTTTGACTGATATGACCGGGAGCATTCCTAAACAAAAATGTTAACCCTCGGCAACATGAAGAGAAGGCTTTCCTTATATGGAACAGAAAAAAAGGAAAGTCTACTTCCATAACCTGTTGGGTGGCGCACACACAAAAACACACGCGCACACACACATTTGACATGACCCCATCAAGGGTGCGCCCCGTTCTAAGTCGTTCCCCCAGAAACTGAAACTCAAGAGGATCCTGTTATAAGGGGGAGTCGCTCACCATCACCATCAGAAAGCCACCATTTAATTACGACACACAGGAAATTACCTTGAGAATGGGCCCGGTGTTGATAAGAGCTCAGAGCCCGCGGGATGACAGCCGTAGAAACCTGAGACGACCTATCACAGAGAGAAGGGCCCCCAAGTCTGGGCGCCTCGCAATCTGATTGGCCTGTCATCTCCAGGTCATAATTAATATATTTATCAAATTAATTACTGAAAAGAAAATCTCAACGTCATCATTGGAGGCTTTGGCTGGAGGGGTGGGTTTGCCCTACCCCCCCCCCCCCCAGGGGGAACACTGGCCAGATTCATAGTTTGGCAGGATTGGCTTGGGGCTAATAAGGGTGCTGTCAGTTTAATGGCTTTGGGGTTGGAGCGAGGCAGGGGAGGGGGGGGGGGGCGATTGGGCCAACTCTATGGGAAGCCATGACAGACAAATTGCCTCTTCGATGCTGAATGCAACAGAAGTTAGAGGAAGAAAAGAAATACGTTACTGTTTGGTGACAAGCACAACCACAGGCCTGTGACTGAAGGTTTAGGTTGTCACTGAACCGCTGCAATGAACAGTCGCAGTACGGTGTGCACCTGTGAAAGGCCGTCGACCTGGAAAGAACAAATAATTCTGCTTCTGAATCTGTTAGAAAAAAAAATCTGCTTTCATAAGACGTACAAATGTAATATTCAGAGTTTGTTTTCATCCGTTTACATGGATTTCATAGTAGACAGTGTGCCTGTTCTCCATTTGCAGCTGTTGTCATTCTAACCTCCAGGAGGTAGGGGGCAGTGTTCTGCTGCACTGCTCTGCAGGCCGGATCACACACGCCAACCCTGCTTTCTAAATGGCTACATTAGACCGATATTTAGCATGTCCTGTCACACAGTATGTCTGATACAAAATGCCACGTTAAAATACAGAATTACACATGGCTAATTATATTTTTCTACAGTGGCCATGCCGTTCTGGCCACCAGCCCTGTCAGCAGTGGAAGAAGCGTCATCCACAGTCCAGAGTACCATCCCAGTCAGTTAATCTTTTAAGGGTACATGTGGTTGGATGTCAGTTGTGGTTATTGTGACAAACAGTGAGAAAATAATTTAGCTTCATTGACTACATGCAAATTCAGTTGCATTACAACTGCGCATCAACCGCCTGAATTTCCCCCTTGAACGTGTGTGTGACTCAGAGGGCCCGCTTCTGATCCATCATGACGTAGCAACAGTGAGCGATGAGAAGGCGTTTTCCGTGTGAGAAAGATAACATCAAATTCAGGAGAACAGCAGTTTGACCAACGATCTTTGTCTGTCTCATAAATGTTGCAGCAGACCGCGAAACACTTGCGTTCAGCTGTAGCATGTGGATGTTTCGCGTGTCATCAGAAAGTCGTCTTTAACGCATTGCCCAGTTGAGTAACCCCAACACACACACACACACACACACACACACCCCTGCTGCCCTACCAGCCCCTCTTCTCCAGAGCAGGTGGAAGGTCTGTGTGGAAGCTTTATCAGGCATTCCTCAGCTAAGAAACAGGAAGGGGCTGGGGTGGGGTAGGGGGTGGGGTAGGGGGCGGGGGACGGGGGCGGGGGACGGGGGCTGGATTGTAAAGGTAACACAATCGGCCGCTAAAGTAGTCACAGGAGTATCAGTTTCTTTAAGCTGCGCTGAGCGGCGGGAGATTAAGACGTGGATTACCGAACATTTACTTCATGTCACACAGAGAGGGCCCATGTAGAGGGGAGACGACGTCTTTCCCGACCGTCCAAACCCGCCTCTCCACATCTGGGGTTGGTCTGGACACACGGTAGCTTCCAGGGTAATGCATATTCCATCAGGACACCTGCGACGGGATTCGTGTCCTTCTGGCTAACAACGAGCTCACCGTGTACCTTGACATTGGCTGTGCTGACCCCTATCTTTCCCCTATCGCTGAGCGTTTCTCACAAGATTGGAATCTGAGCCAAAGAGCTAGAATTCACCTCTAACTTGTACACTTGACCTTTGACCTTGGGAACGAGCCTGTGGAGGGCAGACAGCTCAAACTCTGACCCCGAGCATTTATGCTTGACCAATCCAGAGTTGAACTGCAGGACAAGGCAGAAAGAACAGATTGGTGGAGCTACTAACAAGAAAGAGAGAGAGAGAGAGGGAAACAGAGAGAGACAGAAACACAGAGAGAGACACACAGAGAGAGGGAGAATGACAGAGAGAGAGATAGACAAAGAAAGAGAGCAAGAAAATGAAAATCCAGTGAGTGAGAGACCTTTACTTTCTCTAATCCCCACATCCTTGCCTAACTGACAGATGACTGATTGATGACGATTGATTGATTGACACTCAAACAATCGCTTCAGTCATAACGTTCATTCTCAATTCAACCAAAGACGACCTTTCAAAGCAGGATTGTTTTGGTGCTTGTGTGCATGTATGGGAAACCTAATCTACTTTGTTTGCCAGTTGTATGTCAGTGTTTCACACAGGGAATCACATAATTCCCAGCATGTAACCATACGATGCTCGTCAGCATTGAATCAAGACAGAACTCCTAGAGCGTTGCAGCCAGACTCATCATGTCGTATGTCAGTCTTCATCAGTTCTGTGACCCCCCCAGTTCCCCAGGGCCCCCCAGCCACCCATAGGGGCCTGCTCTCCTGTCCCTGCAAACCCCCCTGCTCCCTCATCCTGTGTGGGGAGCACAGGTGCACCCTGGGACACGGTTACATGGATCCTCGCAGCCTCTCTGTGTATTGTCTCCCCTCCAGCTCCATGTTCCATAGGGGCAACAGGATGCGTTTCCTCTCGTCAAAAAGGGCCTTTGAGATCAACCTTGTGAAACACAGCCCCCCCCCCCCCCCCCCTTCCCTCTTCACTCAGGCCTTGCTTTTCTCCAAACCGGGGAGCGGAGGGGGGGTGGTTGAGGGAGGGGAGAGATCGCTCCTACAGTCTCTCTTTCAGGGCCCTGGTGTAGAGAGAAGCTGGGCCCATCCGTCCCAAAGCGTTTCACTCCCCTGAGCAAGCACAAGACGTCCATTCATGTCCCTCGCTCCGCACCCCCCTCCACCCCCTCCCGCCCCGCCTCCCCCGTCTCCCCTCCTCCTCCCTTCACCCTGTGACTGCAGCTGAAGCAATTCAGCGCAGGCCAGAATCAGGGGAACATTAATCTAACAGAATGTAGCAGGCACCTGAACTACTTAACCGCTGTGCTTGTTCTTGGGGGTGGGCAGAGAGGCTAAGGTAACCGACGTGTAACAAAAAGCCCGAACTTTATCCCTGGCCGGGATGAGTACATTTCCTTTCTGTTGTTCCCAACAAAGGCCAACAGGCACAAATGGTCTGCTATCTGTGTCACCGGGAAGTGGAGAGCAATTTGTTTCTATTAAACAGGACTGTCCCGCCCCCCCATCTTCTAACCCCCCCCCCCCAACCCCTCTTCACCTCCTTCTCCCCCTACTCCTCCTCCTCATGATTCTGTTGGATTTCAGGGAGTCAGATGGCTGAGCGGTTAGGGAATTGGGCTAGTAATCAGAAGGTTGCCGGATCGATTCCCTGCCGTGTCAGATGACGTTGTGTCCTTGGGCAAGGCACTTCACCCCTACTTGCCTCGGGGGAATGTCCCTGTACTTACTGTAAGTCACTCTGGATAAGAGTGTCTGCTAAATGACTAAATGTAAATGTAAAATTTCGTCCCTCCAAATAACCTGTGCCAGTGATCGGCTTTAACATGAGATTCGTCACTTCTTCCAGCCACTCACCTTCTCCACAAAGAAAAACAACTCTGATCTATTCTTCTGGTAATTGTAAAACTTCACGTAACTTTACAAACCCACACTGTCACTGTACAGATTTCACTCACTGGTCACTGCAACACACAGCAGTCCAAGTCCACTACCCTAAACTCCACACACACACGCACCAACACACACAGGTTTGTTTTTCTATCCTTGTGAGGACCGATGAATCTCTCCCATTCTAAACCGTGTTATAAAAAAAGGATGTGGGGTCCAAGAAAATATCAGATATTCTAGTCCTCTAATGGACCCCCCGACACACACACACACACACACACATGCACCACCAAACTAAAACTTCTATGCCCCACTGTTGTCCCTACAACCCAAGTACCACTGTTCTGCTGGGCCACATCGGCAGTTTGTGATCTATCCTGCTGCCTAGCAGGGATATGGCACCAGACCCCCTCTAACTCACCCTCGCCCCGCCTGCTGTACAGGCCCTTTCACACAGTCTGACAGATACAAGAAGGCAGCTTTCACAGGAGGCTGTTTCTCTTCTTTATTTAAGCCCCCTGCTCAGCCCATCCATCGCAGCAGTGTTTCAGATATGATGGTCGCAGAGTGGGGCTGTATATCAGTTGGTTTAGCAGTCAGAAACTAATCATGTCAGAAGGCTTGGACTGTTATTTTTACCACAGCTATAAATGTATGTGCTGCTTGTGAAACCGTGCGACGTGGCAAGTTTGACTGTTTAAGATGAATATGCCGTACTTTTCAGTTTCTTCAGTATTTATTTATTTTTTCCTCAGTTAAATTCTGATTTCCTCCTGATCCCCGTGATATTAAACGGTCAAATATCTTCGAAGTGGAAAAGGTTTTGACTTATTTGCTGCATGTATTTTCACTAGTATTTTTTTCTTGTGGAATGCAGACTGAACCTTTTTTTGGCTCCATAAGGCTTTGCTGACTAATGTTACAGTAAAGATACTATTGGACTAACAGCATGTACTAAGAATGAATTACTGATTTACATCGGGGTTATGGTACACCATGATAAGCAGTGCACCTTGTGAAGCTTATCTAGCTTACCTGTGAGGCAAATGGGGAAGTCATTTTAAAAAACTTTTACAATAACCTTTGCATAATTTAGTACTACAATTTATTTATCCTTCTCCTCCTCTCCTCTCCTCTCATGCAGTTCATTAGGAACTGGACACATATGGTTCAATTCATCTAGCTAATGAGCACCTCCTAAAAGGTTGAGAGAAGCCTCCCTCTCTCTCCATCTCTATTCCCCCCTGTGCCCCCCCCCATCCTGGCCTCTCTTTGTATCGACGCCACGGGACCCCATCTGGGTCCTGTAGGCAGCGTGAAATACACAGTAATTATTAGTAATCATCACACACCATCAGAAACTGATCTTGGAGCTGTAATTACATGATAAATGTCTGCCTAACACATGCCCTCTCTTTAGCAGCCCCCTAGGGACTGAGGATAATAGATAGCTAACAGGGCTAACAGGGCAACACTGAATAGGACTTTTAGAGCTGGCCACAGTCTATTGTGTATGCGCCAATATAGTTCGCCCCCTGTTTGGCAACGGCGTAAACCCCAATCAATGCCCTGCTAACCCCGCCCCCCCCCTCCACCCAACCTATCCACCACTCATATATATATATATATATATATATATATATATATATATATATATATATATATATATATATATATATATATATATATATATAAGTAGACAGATGTATAGATATACTAAGTAGACCGCCACGTCAATCATTTATGCTGCGATACAAATACTATCAAAGAGATAGATCATTTGTCGTTATGTTTGTGTGATGGTGATTTGGTGTACTGCGTCCTCTTCTGACCTTCAAATTAAACATGTGTGTGTGTGTGTCTATGTACAATCCTTCTACACACTACACAGAACACATTTAAACCAGTAAACAAATATACTGTTAGTAAGACATCTATTAATAAATTGCATACAGTTGTTGATTAAAATGATCCTTGCTTTTTTTTTTCGGATTTAGAAAACATGAAATAGACAGTGTATAGGTTTTCTTTAGGGCTTCTGTAGAATAACTGCTCCTTTATTGATTGACTGTTTTAATGCAAATAAGGACTAGGTGTTCAAATAATGACTTCAAAACACTTTTAGATTTTTATTTCTGGGAACTGAATGACAAAGGCGACAAGATATTTTTATTTAAACAACTCCAGGTCTGTCCTCTGACCATCAGATACACATGCAAAATATTTCATTTTATTCTGAAATTAACCTCCAAATGTAAAAAGTAAGGTTTATTTGCCTGAGATTTGCCTACCTGCTTTTAAACAATGGCAGTCTTTGGGACGTCCATAGCAGAGGCATTGACACATATTGGCCGTTAAACAAATTTGAATTAGACTGTGGCCTTGTGAAAATATTAAAGTTGATGATTTAAAAACGTATCTTATCAGCTGTTTATTCTTACAGTATCCCTCTTATTCAGTCATACAGTTAACTGGAGGATGACAGTTTGGTCTGTTTTTCTTCGGTTGTCTCCTCCCAGGACCAGAGGACCGTTTGAACAAACAACTGTCACAGGCACCAGATCATAATAAAAACTGCCACCTGGGTTTTGTTTTAGAAACAACAGCATGCACTTCATTTAGAGTTACTTGTTCAATGTTGTTTGTTGTCACTTATCTTTAAAGCTTCAGAGAGTAATAACAGTACACCAGACAGCCTCTAGGTGGCAACCATTGCCCTTTCACACAGTTGGACAGTAAAAAGACTAAGGCTGTGCTGTTTTGGGGTGTTAAGGGCTGAACAGGAAGACAATGATGGATTTTGTGATTGTTTTTTTGCATTAACATGAACCCCATTAACAGATCTGAGCAGCTGGTTCACCTGATTTGGAGGCGTGAGCACTCGCAATGCCTCTTAGTTAAATCTTCCCTAAACTCAGACATAGCATAGCATGACAACACACAACACACCGATTTGGGATCAAAGGGCTATCAAAACAAAACCAGGAAACACAAAGGCTCAAAAGCAGAGGGATTTCAGAGTGAACCCCCTCACAATAACAGATATGTCAACCATCTCCTAATTGATACATCCAGGCAGTCTGTCAAATCATTAAGTAAGTTGCTAATAGCCCTGAGCTGAGGCAGGGGAGGCAGGGGTGAGAATGTCTGGGGGATGGTCCCCATCGCCTTGTCTCTCATTAGCAGAACTCCAGCCCAGTAGGAATTCAAAGGCATTGTTCAGCTGAGGCCGTGTCGCTTGCTCAGTCCGCGTGTGTCCCCCGAGCTAGCCTCTTACATGAGACGAGACATTCCTATATGCTCACCTGAGCAACAAAGGCAGAGGGCGAGAGAGGGAAATAGAGAGATGGAGAGAGGGGGGGGGGTAGAGAGGCAGAAAGAGAGGGAGAGATGGGTTCTGGTTTTGCAGAAATAAGTGAGAAGGTAAAGCAAAGATTCTTCCATGTTGTATCTCTGACTGACAATATTCTGAGCTGTACAAATATATTTCTGACTTATCGGTACAACGCTTCAAATCTAAATTTACTGAAAGAACAGTAGAAGCTAGAGTTGCATCCAGTGACTGTTTCAATAATATCAAAGATAATTGATCAATCAAACATCAACACCATGTGCAGTTTTACCAAAACAAGCCAGAGAGAGATACTGAGCGATACTGAGAGATACTGAGCGTTTGAATTGGTCAGATAATGAAATTTATCTTGATGCAGTAGCACCCAGAAAAGGCTTTTCCCCTGAACCATAATTTGCCACTAGCACTGGCTGTGACCAGGGTGATTAGGGCTCTTCATTAGCACTAGCACCAGGATCCACTGTACACTAGCAAGAGGGTCCTTTCAATAATTGCAACTATTATAACATGGTGTGTCAGTGGCAGGGGAGGTCATCTAGGCCCTGTTGCTAACCGCTGAAAGTGATTGACCAATTAAACTTTAGCAACTCAATTATCTCCATGCATCTGACAAATTATGACCATGGTAAACACTGTTGTCCTTGAGAGAGAGAGAGAGAGAGAGAGAGAGAGAGAGAGATGTCAAAGAGCAACAGAAATGGATAAAGAGAGAGAGAGACTATGTCAAAGAGCAGGAGAGATGGGTAAAGAGAGAGAGAGAGACTATGTCAAAGAGCTGGAGAGATGGATAAAGAGAGAGAGAGAGAATATGAGAGTTGCATGATTAACCAGATGGCAGCAAAACAGAACCTCTCCAGATGGCACACAGATTGTGCAGCAGATATAATGTGACAACAACTGAGTAAAAGGTCATATAGGTCTCAGATCTGAAGATTCTGAATAAGATGTGACCATAGATGTGGTATAGATATAAATTGACAAAATATGGTCATAGAAATTGAGGGAAAAGGAAGACATGACCAGTCGTAGTCCACTGATAAAACCTTCTACAGAAGAACACATTTATGATTTTTAAGACATATGTATGTACATAAGTCCAAACCAATGCAGAAATATAAACAGTAACAATCCATAGAAAGTACATAAGACCACATGGCCGAAACACATTGCTGTCTTCAAGAAGGCTGCATTCTAGACTAGTAAAACACACACAATGCAACTCCTCATTAAGTGGAATTAAAACTACGAAGGTTTATAATTATCAAATAAATCCTTTTCCACATAAATGGATTCGTGTGCGTGCCATAATTCTCTCTCACTCAGCGGAGCTCTGGCGTTGAATGAGGCTTTTGTGTTCCCCCAGTGAGTAGCCCTTTGTGAAATTACACCCCGGCATAATGATGCTAATCATAAATTAGCATTTCAAGATAGGCGATTTTGTGTGTGTATGTGTGTGCATATGTGTGCATTTTTGCGTGTACACAATAGCTACTAATCCTCTTGATTTTATAGTATACTCTGATCCAGTTGGCTTAGAGGAAGCGTCTAATGGGAGTGTCGACATCACTTCCTGTTTGCCTCAGCCGTTCACTCTGTCTGAAAGACTCTAGAGGGTATGGACAAGACTTGACCTTGTGTGTGACCTTTTCATTCTCTGAGAAAGCTTCTTTTTTTGTATCTGCATCTCCCTAGATTTCTCTGTTTCTATATCTCTCTAATCTATATCTATTTGTGCCTCTATATCTGTATGTCTCTTTCTGTATCTCTCTCTTTCTGTATCTCTCTCTTTCTATATCGCTTCATCTCTTACTGTTTCTGTATGTCTCCGTATCTCTGCATCCCTATATCGCATTATTTCTCTCCTCTGTCTATTTCTCACTCTGGATCTCTTTTTCAGTCCTCTCACATACACACAAACACACACCCATGCAAACGCACAAATCCTGACACAAGCGGATGATATTGTATTCAAGTCTCAATTCATGGTTGTAAAGTAGCAGGTGTGTGTTTCATATCGGTCCAATGGAACCACGACTGCAGGGCAGGCTTCTTACTGTAGGGGCTTGACCCCTAATCAAAAGAGACAAAAGCACCAATCAAGGGACAGAGCCACTCTATGCCCACTTATCATAGGACTGGAACCTTGGCCAATTAAAACCTGCTTGTTTGATGTCTCAATTAACACCGCACTGCCTGGTTGTTCATCTCAATATGCTTTCTCTTCATTTCACTCTTAATTTGCTCCACATGAGTCATGAACTCATGTTTTTGAAACTATTACCACTTCTGTTTTCACAGTAGATGAATACATAGTGTGGAATTGGTTAGCGGGTGGTTTTTAGTTAGTAAACCACGAGAGATCATCACTGCTCTCTTGATGTATGACATGGTTGGAAAAGATTGATTGAACATTTTGCGGAGGAGCGAGGCATTGTGAATACTGCACATACCTGGTGCCTTCTGGTTCTTACTGGCCTACAAGCTATTATTATATAGAAGTGTTTTTATTGTTATTGTATTCTAATAGTTTTTGTTACTCTGCCATGTATTTACATCCATAGATGATCCAGTACAACACTGACCTTTCAAAAACGGTATTGCTTCTTGCTTCTATTCAGGAAATTGACTGTATTTTTTTTATGGATCAGACATGTAAATTATAGCTGATCTGGTTTGTTGTCCAACCAAAGGTGATGATAACCATCAGACCTGTTGCAGATAATCATCAGTACATTTCAATACTATTTCCCTAGCTGCATGCTCTCAGAAAGGAAACATGTTTACTGCCACTGAACTTCCAGGTAAATTATTACCGCTCTTATTTTCCCGTGTAACGAATCACTCAGTATCTTTGCATCATTCTCACCCCTGCTAAACAAATGGAGTTTATGTATGCAAAGCCTCTGGGTTCATCGTGAAAGAGATCACACCAGGAAAACTGGCACTTTCCTCAACGCAGACTGCCCTAATGGTCTCTAATCTGATTCTTGAACGGCACTTTTCGGACGGCTGAAAGCGTCGCCTGTTCAGGTGGGGAACAGTCTGTTCCTAAGGGTCGTCTTCCCCTTTTGGATGTGGCATTAACACGACCAGTTAGGGACGCTGGCTGGCATGACCACATTTGAGAGCTGATGTTTAGACAAGACCAGTCCAACAAACAAAAACGTCCATTGAGTCTCCTAAGGATGTGAGGGCCTCATTTACATGTGGTGAAATGAAGAACCAGGGATGAGAAAGAAAAAAAAAAAAAGGAAGGAAGGAAATATTTGGAAGGAAATGTAGGGTTTATTTGCAGAGTGAGCCCAAGGTTTCAGCGATAAGGAAAATCATTACTCCACACAGAGAGGCTTATTAACTGGACGGCAACTTTGGAGGTTCAAAGTCAAAATCCAGACCTGTGACTCTGTCTGTCCACTAGGTGGCGCCCCTCCTCTTTATGTCCTAACGGGACCTCCACTGTGCCCTCTCCTATACAACACCAATGAAGACATGTAATATTGATTTGGATGATAAAGACTGCTGGTGTCTATTTGGCTACAGTCAAATCAAGCATATGGTTACACAAACAGTAAAACATTGGTAAATACTGCGATAAGGCACACACACACACACACACACACACACACACACACACACACACATTCTAGTCATTCCTCAGTAGGAGTTCCACTCTCCCTCACACTAACTCATAATAATGTGTTCCGAAGAGAGAGAAACTGATGATAGTTGATTAAAAGTGATTCAGGTGATGAAGCCTCGCTTGCTAGTGCTGAGGGCCTTTTGTCTCAGAGACGGAAAGGCAGCAGCTGGAAGTGTAATTACACGGGCTGATTTATACGTGATTAAGGCTTCTGTATAAGTCACTCCTTTTGAAAAGAGCAGTTAAGCTACTTATACTTTTCACCAAACAGCGGCAATTCCGTATAAAATGAATGTATGTTGCTCCACTGAGACCATATGGTATATTTCTTGCCTATTAATAATTCAGACTGAATGAGCAAAAATTAGTTGGCTCGGTTACTGCACGTTTGTCCCGCATTAATTTTGCCGACGTTTTGTAAATGGAGCTATTACGTTAAAAACAAAACCTAGTGAGTGACCGCGGTTTGCCATACTTAGAAAAAGAGACGGCTTCATTCGTACACCTGTCATTTAGTAACGGCACACCATTAGGCCTCTGGAGAGAAAAGACTTCATGCCTCTATAGTATGTTCTTTCTCCTCTGAAAAAGCAATTGGCAATTGGGTCTCCTTTAAAACAGCCCTTCATCATTTGAAAAGACGGGAGTTAGCTTTCCGTACCTCAATTGTATCCATCCAACACTAATACTACCATGACCGGTCTATCTTTCACTAAGGCAATGGAAGGTTTACTGTATATTGCAATCTATTTGTTTTCTTTATTTTTATATTTATATATGTTCCATATATACTATATCGTGATTATTTTGTGTACCTTTCACCTTTAATTCTATATTTTCGGATTTATTGTCAACCATCCTATATGAATAGCCCTAAAGGAGATTTAA
>NC_140371.1:20687500-20702500 GCF_054491055.1 Hypomesus nipponensis | reverse complement strand
GAACACACAACTATAGACGCTATGTTAATGGCCAAGGTAGCAGCCAATACTAATGGTTTGCTCCGTGTCTCTGTGAATGTGTTATTTTAGCATTAGCCAAACCATCCAGGCCTATTTGTTTAAACCCCCCCCCCCAACGCAGAAGCACAGACGGATGTGAAAACAGGTGACCAGGCCGTACTTTACATCTGTACAGGTTCCAGTAAATTTCAAAAAGCGGTTTGTTAAATATTCTACTGCAGAGAGAAACACAGAGGCTGTAGGATCACGGCGCCGATAACCCCTTTTATCTGAAAGGTAAGGTCACTGTAGGGAAGGTGAAAGATGACGCTAGTGCCTCGCTGTTCGCTGTGTGCAGAAGTTAGCGATGAGATAACAAGCATTTGCATATTTATACATTACAGTACCATTACAGTGGTGGTGGCATCAGCACTTTGAAACATTCTGAATTAATGATGCACAACAAAGACTTAATCCCACCAAACGGACTGTGTTATTTGAACTCAATATTCTAAGTATGACACCTGTTCTCTGTTTGTGTAGAGGCCATGACGTTCAAACACAAGGACAAGGAGGAAATAACAAAGATAAGAAAGTCGAAATGACAGTTATTGAGCTGCATCGAAGTCATTAAAATGAATGGGCAGGATGTTGACAAAATGAAGTGAAACCCAGATTTTTAATATGAACTGTAATAATATACAATACCTCATGCATTAAATAGAATTGGAGCCCTGTTGCTTGAAAAACAGCTCTTTTCATTCCTGAGAAAATCCAGCTATTAAAGTCAAGAATCTGTGTGTGTACACCAGGGATGGAAATTAGCACCCGCCACCAGCCAAATGTGGGGGATTTTGTGTTGTGGCGGGTAAACTCGCCATACCGGCCACCGTGGTGGTTACATTTAATAACACGGCTGTTATTGATGCTGCAGAATGCCCCATTCACTTGAATGATGCTTCCCAACGTTCTGCGGTCAATTATGTTTCGATAACAGACCGTTGCTATGTATAACTGACCGCTGTCAAGAAAATTGTTTCTTTGAGATTAAATAAACTGCTTAAGTATTGTAGATCTTGTAGTATTAATTTTCACATGCAGTTACACATCGTCGGTTAAAAACAAGAAAGTGGCTGGTAAAAACATTGAGTGGCTGGTAGATTTTGAAATCCACCAGCGCTGGTGGATTTAAAAATATACCAGTATTGTCAACCGGCCGGTGGACAAAAAAATGTATTCCCTGGGGTACACTCGTCTGTCAGTGGCTGGATTATCTTGAGACCTGGGTGTTAAGATTGGTAGGTGTATTGTTCAGGGTCCGAGGATGTGCGCTTTTTGATTGTAAAGTTGTTTGGATTAGCGATTTGCGAGAAATACATATAAACCATGGATCGGGAGCCATGGATCAGTCCAGTATGGCATCTCTCCACACAGCGGGAAGCTTTCTGAGACCCACCCAATTAGCCAGATCAAAAAAGTAAGTTCGTTCAAACAGGCACTGCCCTTGTTAACTTCAGTTCCTGCTGTGACTTTGAAATGGCAACAACCATCGGAGGTATAACAAACCACTTATCTTCAAGACAAAAATAAATCCACTTCAGTTTCGAAAGCCCATAGCATCGAAGCTGAAAAGACCCACTTATTAAAGGACGAGGCTAAAAGGTTGTTCTTTCTCCCTCAAGGCCAAGCAGCTGGCTTTTGCTTCTTAGGTGAGTGTACAAGGAGGGCGTTGTGAGTTTGACTTGCATCTGGACTGACATGAATCCAAGTGTCTCTTCTCTGAGTCAGTACTGGGAACAGAGAGAGGCAGGGAGGAGGCCAAGGTCCCATTATCCTGCCTCACAGCCTATTAGATAGTACAATACAGTCATATTAAGCTGAAAACCCTCCTCAGTGCACTTTTTATCGCAGCAAATTAAACGGTGACCCCCTGTGGTTTCTCCCTGAAAGATACTTGACACTGTCACTCCCACTAAACAAAGACACACACTGAGACCTGTGATTACTCTGGAAGATGGCTCGCAGGGAAAGGGGGAGACACAGAGAGAGAGAGAGACCCTGAGCTCTCAATTGCACATTGCTTTGAAAGGAGTCGCCATTGCTAGCACCAACTAGCATGACGGCCCATGGTTTGTTGGTGGAACAAAGGTCAGAGATCATAAACAAATTTAGTGGGCTAGTGATCATTAGCACCAGCTAAGGCATTGACATGCTGTTTGGAGGGGCAGTGGATGTGGCTAGCTGCAGGGACTTGGCTAAAGCCCAGAGTGCAGAAGCAAGCCCCCTGCCCCTCCGGAGGGTGAAACAACACCAGGGTAATAAGTCACCCTCAGTCCGACATGCCCAGCTATACAAGGCTGGTGACAAATAGCCCCAGACGTGATTGAAATCTGACAAAATAACACTGTGTTTTATAATAACCTCCCCCAGCAGAAATCTGGGGCCTGTAAACTAAACAGTGCTTCATCACCTCATGCCAAGCTCCACAGTTCCCCATTAAGGGCCAGATCATTGCGTTATGCCTCCCCCCGTCCCTGGCTGACCGCTGGACTGACAGCATGGGCCTGGCGCCATGACAGTGACAAATATTTGCAATGACAAGGCCACAAATCACACGGCGACAAGTTTTAAAACTCAATATTCACTCAACGTGCATCTGCTATATTCTCGTTAAAAGTGTAATATGGTAGTCTCTCCCCTCCACGTCCTTCTATTATTACAGTATTGACAGCGACTATAATAAAGTTGTGCTGCTTTGATGCCAGGGAGAGGGGGAGAGATTGAGAGACGGAGAGATGAAGTGAGAGGGAGTGTGGTGTTGAAGGCAGGGAATAATAGTGATGGTTGAGTGGTCACATGATGGAGTAGAAAAATACTCATTTCACAACAATTTTCAATCCAACACATACAACTGTGAATGTAATGATGTACCTGTGTGGAGAAAAAAAACTGTCAACATTAAGTCACTGACAGTACACCAAACCTATAACGTATACCCAATAACATATGGACACATTGTTTATATTGGTTGTAAGAAAAGTGTGTTTAATATTTCATGTATCATTATAATCCATAGCTATTGACCAAACCATGAAAGAGTGGTAGGCAGTTGGATATTCTCATGTTCTGTGTACCTGCCTAACATGAACCCATGATGACAGTCTAATCTGCCTGTCTTTGTAAAGCACGGTCTGGCACATAGGTACCTAAATGTACCTGATACGCCCCACTAAGTGTGCTTAAGGCCCCATTGTTAACATAAGGCCAAGTCTGTAATATAGCATGGACAATTAAGTGCACAATTTTTGTATAAATGCAAAATCCCTCATTGTGAATTATTTAATTCCCCCTCTACAGTTCATTTAATAGAGCTCTTTTGGCGGCGGTTTGAGTCACAGAAAACTAATTTCATTCTGCTCTTTGATTTAATTAGATTTTATGATATATGGTTTTGCTAATTCGGTGGTTCACCATGCGTTGTCTGGGGCCTGGCTCTGGCTCTGGCAGAGAGGTGTCAAAAGCCCATTTTTAACGGTATTGAAAAATTCAAGCTTTATTATTGCCCCCTCACTCATGTTCTCTCATCGGGGGGGGGGGGGGAATAATGAGCTTTTCCTTTCTCTCTATCTCTCCTTCTCTTCTCTCACTATCTGAAAACAACCAGGGAGGGGGACAGAAAGAGAAAGAGAGGGAAAAAAGGGGGAAAATGAAGGCAGGTGAAGAAACTGAAAAGGTCAGAAGTGAAATGAACAAATAAGACACACTGAGTGAGGGTGTAACCAGGTAAGAATGAAGTATAGAGACAACTGAGAAAAGTATTAGAGAGAAGTGGAATGAGAATAGTGTGTGTGTGTGTGTGTGTGTGATAGAGAGAGAGAGAAACGAGAAGAGGGAATCGAGGAGAGGATGAAGATATTGCTTACAGCGCTCCAGGCTCACCGCTCCAGCATTAGCTCTCTGATTCATGAGTTAAGTTTCCAACTGCCTGTGGCTATTAGCTTTCAGTTCCTTTGGATGTCATTTAGACTCCAAAGAGTCTTTTGGTTAATGCACTGTTTTAATGAGAGTGCAGCGCGCGCTAATATATTTGACTGTATGAAAGGTCACAACAGGAAGCTAAACAGATTGGGGGGAATGTGGCGCGACGGCAATGCTGTCAAGATGCCAGCCTGGTTTTCAGGGAGGGGAGAGAGGGGGGCTGGAGGGGGAGGGAGGAAGGGAGGAAGGGAGGAGGGGGGGGGTGAACCCGGCAGCCAGCCAGCCACAATCCCCACAACGCCAGGCGGCCCCTTACCCAGAAACCCCCCCCCCCCGTGCAGCGTAATGGGCCCAGGAACTGATGGGCCGCCGCTCACCCCAACAGTTACACCCCATCCATCAGCAGCCTTAAGCAGGGAGAGAGAGAGGGGGAGAGAGAGAGAGATGGAGAGGTAGGGTGCGGGGTAATGCAAGGGGGCAGACACCTCGAGCAGGCACGTGTTTCATCACCCATATAATCACCAGTCTGATTGCCACACAAGCAATGGAGGTGCACCTTACGGCTCCCTTGCACAATTTATGGCCCTTCCGACAACGAGATTCCCACCAACCCGTTAAATACCCAAGGAACGCCCCGGCTGTTATGGGAAGAACAAGGAGGAAAGCCTATCAAATACAGTAGAACAAGGTTCCATTAAACTTTACAAATCTGAGGTAATTTCATAAGAGGATTTCATTGAATCTGACTTTGTTTCATCCTCAGTAACTCCCACAATGATTCTCTACATTCCCAGATCTGAACATATGATGTCGTTTGTTAGACGTGAACCTCAGCTAAATTCATGTTGGGAAATGTTATCGTAATCAAACGCAGGGCTGTCAAACATCTTGACATGCGTGCATAAACAAGCCGACCCCGGTTCGTCCCCTCTCTGTGTTTCTGTTCGCGGGGCGGGCCCAGGCTGCCACGGGTCTCCCGGGTGGGGCGTCGTCAACCCTCAGAGAAGCAGGGCTGTGTCTGAGTTTTGGCCCCAAACTCGATAATCTTACGGTAATCCATTCAAAACTAATCAAACATTTACAGAGGTGCCTTGGCGCGAGAAAGGTCCATCTATCAGCACCCTCCATCACCAACACATCTACCAGCCTCCTCGTCTCTCTCTCCCTCCCTCCGTCATTACGCTCCCGGCATCTCAATCTACCTATGCAAATGAGAGTGGGGGGGGGGGCTGGGGGAGCAGGTCTGACACAAAGACCTGTGTACAGAAATCATAAACAAATATTCATCCATAATGTGTGGCGGGCACAATGGTGGGAGCTGACGGGCTGCCAGTGAGCTGAACTCCTGGCACCCTCTTTCTGACAATCCATTTATCACCAAACAGGGAGTGACAACATTGTCAGGGTGAATTAGCGACGTATGTCAAGCTTTTGTTATAAATCCCGCCCTACTGTAACCCTCATTTTCCCCCGCGCTGTGTATGTACACCACTGATGATATATCAACAGCACGGACCGATAAATAATGTAGAAGGGTGACTCCGCCGTGGAACAGAGTCGTGGGATATGGGTTTAGGCCCTTGGTTGAGGGTTTTTTGGGGGTGAAAAGTGAATCCCAGTAATCCTCCCTTAGTGCCTGTAAGGCCAGAACCTATTCCCCCATTACTGCAACCATGTGTTTATTGTGTGGTAATTACATGCTGTGTGCCTAAGGGCAACCAAGAGGAAGGCCTCCAATGATGGGGCCATTTGTATCAGAATGTCATAACTGCACAATAGTGAAATAGGCAAATTTATGTCACAGGAAGGATATTAGAACCTATGTACACCTTGTTTGTGGTTCGTTTTAAACATTGTTATATTGTAGGTAGATGTGTTCATTATTGGTCGCAAAGGTGTCGTAAAATCCTGAATGTTAGTAAGGGTAAATTCAATGCATTTTATTTAGCTGTTTCATGCATGTTTTTTCCGCAAGGTTAAAAAGCACAATCTGTTCTGATATAAAAAGTCTCTTTCTCCAGCTCTATAGAATCCATCTACAGATCGCAGTGCACGAACAGCAATCCCTATTACCGCTGGATAAAGTGTACCCTTTTTTATTTGAAATGAAAATGTCAGTAATTTCTTCGAGATTGATGACTTCTTACATGCGGGCCCAATAAATGAAAAATAGATGAGACTCAGATCTCTCTTTTAATATTTAAGGCAATATTAAAGTCCTCTTACATCTCATGGAAATAGTTTTATTTAAAAGGAATAAGACCACTGGGCATTGTTTACTGAACACCTCATGCATATTTAATATACCTCGGCGATTCGAGGAGAAATTCAAAAGGCCTTGAAATCGTTACTGTTTTGCAGTAAGTATAAAAGGACTTAAGGAGCCTGCTGTTTGGCATGGCTGGCTCCCCTGTTGTTTAAAAACGAATGCTCTGATTAGGAAGGTGGGGGCAGAGATGGTGCCAGCGCTACAATAGATGGCAGAGATTTTTATTTCTTCCATCGGATCGTAATGTGTTCTCTGCTCGGTGAGGAAATGGATGTTAAATGTGGCTGTGCAGATGGATGGGATGAATTGCCATTTTAAAACAAAGGCCCATGGGGTAGAAGTAGAGGGAGGGAAAGGGGAAGGGAGGAAGTAGGACGTGGGGAGGAAGCGTACGGTGTTGTTTTGGAGATTTAGACAAGACAAGCCAGAGGGGGGAAAACTCCTGAGCAGAAACTGAAAGGGATACCTGGGTATTTTCCGGCCATATTGTCTCGGCTAAAAAGCTCTCTTGATGTAATGAGATGAGGAGCTTACATGAACGACACACAAAGAACCCAATCGACCAACGGGGCTTCACACCAGCCAACAAAGCCTGACCCATCCTGACTTTGTGTGTGATGTGCATTCATATGGATGGAAGGAAATAACTCAGAATAAAGCTTTAGCCTCCAGTAAAATCCCTGACCCCAAAAACTTTCAATAGCCCAAGTGTGAGAACTTGGAAGATACAAAACAAGAATCGCTTATGATGTGGTTATTATGATATGGGTCCTAAAGCTGTCTGAAGTAAGAGGCCTGTGAAGCATTTGATTTAGGATTTGCCCTTTGTTATTCACCGATGTACATTTAGAGGATAACGCACACACAGACTCGCTCATTACTTGAAGTCTGGCAGGCTACAGCCTGCAGCCCAGAGTGGAGGATGTCATTGCGTTGTAGAGGTTGTAAACGGAATCATTCAAACCCGAGAAGTAAGACACTCCAGCTCCCATTCAGGGAAATCGAATCAAGTCCCATGTGGCGTTAGGGTATTATCTGTTGCCTGGGATACAGAGCACAGAACGGCAGACCCTAATGTGGAGCAGAATGAGGCCTTTTTTTATGACACACTTTAACAACGGGGGAACTTTTCCTAATGTACAGTAACTGCAGAACACGGCTAGCATCGTCAAAGGACCTGGTTTCGTTCAGTAGTCATCCTCCAAATCATCTAAATGACGCGAGGATGAGTGGGTAACATGATCTATAAAGAGATAGCAAGTACATTACTCAACTCTCAGAGCATCTGCTTTGCTTTTGGATTGCTGTAATTATGAGCGCCGGAAGCACAACAAGTGGCCTAAACACAGCTGTTAGCCTGCCGCTGTAACCGTACAATGGACTGGATTAATTGTTTCCAAACAGATGCTAAATTTTGCAGAGGTTGGCATTAAGTGGAAGGTAGCAATCAGAGATCTTAGTCAATGACGCAGTTCCTGAAATCAAAGTACGGATGTCAACAGAGAGGATGGTGAAGTTAATGGTGAATTTCCAGGATGTCCCTCAAACTGGATGAGGTGAGACAGTGTATATATTGGACAGATTTGACAGTATTCAGCAGTACTACAGTTATACGTACAATATAAACATTTGTGCACATAAAGAGCAGTATACCATATTTACTACAGTCATTCATTCAGGATGCATGGTAAGACATGAATACATATACAGAAGTATATTTACTACCAAGCTATTGTACATACTGTACATCCAGTCTTACACACGAGACTCATTTCATGTGAAAGCCGATCTGGCAGCTGCCTAACCCACACAGCTCTGCGCTAACACTTCCAGGAAACAGCTCCTATCCTGGGCCCTCATGCTCCTATATCCTCGCCTGTGCGGCGGAGGAAACAGAATGCATCCTGGGACCGCGGAGGGACGGTGGGGGAGGTCATGTGACCGGTGTGGCCGCCAGACTGGCACCAGCGAAGCTCTGTGATTGGCCGACGTTGTTGTGGTGAGTGAGACGGTAAACTGTATTCGCTCTGCTCGGGTGCTGTGTCTATCTCTGCATCTTCTCCCACGGGACAGACAAACATCTGGATCTGACAACTCAAGATTTCAATCAATATATATACAGTACACAAAATATTTTAAAGACATTTACAATTGTTTTTACAAAATCCTAACCAGTACAGCTATTACTTAGTCAGGCAGGAACCATTTTGAAGTGTGTTGACCTTGAATGTATCTCTTTTTTTCTCTGGTATTATTTAATATTTTACCTTTTTCGATTACTGTTTGGCAGTTGAACATTTGTGGATGCAGGGACCTAACACATATTCATATGGAGCTAGATATAATATCAGGCTATATGGAGGCCCACTGAGAGGCTATTGAAATGCAAATACCCTGCTGAAGCTGTGGCAGCTTGGGAAAAGAAATTGGCCAGGATGACAATGCAGGTAAACCACTCCAGTTTGTCAAGAAGGCCATGCTTTGTCATGGTCCTGGGAATGGGTTTCAGCACAAGTGCTGCTACTACACTAAAAAAGAATGATAATGATAAAAAAGTGAGAAAGGGGAGAATAAAATAGGAGGCAGACATTATGGGATGTTAGATTGAGAAAGGGCTGTAAAGTTAGTTTTTTTTTTTTTTTTTTTTATTGCTGTGTGTTTTCCGAGGGGCTTCTCGCCTCCTGGTTTATGGCAGAGAGAGAGGGGGAGAGAGAGAGACAGAGAGAGAGGGGGAGAGAGAGAGAGAGAGAGAGAGAGAGAGAGGGGAAAGGGGGAGAAAGAGAGAACAGTAGGAAAGGGGGAAAAAGAGAGAACGGGATGGAGAGAAAAAGATAAATAGTGAGAGAGAAACTGTAAAGGAAGAGTGTAAAAAAAGATAATGTGTGTGTGTGTGTGTGTGTGTGTGTGAGACAGAAAGAGTTTACATCCGTTGGTGAGGTTGGCATGCTCGATCAGAGCTGCTCTCAGTAAAGGGACAGTAGGCCTCACCTGAAAACCCCAACCGTAATAAATTACATACAAGTGCTGCAGAACAATAACACAAAAAAGTGTGGCCCATCCATTTCGCCACCATTTACAAGAAATCAATATCAATACTTAATGCAATACGGGTGAAAAATGAGCAGAGATACAGGAGCATAATACAAGCTGGAATGAAAGACCTTGGCGTGTGCCTTCCGTGCCTGGGGTGGGGGTAGGGGGGTAGCAGCTCTGGGGTGGGGGTAGGGGGGTAGCAGCTCTGGGGTGGGGGTAGGGGGGTAGCAGCTCTGTGGTGGGGGTAGGGGGGTAGCAGCTCTGTGGTGGGGGTAGGGGGGTAGCAGCCCTGGGGTGGGGGTAGGGGGGTAGCAGCTCTGTGGTGGGGGTAGGGGGGTAGCAGCTCTGTGGTGGGGGTAGGGGGGTAGCAGCTCTGTGGTGGGGGTAGGGGGGTAGGAGCTCTGTGGTGGGGGTAGGGGGGTAGCAGCCCTGGGGTGGGGGTAGGGGGGTAGCAGCTCTGGGGTGGGGGTAGGGGGGTAGCAGCTCTGTGGTGGGGGTAGGGGGGTAGCAGCCCTGGGGTGGGGGTAGGGGGGTAGCAGCTCTGTGGTGGGGGTAGGGGGGTAACAGCTCTGGGGTGGGGGTAGGGGGGTAGCAGCTCTGTGGTGGGGGTAGGGGGGTAACAGCTCTGGGGTGGGGGTAGGGGGGTAGCAGCCCTGGGGTGGGGGTAGGGGGGTAGCAGCTTGCGGGAGATGATGTCTCCAGGTGTAATAATAAGAAATATCAGAGAAATTGTGTTTTAGCTTCAGACCTAATCTCAACTTTTTTTATTTTTTTTAAGATGGTATGATATCCTTGGACTTCATCATCTTACTCATTGGTTGGCTTGTTATTCAAGATAGACACTAAGCTGCATGGCCTACAATTCAACCTAGAGATAGTCGGAGCAAATACAAATTCTCATTACTAACAACAGCCAAGTGGCAACAGACATAAAAGAGCAGAGTATTAATGTGATAATGAAGCATTGTGGGCTAAATGATTTCATTTCCAATGAAATGAATGAGCCAACGGAGCGCTCTGCGCTAGCACAGTCAATAGTGATCTGTTAGCCATGTCACAAATGAATCCTCTCCCACAGATAAACATGATCTATATTTGCCCCTGGGGTAAACTGCATCATCGTGATGTCATCCCACGCAGAGCTGCCTGTTTCATCGAGGTGGCTGTTGATCTCTTCCAGATCTCTCCCATCTGCTCTGTGGAGAGACCAGACAGGCTAGTCAATGGTATTACAAATAACAACAGTACTGCTTTTTAAGTATCATTAATCCTTTTAAGAGGTACCGGAAACCAGTGTTAAAAAACAGATGCTAAATGTATTTAATGGTACAGAGCATAAGGGGTTGTTATAATGATTACATTTGAATTGTCTTTTTATTAGCGACATCCACACAAAGCTGCCTGTGTTTTTATCACTCAGATCCTAGCTGAATCCCCATATGCTACTGGGGTGCCCCTTAATGTGAGACAGAAAACTTCAATTGTCACTCTTCATCAGTTCAGAAAGCCAACTGTCACTCATCTGCCTGCCTGTGTCCAGTCTGACAGGAAGTGTATTCACGGCCTCGGTCGACGTGTGAAGAGCGACTGGGCTGTCCAACATTAGCCTTCTTCTTCCACCAGGTGCGTCATGCCCCTCAATGTGACTTGTCATCCTAGTGAAAGGACCTATAAATGCTGCTTTGTGTTGGATTCCCACGCGTGTTGTGGTTTTGCAAGAGTTCAAACTGCTCTTGTTCCCCGGAGGGATATGTTTGGTCAAAGTTTGAATTCTTTTGTCGCTAGCCCCCTCTATTTCTCTCCCTGGAGGAAGAACTCCTTGCCAGCTCTGTCTGAGGGCTGTTGAGACATGCTCAAGTGGATAAGACACAATTCACCCACACTTTATCAACATATCAGTCAACGGGCACGTTTAGCATCGCAGTCAAATCAGCTGGCGCGCAAGCATCGCTTGCACGACCTGCTCCCCGTATGGAGGCTCTGTACGGTGTTCCTCACCCGTGCCTTCCACGCCTCAGAAGCTACTGCTGGCTGTGGTTTATTGTTTACAGAACCTGTGCTTGTTGCTTGGCTGCTAGTCTCCGGGTACTCTCACCAGTAGATGGCACTGCATACAAGTCCAACGTGGGTCTGACCCGTCCAACAGCAACACCTGGCAGCTGTTGCCTAAGACAAGGAGAGCAAATGTATTTATTCTGCCTGGGCTCTGCAGGGCTGTTTCAGCCTCTGTTGTTTTCATAGATGTCCAGATGCAGACGGTGACACGGAGAGAGAATATCAATAACCGATACGCACGGAGTCCGTCTGCCGACAAGGACACCCTGTGATTCCAGCGACACTTAGAACACCGGCAGTTTCCCTTTAAAGTCCGACCCTATTCAAATTACACTCTTTTCTCAGAAGACCCCACAAATGATCCGGCTTCAATGATAAACAACAGAAAATAGCGCATTTTTGTTGTCTTCTGCTCTTTGTGGTCCAGTTGCTCGGGTTACGGGCCATCAAAAGCACTGCGTAAGGGTTTTACCATTACGTCTGCCCAACTCCAAATTATCAAAAGGTGAATAACACCAATTAGTGTTTAGAGGATAGAGTATTTCTGTATTGTCGAGGGGCTGGTGTCGTGTTCGGAGAAGAGGCTTTGTCACTTCTTGAGGTTGAGTCTCCCAGGAGAGGAGATAAGTGTTTATTGGACTCAATAGAAAGCCAGGGAACAAAGAGGACACATATTCCTTACTGACTTGCATAGTTTGTATCATAATTTCAATATAAGCTGTGGCAATCACTGTGTGAGGAATTTTGGCAGCCATTCAATGTGGCTCTTTGAGCCCCTGGCTGGCGTAGTGGTATTGTCTGTTACACCTGGGCAGTACTCTGGAGGGCCAATATTAGACCAGAACAATGCTGTTGACTTCCAGGGTATTTGGGATTTCATGGCAGGGCTTGGGGAGGAAGGGTGGTGGGGTGAGTTTGGGGAGTGGAGCGCGGTGACCGAGCTGTTGAAAGGATGGTGGTTTGACATGACAGGTGAGGACTGTCGCCCATTGTTGCCGTGCGGATTGAGCTGCAGGCTAACGACTAGAGAGGGACTGCTTGGGTTTCTGGAGACGTTGGCAAGAAAGATGGATGCCGGTTAGGGTTGAATAATGCGTCCCCCACCCCCCCCACCCCCATAAGACACGATGGACTGAATGCATTGAAAGGTTTTTGAAGTTGTTTTATAGAAATTGTGAAATACTGCGATAGTTCAGTCAAATTAATTATATATTTTTAAAAAAATGTTTAGATTGTAATCTCACAATGGCATTTTCATCAACAAATGTGTTAGCAGCTTGGATTGAACACGTCTCATATTCGTATTTTTCCCAGACAGACAAGTAAGTGATATGGCAAACTGAGTGTGACAAAGTTCACCTCCTCACAAGCCCTCCGGCATGTGTGAGCTCATAGTTGGACTGTATGGAATCCTAGAAGAGTATTGGGTTCAAACTGGGCTGGGTCACACATGTTCATCTGAACCAGTCCAGACTGATGTAAACTGCCTACCAGGGATCATGTGGATAGAAATATGTCCACAAAACTAAGTTGAACATGAGCGTGCTCTGTGTGATAGGAGAAATACTGATCTAACTGATAAACACAATGTAAAACACAAACATTTGTTCATCAACTAAATCATTCAACTTTCTTCTCTTTCTTTCCCTGTTGATCTCTCTCATTCTCATTCTTCCACTATTCTCGCTCAGACATTAATTGTTAGCCTCCGTTTCCCTTTTCACTCCTCCATCCTTTCATCTCCACTCCCTCCAGCCCCTCGCCTGCTCTCCCACCCCTGCTCTCCCTCCCTCCCTCCCCCCTCCCTCCCTCCCCCCTCCCCCCTCCCTCCCCCCCTCCCTCCCTCCCCCCTCCCCCCTCCCTCCCCCCTCCCTCCCTCCCTCCCTCCCCCCTCCCTCCCTCCCTCCCTCCCTCCCCCCTCCCTCCCTCCCCCCTCCCCCCCTCCCTCCCCCCTCCCTCCCTCCCTCCCTCCCCCCTCCCTCCCTCCCTCCCCCCTCCCCTCTCCTCCCGATGATTTTTTAGATCACTTCCATTAACACCGGCATGCTGCGCGCTAATTACTCACTCACTCAGCGTTCTGGGCTGCCTGCCGCTCGCTTGGGTAAGCAACGCCGCCTGCTAGCAAGATGCTTGTTAACTGAGTGCGCTTAATTATATAAGAAGATAATTACATGTAAATGTTCCGTCTAAAAGCAGCCATCCAGCCCGCTTGCTGATTTAATAGGCGGGTGTTTGGGATCCCTGTTTTGTTTATTTTAGAGTGAGGCGATTAATTGACTCCGCTGATGAGGTAAATATGCTGGCGACTTTTTCCGTGGTGGCAGAAACCCAAACTGGATCAGGTTCATAGATGCATATTTGCCACGTGTGAGTCTGCTGTCGCTTATCCGCATAAAACCCAGCGGCCAGGGACACAATTCATACGTCTGTGTTCACTAAATGGACAATGTAGAACAACCTGCATACTGTAGGCTAGGATACATAAAACGGAAATGATCGGCTGTAATAGGAAATCACGCATAGTCGGCCAATCATTCATACCTTGATGGCTTTTACTTTTTAGAAGAGTAAAGAACACAGTGATAATGAACCCCTTTACACAGGTAAGGGAACATTCATGGCCTAAAACCTGCGTGACCCAAATCCTTCTTCCTCTATGTTCACCCCCATAACCCCCCCCCCACCTCACTCCCACCACCCCCCTCACTCCTACCCCCCCCCCCCCCCCCCCCCCCCCATAAAAATCAAGCAGGACAATGATCCATTTATCAATATTCCATTGTCCGGGCCAAACGACGCAGCTCTAAGCTGAATTTCATTTGAGCCCCTGTCAAATTAAAGATTATTTAGTGTGTTTTTAAGAGGTTGGGGTCGGGGGTGGAGATAGATAGGGGTCACGGGTAGTAGGACTCCCACAGGAGGTCCAGGGAGTCTGGGGGACCCGTGTCATCCATTATCGGGTAATCAAGGGAGGGTAGAAGGGGACTATGACCCCCTCCACCAACCCCCCCTCCCCCCGTCAGCCACCAGAAGGCAGGCCCCCCTTAAGACCAACAGCCAGAGGTACCTCCAGTAGAATCCCAACAGCAGTCCCCTGGTTGAGCAGAACTTCTCTCCTCTCAGCGGGCGTCTCTCCATCTGCTCTGGGTTCGATACCGGCCCCTCAAACATGTCATCCACCAACGCTCTCACAGGGCTCTTTCCCCTCCCCATGGGACTCGCTGTGTTAAAACATGATCTGGTATTTACAAAAAAATATTAGTAAATGGAGGCCTGTTTGGTTGTCCATTATGGGCCGTCGGTGCCGTTTCCATGGCGGCGTCTTTGAGCGGGGGAAACGTGACCCTGGTGCTGGAGGGATGGATGTCAGGAGATGCAAACCCCAGACGGCTGCGCCGGACCGCGTCTGTCTCATTCAGTCAGTGCGTACGTCCGCTTGGCCTCTTTAAATCACTCATCTGGAGAAAGCTAACAGCTCCTTCACTTACCTCTACGGAAATAAACCCCCTGATAACTTTGATGACTGAAAGTGAATGAAAACATCAGGCTGTATTTGATTTCACACTGCCTGGGAAGGGCCAAAACGGATGTTAGGCTGAGATATTTCCAGGAAAAATGTGATGTTTTTTTTTTTTTTTTTTTTTGAACGAGCACTTTCAGATAAT
>NC_140371.1:19717500-20077500 GCF_054491055.1 Hypomesus nipponensis | reverse complement strand
TGATCTGTGATAACCTGTTGTCCGAGAGAGACTTGCTTCTCCAGACTCACCTCATCAACCAGGTCACCAGGTATACTCACACTGTCACAATATAGCACATTCATTTGATCAGGATAGGAGAAGAAATATCCCGAAAAGTTCTCCTGTCCTCTCTTCACTTCTCACTCCTCCTCCATTCCTGTCCCCTTCTATACATTTAGTCATTTAGCAGACGCTCTTATCCAGAGCGACTTACAGTAAGTACAGGGACATTCCCCCGAGGCAAGAAGGGTGAAGTGCCTTACCCAAGGACACAACGTCATCTGGCACGGTGGAGAATCAATCCGGCAACCTTCTGATTACTAACCCGATTCCCTCACCGCTCAGCCATCAAGTCTTCTCTTCTTCTCTCCCCAGCATACGTCCCAACATCTTTCTGGCCATGAGGGAGGACTCTGCCCAGTACCGGCGCTGGTACTACGAGCTGGTGGTGGACCATGTGGAGCCTTTCCTGTCCCCAGAGTCCACTCACCTGCGCGTGGGCTGGGCCTGCGTGGATGGCTACCTCCCCTGCCCAGCTCAGGGTCACGGCTGGGGGGGAAATGGGGTGGGAGACGACCACTGCTCCTACGGCTTCGACGGTCTGCACCTGTGGTCAGGTCAGAGGGGTTATCCTGGGGAACTCAAAGTACTTATAATATATTTTACAACTCTAGCTCAAGGTTACTTTATTTACAGGGATAATAATATCAGGAATTAAACTTTAGGTTTCTACAGGGACAATAATATCAGGAATCAAACTTTAGTTTTTTTCTATCATCTATTGTCATTCAGGTGGTGTCGGTCGGAAAGTGAGCTCTCCTTACCACCATCTGTTGAGGGCAGAAGATGTGGTCAGCTGCTGTGTGGACCTCTGCACACCCTGCATCTCCTTCCGTGTCAATGGCCAACCCGTCCAGGGCATGCTGGAGAACTTCAACATGGACGGGCTGCTGTTTCCTGTGGTCAGCTTCTCGGCAGGGATCAAGTGAGGAGCTTGTGGAAAGTTGTTGCGTTCGTTTTTTTTTCCGGTTGTAATTCTCTCTCTCTTGGAAGTCGCTTTGGATAAAAGCGTCTGCTAAATAAATACATGTAAATGTAACTTTCCTTCGTAAGACAGCATGCACATTTTTTTTTTCTTCTGGTCTTTTCTCGGTCGGAACACAGAGTGCGTTTTCTTCTGGGCGGTCGTCATGGAGAGTTCCGCTTCCTGCCCCCCCCCGGTTTTGCCCCCTGTTCGGAGGCTCTCCTCCCTAAGGTCAAACTGAGGCTGGAGCCTTGTCAGAGTTTCACCTCAGACCACCAGGACGGAATCAAAAACCTCCAAGGACCAAACGTTCCTCTCTCTCCAGCCACCTTCAACCCAGCTCCAGTCGACATCAGCCAGGTAGCTTGAAATGTTTTTATAGATCATATATTACATTCAACAATTCCCCTGAGCGTCACAGGCAGAGGTGCCTGATTTGTCCCCAGACGGTGTTGCCCTCCCAGCTGGAGCACATCTGCGAGAGGCTGGCTGAGAACCTCCAGGAGCTCTGGGTCGTGGACAGGGTGAACCTGGGCTGGACCTACGGACCGGTGAGTTCTAGTCTATGAGATGTTTGTGTTGAGCCTGAAGTGTATGTGCATGTATGATCATATCCGTGTTTCCTATTCCTAGGTGCGAGATGACAGTAAGAGGCAAGATCCCTGTCTGGTCGAGTTTTCCAAGCTTCCGGAACAGGAAAGAAACCACAAACTCCAGATGTCCCAGGACACACTAAGGTACACTCACTTCCTGTCTACGGAGATCTGTGATTGGTCAGTAGCATGAGCGAAGTAGCAGGCAGTTTTTTTTCTCAAGGCTGATATGAAATATTTAGAAAGTTTTGGGATGCAACCAGTCGTAACCTGCCCAGGAACTGCGGTTGAAAATGAGCCGGCTGGCTAAAACCGGCACTTTTACTAAAACATTGATTAATGTGCACTGTCCGTGTAAAAATAAACAAAATAAACGAAACTAAAAAAGTTTTGTGTTTTGTTTCTCTGTGTTTCTTTAAAAGGACTCTTCTGGCATTTGGCTTCCATATCGGTCTGGCAGATGACCATGCAGATGTGGGAGTGAAGTACATGAGGCTCCCCACCAAGTGTGTAAATCTTCAAACATAGTCAAATTTAAAAACCCTCAATCAATCAAACACAGCCTGTTCAGAACATGTCCTCTGCTGTAGGATAGTACGTGTTTTAGTACGAGGTTTGGGATCCCTTTCCAGGTACGAGCAGCCCAGTGGGTACAGGCCGGCCCCTGTGGACGTGAGCCAAGTGACCCTGACCCCCGCCCAGGAGGGCGTGGTCGACCTGCTGGCTGAGAACGAGCACGACGTCTGGGCCCGGGACCGTATCCGACATGGGTGGACCTACGGAGTGCAGGTCAGTACCACATGCTGCCGAGGTAAGGGCTGAGACAAATGCTTTGTCCTCACTGCAAAAACGTCCAATCAAATTGAGGCAAAAAATATTTGTTTTGAGCTTGCTTTTGCTGAACCGTCAGTACACGAAGGGCATTTGTGATGTTGCTGAAGTCCCTGTGTGTGGTGCCTTTTAGGATGTCAAGGCTAGGCGTAGTCCTCACCTGGTGCCCTACGCCCTCCTTGAGGAGAGGAGCAGAAGGGAGGGCAGGGACAGCGTGAGGGAGACTGTGTGCACTCTGCTGGGCTACGGCTACAGTCTGGAGCCCTTGGACCAGGACCGAGGTAGCCGAGGGAGGTCTAGGTCACAGTCGAGCAAAGACAAGAGGGCCTTCTCCAGACGAAACTGACTGAAGCTCAGTCACAGTCACATCTATTTCACATCTAGGTCAGAAGACGAACCCTTTTAGTAGCAAGTTTGATCCCCACGTGTGTTGTTCCACAGCTGTGATGCCGGACTCAAACCGGGTGCCGTCTGAGAGATTCCGTGTGTTCCGGGCCGACAAGTCGTATGCTGTGACCCGTGGAAAGTGGTACTTTGAGTTTGAGGTGGTGACCGCGGGGACCATGAGGGTTGGCTGGGCCCGGCCCGGCTGCTCTCCAGACGCAGAACCTGGCTCGGACGAGCAAGCGTTTGTGTTCGAAGGCTCCAAAGTGAGTTGACAGTTGAACGTATTTTTCTTCTATATTTATGGCCTACAGTTATTTAGGTATGCCATCTTTTCATCATTTCGTACTCCTACAAAATCTAATGTTCTAAAATATGCATCAAACTGTGGATTTACAATCCCATTTCATCCCATACAGAGCATAAATGGTTTTATTATTTACTCTCATTTCTGGTCCATTTCTATGCTATATCTTTTTCATCCACACACACACACACACACACACACACACACACACACACACACAGGCCCAGTGGTGTCACCAGGGAGCTGAGCCGCTGGGACGCCCATGGCGAGGTGGTGACGTGATTGGCTGCATGGTGGACATGGCCGAACGCACCATGATGGTCACCCTCAACGGAGAGCTGCTTTTTAACGATCGAGGATCCGAAGTGGCAGCCAGAGACTTCGATATCAGAGACGGTCCGTCACAACTACCTCTACGCAGAACGCCGCTCAAACCTGCCGTTCCCGCGGTTACTTTGGAATGCAGTGATCTGTTTAATTATGAAAGCATGCTCGGGTTTTTTGACGTGATGGGATTTTTCTTATTTACTCCTCTTGTTCTCTCCAGGTCTCCTCCCTGTGTGCAGTTTGGGGGTCAACCAGGTGGGCAGGTTGAACCTGGGTCGTGATGTCAACACCCTGAGGTACTTCACTGTGTGTGGTCTGCAGGAGAGCTACGAACCTTTCGCTGTCATCATGGCCAGAGAGCCCTCTCTCTGGATGAGCCGGAGACAGCCTCAGTTCGTGCCCGTTTGTCCAGCACAGAACATACTGGTGAGTTACGGGTGCAAATACCAATCAGCACATCCTCCTGTCAGAAGATGGTTCGGGATTTGCGCCGGTAAATGTCAGGATTTTAAATGAACTAAATAAAAAAAAAGAGTCATTCTTCTTCTGATCCAAGGTGACACGCCTCAGCGGGAGCTTGGAGAGCCCCCCGTGTCTGAGGGTCACTCAGAGGTCCTTCTCCCCGCAGAGCGGGGGGGCCAACACGGGCTTCTTCCGCCTCAGCATGCCCATCGAGTGTGCCTCAACGCTCTCCAGACCACCAGGTGGCGCTGTGCCCGCCAGTGCCAGCGCCCTCACAGGCAGGAAGGAGCTGGAGGAGTTTGAGGTGAATACTGCACATTTCTTATTGAGTATGGTGTACCATTTTATTGTTTTGTCTTGTATTTCTTTTGGTGTTATACCCTTTACCCTGCTGTCCTGATGGGGACAAAATAGGAATTTAATTACCAAAAGTATGTAACAATATAGAGATCTTGAATCTTGAGGTGGACTCTGACTTTGAGATGCTGATGAAGTCGGCTCGTGGGTACGTCGGCTCCAGAGACGAGCTGAACTACCACAAGGACCACAGCCACGACAAGACCTCCAAACTCAAACAGCGGTAGGTGTGGAGGCAGCATGACAACATAGTGCCTCTTTTAGGATACATCAACACCAAAGGTGTTTGTACATGTCAAAAATGCCCTATCAAATGCCCTATCAAATGCCCTAGTTAAGTGCAAAAATATTTACCACAAGCTTGCTTTCGCTTAAAACAAGTACATTTGACTTGAACATTTCAAGCAAAATCTCAGATCTCAAGTCACTCGATAGTTTTTGCAGTTTTTGAAGACATGACAGGAGTTGGCGTGTGTCATTTGAAGCTCTTATGTCCATGTTACTTCAGGTTCATGTTGAAGAAAACCAAACCAGGCCTGGTGAACAACAGCTCATCTGCACGGCTGTTAGAAGAGGTTCACGTTGACAAGGACAACTTCCAGCACCTCATCCAGAGCTCAATGGTACTCGCTGTCTCATTCTTCCGTAAAATATGGACAAATTCACGTTGAGTATGGATGTGCAGAGATGCCAGAGATATAAACCGGAAGTGGGGGGGGGGGGGGCTTAAACCGAATGTAGTGTGATACAAAAGTATTACTGAAATAATCCATTAATACCTTGTTAAATGTTTCACTGTTTATCAAAATAGTTCCATGGGGCTAACCAGCAATGCAAAGACCGTAGTATTACAACTAGCCAGCTCGCAGGAAGTCCTTTCAGTAATCTAGTAATACCTAGCTTGGGGAGACCCCTGCAACTACTACAGCTGAGCTATATTATAAAACTGTTTTAGTTTTAGATAACTAATTCTAGAACTACGTTACGTAAGGCGTTTGCCAGTTCCTGTTACGAATCTCTCCTTGTCACCAGTACTATTTCTCAGTGAGGGTCCTTCCAGGCCAGGACCCCTCTCATGTGTGGGTGGGCTGGGTGACCTCCGGCTTCCACCAGCACGGCCCGACCTTTCACCCTGACAAGGCTCGCACGGTCACCGTCACCCTGGGCGACGAGAGCGGCAAGGTCCAAGAGAGGTGGGCTGAACAGAGATACAAGAACATCTTGTGTTATTAATCAGTTCCCTCAGCTCAAATATGGGTTATTTCGCAAGGAGCTTTTCAATATAAAAATTGTATAACCTAATCTTCTTAATGACCATAGTCTTATAAGTTCCTATTTTAAATGATGACCTCAATGTTGCCTGTCTAATTGGATGTTTTTGTGGTTTTGTTCCTGGTGTGGTGCTGGGCTGTTCCTGTGTGCCAGTGTGAAGCGGTGTAGCTGTTACATGGTGTGTGCTGGCGAGGGGACTGGCTTGGGTCAGAGCCGGAGAAGCACAGGGCTGGAGATAGGCTGTCTGATCGACACAGCTTCTGGTCTCCTCACCTTCACCTCCAGTGGCATGGATCTGACCACCTTCTACCAGGTGAACTGACTCTGTCACATTATACCGTGTAGAATGTGTATTCTTGTATATTGCATACTTTTTTGTACTTTTGTATATTATGATGTTTATTGTTATTTTATTTTTTATCTTATTCTATTTTATTTGAGCTTATCATAGATGTAATCTATGTTCTTAGTACTTATATGTTATGCTAGGTTGCTTGCGTTGTCTTGCCCCAAGAATTTCAGTGCCCAGTCTGACCTTGTGTTGTTCTGTGCACCTGACAGTAAAACTTGCAACTGAAACCTCAGTGGTTGAAATATCGCCGTCTGTGACTGTGTAAGACTCAAATATAATTAGGCATCACAAGATTTAAAAAAGAATACTTTCACGTGGTCTAGTCTAGTGGCTTCTTTACCAAACCTTAGAGCCACGGTTTTTGCTGAAGGTGGTGACAGTACAGTCACAAAAGCCACTTCCCAACAGTTTTTTTTTTCCTTTTTAAATAAGTTGACAAATCCTTTCAGCCTTTTTTTTCGAGAAAATACTAATTATGGGTCTCATTAATGTGTTTCTTGCTGAGTATGGCAGGTGGAGTCCAGCACCAGACTCTTCCCAGCTGTGTTCATCAAGCCCACTAGCGCCAACATGTTCCAGTTTGAGCTAGGACGCGTCAAGGTGCACTTCCCACCCGGATTGATCATAAACAAACAATCAAAGGTTTTTTGTACACAATTAAGGTTAAAGCACATTATTTATCAGACTCAGTGAACTATAATACACTCTACAGGCAACCTTTCTGCACAATTGTCTGGTGTGTTTTACATGAATGATCATATTTTGCGCTGTAGAACGTGCTGCCCTTGTCTGCGGGGGTGTTTTGTAGCCAGAGGAAGAACGCCACGCCCCAGTGCCCCCCCAGGCTCGGGGTGCAGCAGCTGGTGCCCGTCCTGTGGACCCGAGTACCTGACCACGCCCTTGTGGTGCAGACCGCCCGGCCAGACGACCGCCACGGCTGGATGGTGCAGTGCTGCGACCCCCAGACCACCCTCATCCTACACATACCCGAGGAGAACAGGTCAGAGGTCATCTCCATAACCATGAGGGGTTTAGGAGGAGGGCTAAAGAATGGGTTGTCGTCACATTCAAAGCTGCCCGACACACAAATCTCCTTTCGAGTGCAGTTTTGTTTTCTCTTTTCCTGTTTTTCTTTCTTGTGTGGTACCTTATGTGTTATGTTTGAACTAAAGGAAAATGGTTATCCAAACTCTAAATGTTTTAACACTGTATCCTCTCTTGTCCCCCGGTAGATATGTAGACATCTTAGAGCTCTCTGAGTTAGATGATCTCCTGACCTTCCACCACCATACACTCCTCCTCTACTCCGCCCTCTGTGCCCTTGGCAACACCCGCGTGGGCCACGCCCTCTGTAGCCACGTGGACCAATCACAGCTCCTGTATGCCATCCAGAGCCCTGGCCTTCCTGGCCCTCTCCGCTCTGGTTTCTACCAGCTACTCATCCAGGTGCCTCTCGTTCTGACTCCTCCTGTGTAACGCTCTCCTTTCACTCCTGTCTTTGTATCCTGTTTGTAACGATTAGTTGTCAACTTTCACCCCTGTCTTTGTCACGTTTGTAACGATAAGTTGTCAACAGATCCACCTCAGTGCCCACGCCACCGCCCGCCTCATGATGAACCAGGAGTACATTGTACCCATGACGGACCAGACCAGGGCCATCAAGCTGTTCCACCGCCCTGGGGGACCTGGGGGGGCCAAGACCCCGGAGATCATCCCCAGCATGGACCTCAGCACCTCCCTTCAACCCCGGCCGTACTTCTCCTCCCCCTGCTTTGTGAGGGCGGATGGATGTGGAGGAGATGGGGCTTGGACCGGGGGAGGTGAGGCAGCCCACAGGGGCAGCCCCGAGATCCCTCTGGAGGTTCTGAGAGAGCTGACCGTGCAGATGTTGAGCGAGGCGGTGCGCGCTGTGGGGCTGGGTGTTAGGGATCCAGAAGGGGGCAGTGTTGAGCTGCTGTTGGTTCCTCTGATCAGGTTGTTCTACACGCTGCTGGTGATGGGGGTGTTTGGAGACGAAGACCTGGGACGAGCCCTCAGGCTGATCGAGCCCGAGGTGTTTTCCAGACAGGCTGACACCCACGAGGAAGAGGAGGAGGAGGAGGAGGAGGAAGAAGAGGAATATGAACGTGAAGGGGGAAGTTTGAGAGAGGGAGAGGGGGAGGTAGAACAGAAGGAATGTACTCCGAAACAAGGACTTCTCCAGATGAAACTACCAGAAGCTGTCAAACTAGAGGTGCGATTCATTAACAGTCACACTCCCTCTTATTAAAAAAAGTCTGAACGTTCTGAAGAGTTCGATTGTGATTTGAAGCATCCGTTTGAAGAGCTTCTCTATTCGGAGGTCCATAATGAGACTCCTTCCCTGGTTGTGTCCAGATCTGTCACCTGCTGCAGTTCCTGTGTGACTGCCAGATGCGTCACCGTGTGGAGGCGGTGGTTGCCTTCTCCGACTCCTTCGTGGGTCTCCTGCAGGAGAACCAGCGCTCCCGCTACAACGAGGTGATGCAGGCGATGAACATGTCAGCTGGCCTCACCGCCCGCAGGACCAAGGAGTTTCGTTCTCTGCCTCAGGAGCAGGTCAGAGACTCAAGCCCAGACTGGGCCCATGAAATCTTGCATCTGGGTGACCTCGTGTTTGCTGTAACTCTAGCACAGTTTATATGTAATCAGTTAACAGTGTCATTATCCCTGTGGCTGTCTTACGGTTTTACCTTATGTTTTCTGTAACTTCAGCACACTTACGTTCAATCAGTTCCAACCATGTTTTGGTTGATAGATGTTTACTACTAGTGAAGTCTTCATCTTCCTCCCCTCCTCCCAGATCAACATGCTGCTGTCCTTTGGAGAGGAGCAGCAGGGACCCTGCCCCTGCCCAGAGGAGATCAGAGACCACCTCCTAGACTTCCACCACCTCCTCATTGCTCACTGTGGTACTCCTTCTCCTACATCTTCGGCTGTACTCTTCTACATGAACCATGTATACGTCACTTTGGATAAAAGCGTTTGCTGATAAATAAGATGTAAACAAGGTCACTACCTGCTGGTGTGTTCGCCAACGACACTCCCTTTGTACTGTAAAGGCCAGGGAAGAAAGAACAGGGATGAGTCTAATGTATTTTGTTGCTGTTGTTGTTGTTTTTCCTGCGTCCAGGGATTGATATTGACGCAGATTGTGAGGTGGAGCAGACGTCAGAGGTCTCCTTGAAGGAGCAGCTCCTGGGTGTGGTGGGGAGGGCCCTGGGCCTCCGGAGGAGAACACCAGACCCAGAGGAGGCGGGCGGAGCCCACACTCTCAGTGAGCGAAGCCACGCTTTCTCTTCATCAGAAACATCAAGGCCAACGACAAGATTGTCTTTTTTGTCGATTATCTGTCATTTGCAGGTCAACAACCGGTATCTCTGTAACCCCCCCCCCCCACCCCCCCCCTGTCATGGCTGTGCTCCTCAGAGACCCTTCAGCAGCTGGTTCTGTCCACCGTGGTGCGCTGGGCTCAGGAGAGCGTGATGGAGAACCCTTCTCTGGTCCGAGTCATGTTCTCCCTGCTGCATCGCCAGTACCAGGGCCTGGGGGGGCAGATGGGCGGCCCCCTCCGCAGGGCCTACAGCATCAGCCAGGCGTCGGTGGAGGACACCATGGACCTGCTGGCCTCGCTGGGCCAGATCCGCTCGCTGCTCAGCGTACGCATGGGCCGGGAGGAGGAGAAGCTGATGATCAGAGGACTAGGGTGGGCCGACGTTTTCATGTTCATTTGTTTAGTCATGGCTTTGCAAAAAAAATAAAAAATAAAAGGTTATCACGCTCAGATTAGATCGTTTTGCAGTGTAGATTTGGTTTTGAATTGATTTTGTATTTTTCTTTGTTCCTGTGCAGTAACATAATGAACAATAAAGTTTTCTACCAGCATCCCAACCTGATGAGGGCTCTGGGAATGCACGAGACTGTCATGGAGGTGATGGTTAACGTCCTGGGGGAAGGAGAGTCTAAGGTTAGAGATGACACGCAACACACCTCTGCTGCAATCAGCCAGTCGGCGAGGGATTGTAAATTGTTTTTTTTCCTCCAATGACATTCCTTCCTCAGGAGATAACGTTTCCCAAGATGGTGGCAAACTGTTGCCGGTTTCTCTGTTACTTCTGTCGTATCAGCAGACAGAATCAGGGCTCCATGTTTGACCACCTCAGCTACCTGCTGGAGAACAGCAGTGTTGGACTAGGTAGGTCCTGTTGTGTGTGTATAGACAGAGATAACTGACTATCTGCTCGCCCTTTGCACTGAGTACACACATCCTTCATCCATCCATCCATCCATCGCTAACTCCCTCTGTCTCTTCCATAACGTACCTTTTTTATGTTATTTAAAAAAAAATGTTCACATACAACCTGACACTAAAAGGTTTCTAGTATTTTTTCTAACTTTCTGGGTAAAATATTTTTTTCAACCTTTAAAAACATTTTTTTCCACACATACCAACAAAAAGTTTATAGTTTTTACAGTAACAAAGTGTTTGTACTTTGTTACTTCCCATATCTGGTGTTGTCTTAGATTAAACCCTCCCTCCCTTCCTCCAGCCTCTCCCTCCATGCGCGGTGCCACTCCCCTGGATGTGGCGGCTGCCTCTGTCATGGACAACAACGAGCTGGCCCTGTCGCTGAGGGAACCAGACCTGGAAAAGGTCAGATAGATTTGTCTGTCATTTTCTCTCTCACAAAGTCCCTCAATATCTCTCTTCTCTTTTTCTCTGTCAGTCTCAAGATCTTTCTCTACCTCCTTCCTTCCTTCCACCTACCCTTGTTTCCTCACCCTTCCTTCCGTCCTCCTACCCTTGTTTCCTCACCCTTCCTTCCTTCCGCCTACCCTTGTTTCCCCTCCCTCCCTCCCTCCCTCCCTCCCTCCCTCCCTCCCTCCCTCCCTCCCTCCCTCCCTCCCTCCCTCCCTCCCTCCCTCCCTCCCTCCCTCCCTCCCTCCCTCCCTCCCTCCCTCCCTCCCTCCCTCCCTCCCTCCCTCCCTCCCTCCCTCCCTCCCTCCCTCCCGCCTCTCTGCAGGTGGTGCAGTACCTCGCAGGCTGTGGTCTCCAGAGCTGTCCCATGCTGGTGTCTAAGGGGTACCTGGACCTGGGCTGGAACCCTGTGGAGGGCGAGCGCTACCTGGACATGCTGCGATTCGCTGTTTTCTGCAACGGTAAATTGTCTCTGATATTATTGTGATGAACAGTATGTTAGTACTTACTGTATGTGTTTATGATTTGTTGTTTTAGAGTCATAAAATTAAATCAATCAACCTGGTATGTGGGAGAAAAAGTTAATCAAACCAGCTTTTCTATGTTCAGTTGATGGAATGGAAAACTGGAATATAAATATCCTGTCAGATTTTTTATACATTTTAAATGCATGGACAGCAGAGCGGTCAGTAAAAGTGAGATTTGTTAATCAACTTCTATTGACAGGTGAGAGCGTCGAGGAGAACGCTTACGTGGTGGTGAGGCTGCTGATTCGTCGACCCGAGTGCTTTGGCCCCGCCCTGCGCGGTGAAGACGGTGACGGTCTCCTAGCAGCCATTCAGGAAGCCATAAGGATATCTGAGGACCCATCCATGGATGGACCTTCCCTGGCCTACGAGTCCAACAGGACACTGTGAGTTCCCCAGAGGAGAATGCTGCTGTTCTTTAGTCAGATCTCTTTCTTCAGTAGAAAGGTCTGTTGCTCAGAAAACCTCTTGGGGAGAAGGAGGACGGGGGGGGGGGAGGGGGGGTACCTGAGTCAGTGTCTGATTCAGGTAAGCCCTCGCTTACAGAGACGTGGTTCAGGATGAAGAGGATGACGTCATTCACATGGGACACGCCATCATGACATTCTACTCTGCCCTCATCGATCTGCTGGGCCGCTGTGCCCCTGAGATGCATGTAAGTCAACTCAGCATGCCTCCGCCCCCCCCTTCCCCTCCGCTCTTTCACAAACCTCCTGATGAGTCACATTTAAATCCCGTCAATAGTCCGATAGGCTAGAACATTCCGACGGCCTGGCACACTCCAGCAGAGGATCCCAGGGGTGCCGGGACTGGAGTGCCGGGGGATAGACAGAGACACCAAACCAATTTCCAGAGTCCTTATTACTGACCTTTATATCCTTGCTCTCTGATTATAAAATAATCAATCTTAATCGTCCAAGAGGAATTCTCAGAACGGTGTGTTAGAGGGAAATTAGTTTAAAGTAAATATGTAAGTCAACTGACAGCCATCGATGTCTAAATAATGGGTTTTGAGACGCCCTCCAGTTGAAATGTGAGTTGAAGTTACCGTCGTATTTGGGTTTAAGTGACCGTCCTTTTTGAATGTGGGTTTGGGCGAGCGACTGACGTCCTGATTGTGTTGTTGGGCAGCTGATCCGTTCAGGGAAGGGGGAGGCCATCCGTATCCGAGCCATCCTGAGGTCCCTCGTCCCCCTGGGGGACCTGCAGGGGGTCATCAGCCTGCCCCTGCAGATTCCTGTCCTGGCCAAAGGTTAGAGCTTCGTTTATTCCTGCTTCTGGCCAGGGTACATCCACCGTTAATACTACAATAAAGAAACATTTTTTGTACAGCTTGTGGTTTTTCATAAGGGCATCGATGAATCTGTGTACATTTCAGTTGTGTACCAGAAACGGCTTATTTTCCCACGATTGTTCTTCGCCAAATCACCACAGACGGTACTGTGATCGAGCCGGACCCATCCACGGTGTTCTGCCCGGATCACAAGGCAGCTATGGTTCTGTTCCTGGACCGGGTTTACGGCCTAGAAGATCAGAACTTCCTGTTCCACCTGCTGGGTGTGGGCTTCCTTCCAGATCTTCAGGCAGCAGCCTCGCTGGACACTGTGAGGGATTACCGTCAACAGAGGAATCCACTGTGAAACCACTGCTGCTAACATCGTAGTGATTCCTCTCACTTCTCCTGCAGTAATCCACTTGTGGCCTAGCAGAAGATATGTACACTTCTTATCAGCTGAAGTGATCTGCTGCACGCCTGGCTGTGTTTGAACGGAGATCCTTCCTAACCCCATTGAAGTTGTCATTCGCTGCTCAGAAGGGCATCTCCACACATGGTGACTCAAACCCTGTTCTGTAGACTAACCCTTTACTACCCCTCAATAATCCTGTCACCCTCTCTCTCAACCTGCCCTTCTAACCTGCACATCCACCACTCTCTTTTCTGTCATCTTTTTCCACGATATTGTAACCTTTTCTCTGTCCACTGACTTTGCTCGTACAATATATCATGTCTGGCTTCCTTCTTGGTCTGGGCTGAGGCTGTTTACTTTGAGTCTTTTTGGAGGGCCGCTTTATTGAACGAGACAGTTAAGACGAGAGGTCTTAATTGATCCTCTGGGTAAAGGCTGAAAACGAAAACAACAAACAAAGAATAAAGTGGTGGGGGAAACAAAGTCTAACTTCCGCTCCCCTTCTCCCCATGGTCAGCCTGACCTGGGCTCCACAGACATGGCCCTGGCCCTGAACAGGTACCTGTGTGTGTCCGTGCTCCCTCTGCTCACCAAGACCTCGGCTCTGTTCTCTGGAGAGGAGAGCCAGGCGCCGCTGATGGACGCTTTCCTCCAGGCCGTCTACCGCCTCTCCAGGGCCCTCAGCCTGACCAAGGCCCAGAGGGACGCTATCGAAGACTGCCTGCTGGCCGTGTGCAGGTGGGGCTGATGGAAGAGACACAATTTTTTTCGCACTTTTCTATTCTTGAACCTTCGCTGCTCACTAGGGGTGGGAATCTTTTGGTATCTCACGATTCGATACAAATCGATTCTTGGGGTCACAAATTACAAATCAATTCACAATCTTTTGTGATTGTTTTATTTTAAAAATGTATATATATATATATATATATATATATATATATATATATATATATATATATATATATATATATATATAAAGAAAAAAACAATTGCCTTACAAAAAATTAACAAATATATATTGATTTTTTACATTTGTGAATCGATGTGAATCGCTAGAAGACTGAATGGTGATTCAAATATGAATCTATTTTTTTCCCCCACCCCTACTGCTCACTCTGTTTTGCCTGGTTCTGTCCAGCAAGCTCAGACCTTCCATGATGCAGCCTCTGCTGCAGAGACTTGTGTTTGATGTGCCCCTGCTGTCTGAGACCACCAAGATGCCTCTCAAGGTAAGTCTAACGAGTAGTGTGTCTGCGTGCGCATGCAATCATACAGATTATACAAATTGCACTGATATATTAAAACTTATTTTTCCAAGTAAATATTCCATAAACTTAAGGCTATAACTCAGAACATCTTAGTCATTGGTTAAAGTACTTCTAAATAAATACTTTACTTACACAGTTTGTATTTTTGGCCATCCATAATTGTTCAAGTATTGTATTGCATTTTTAAGTGACACACTTTATTGGTTGTTTCTCTGTCACCTTCACCACTTCCTGTCTCCAGCTGCTGACCGATCACTTTGAGCAGAGCTGGAAATACTATTGTCTGATTGGACGATCTGGATCTCTGGTCTCTGCCTCTGGGGAGGAGCTCCATCTTTCCAGGAAGCTGTTCTGGGGAGTGTTCAAGGCTTTGGCCAAGAAAGTGAGACAAATGTTGTTTTTGAACCAGGGGGGTCAGATGGCTGAGCGGTTAGGGAGTCGGACTATTAATCAGAAGGTTGTTGGTTCGATTCCTGGTTGTGTGCAATGACTTTGTGTCCTTGGGCAAGGCACTTCACCCTACTTGCCTCAGGGGGAATGTCCTTGTACTTTACTGTAAGTCACTCTGGATAAGAGTGTCTGCTAAATGACTAAATGTAAATGTAATGTAACCATATAATTGTCGGTCTGGAGCGAGTAAGTTTAGTAGGATATTGTAATACTAGTCTATTCGGAGACCTGCAATTTCAAGATTGCAACTTTCTTTGAGAACTTAAATTTTGATTTAAAGAACAACCCTCATCATCGGCCTTTTGTGTTTGTCTCTGTGCAGAGCTACGATGCAGATCTGTTCCGGCTGGCCCTGCAGTGCCTAGGGGCCGTCGGGGGGGCTCTGCCTCCTGACCACATGGACCACGCCTGTGTCTCCTGGCTGGAGAAACACGCCGCCATGGCCCCCAAGCAGCACTTCGACCCCCAGCCTGTAGACACCACCAAGTAACTCATCCAACTGACACTGAAGAGCAGCTTCTGCATTTGTACCGTTTTGTTACTCTCTGTTAATTTATTATCTTTCTGGTCGAGTGCATAAGTCTTAAGGTTCTCAAATTTGAGACTTTTATTGCACTGGGAGTGATTCTCCCACAACGAAAGGTATAATCATCATTCCCCTTGTAGCTTATGCTTCTCACCCTTCAATGTCACTTATAAACCAAACAAAGATAAACTTGAGGAAGATCTTTATTGCTAATGTGGAACAAATTGTGAATATTTTTGTTGTTGCCAAGTGTGCCGGTGCCAGACAGACTGGAGCTGGTAGTGAACAAGTATGCAGAACACACTCATGAGAAGTGGTCACTGGACAAGGTAATGGGACAATCATCATCCATCATAGCTGGCCGTTGGTTTGAAATGTCACAATGATGTATGTTGCACAGAACTGTACTATAAACCACAGGATCTAGTCATCTGAATAGTTGGTAAAAAAAAAAAATATGGATCGTAAATTATGAACGTCTGCTCTGTGTCAACTATTGCGATGCAGAAGATCTCATTTGTCCTTTCTGTGACTTATGTGAAAGAAAAAAGATGAGCGAAAGATTTAGATTTTATGTTCTCGATGGTGAAATACTGTTGTGCGTGTGTGTGTGTTCTGTGTGCGTGTGTGTGTGTTCTGTGTGTGTGTGTTCTGTGTGTGTGAGTGTTCTGTGTGTGTGTGCGTGTGTGTTTGTTCTGTGTGTGTGTGTGTGTGTGTGTGTGTATGTGTATGTGTGTGTATGCGTGTGTGTGTGCGTGCGTGTGCTCTGTATCAGTTTGCCAGTGGCTGGGTGTACGGCGAGCAGCTTTGTGAGAACGCCAAAGTCCACCCTCTTCTGAAGCCTTACCGAGCATTAGCCGAGAAGGTAAAATGGCTGCCACTGTTGCGCGGGCCAACACGCTGTAACTGGACACTTGCTCATGTATATACACGCTGTCCAATTGATTGAATAAAGGTTGGCAACTTGTGCGTTACTGTTTCTATTGCTGTCTCTCTGTTTTGGCTGTCTGCGTCGCTGTCTCTGCCGCGTGCAGGATAAGGAGACCTACCGCTGGGCCATAAGGGAGACAGTAAGGAGCATGCTGGCTTTTGGCTGGACCATCGAGAGAACCAAAGATGGGGATACTTGCAGCCTGCTCAGCTGTGCACGACGGATCTCTCAGTCTGGACAGGTGAATAGGCTTGACGCGTTTGCTCACCTTCAGACGAAGGATTTAGATTGAAAGAGCGCATCTCACTGTGGTTTCACGTCTCCTGTCTACTCCTCCTTCATGGCGTAGCTGTCGTTTGAAGGAGCATCCACCTTCAGCCCCAAGCCCGTGGATATGAGCAGTATCACCCTTACCTGGGACCAGTGTGTAAGCTGTCTGTGTGTGCGTGTCTGTCTGTCTGCTTGTTTCCTGACACATGACGCATACTGTAAGATCTGCTGCCACAGCATCATCTAAAAAATAAAAATAACAGTCAGGTTATCTGTCAATTGTCTGGCTACTTTTTGTCCATCTAGTCGATGGCTGAACTGCTGGCTGAGAACTACCACAACACCTGGGCTAGGAAGAAGATGCTGGAACTAGAGGCTAAAGGTAGCAGAACATGAAAAACTCGAATGAAGCTAGCTGGCTAATGGGTTGTTCATCGTGAGGCCCTGTAAAACCTGATGATGATTCTGGTATAATGTCATAATTACTTTTACATTAGTCATTATGTAATTATGTCAGGATTATGAATGTATTCTTTCAGGCGGAGGCAGTCATTCCCTGCTGGTTTCCTACGATTCCCTTTCTGGCAAAGAGAAATCCAGACTCCGGGAGAGAGCTCAGGATATCCTTAAGTTTCTGCAGCTTAATGGCTTCACAGTTTGGAGGTGAGGGTCTGGATAATAAGAACGACTGATATCACACCATTGACCTTTTAATGAACCAGTGTTCTTCACAAAATGGTTATCTAAGGCATTTGTTGGAGTGTGTAAGTGCCTTGCTTAAGGTCATATCCAGGACCCCAGACACCCTTAGCAATTACAGCCTGGCGTTTTTTTTTGTTGTTGCTCAGGGACAGGAAGTCCGTAGAGATGGAGTCTCCAGCCATCGCCAACCGCTTCGCCTACACCTTCCTCCAGCAGATCCTCTTCTACACAGAGGAGGCCCAGGAACACATGCTGGAGCTTGGTACGACCCCGCGCCTCATGAGGGCTTCCTGGGTCGGCTTCATCTGAACCCAGAGCCCTGGCCCCCCCCCTACATGCTATAGGACGTCTCACCTGTGGAGGTGTTCCTAAAGCAGCTGTTTCACTTGAGTCTTAAAGGTCTTATGGCTTTCACTTTAAAACCTTAAAAGTCATTATTCATTTGAAGAGTGACCTTGTGTGTACACAGGACTGTCTGTTAAGGAGATGACTGATGTGAATCATCAAATGGTGGCGAACACAGTCAAGAATATCTGATGTGTTGTTCTATCGTGCACCCTTGTAATTCCCATGAAACCGTCTAGATGGAAACCCTCATTCTTATCCAAACAAACGTCCTTGTCATTTTCCCATGAAATGTGCCTTTCCTCTCCTTTCTACCCCAAATATACAGCAGCTATTCTGCAACCACTATTTAACCACCAAAGCACCGCATGCCTACTCAAACACATTTACACATCCATTTCTCCTGGTCTTTACAATTATCAGCAGACAGCTCCCGGTGTCTGACCTTGATGTCGGCCTCCAGTCTGCTCATGAATCAACCTGTGATGTGAGCCGTCCCATATGGGAGTCACGGAAACGGCCGCGAGGCATTTTCACGAGTCTGTCACCTCAGGGAGAGGGTGTTAAAATGCCTGGAGACGGAAGGAAATAAGTGTTGAAATGTCTCTTTACCGAGTCCAGCCTTTCTCATGACTCTGCTCTAAGACTTTCCCTCTTTACCAAGATACTACATCAGTTTTAAAGTGTGTTATGAAGTTTATTTGTGATAATCAATTGTACTGTTTAGGATTAACTGTAATATAACTGTCCAGTAACTCAGCTCTAAACAGTACTGTAAGTTTAGATTCCGGATAGGAACCATTAAATAAGCATATGGGGGTAGTTTACTGAAGCCTGTAACTGAATGTGTGTCGTGCTGTGTTTTTTAAGAGTTCAGCATTCTAACAAAACCAAGCAGAGTAAAGGTTTGTTTTATTGAAGGAAAATCAACATTGAGCCATTAAAGTGAACAAGGCTCTTGGGAAATCAAACGTTATTTAAAAATAGAAATATAAAATGAAAGCGCTGGTTTTAATTCAGAACGAAAACATTCTGCAGAATGCCCATTCCCAAGGCTTGGCTCTAGCTTTGATCGAATACATCTTTTACTTAGCGCTCATCTCCTGAACAGTAATACTGGTGTTGTGCTTTTCTTCAGAGGTCATGCAGGCCAGAGGACAGATGACCAAAGGAGACAGGACCCCACATCAGCAAGAGATTTATTTCTTCAGCAAGGTTTGAAAAAAAAACAACAACACCAGTCACCTTTTACAGTACAGTACCATATGTCTTTAGCCGAGAGAAAGATCGAGCAGTTGACCAATTTTCACTCGTCTGTGAGCTATCTTCGTCCTCAGTTTACCGTCATTTTTTCTCACTACCACACAGCGGTGTAATTAGTTTTGCCGGAAGGTTGCTATGGGTAACCTCTCTTACAGAAACCTCTTGTTGGGGGGGGGGGGGGGGGGGGGGGGCTGGGGGGGATTGATTAGACCATTCAGGGATGCTGGGATCAGAGTATTGATTAGGCCTCCCATGCCACTGGCTGGAGGGAGACAGACAATGAAAGGTTCTGATGTCTCTCTAATCTACCCATTGTGGCGGCATGCAGCCTGCTTCCAGAAGCGTCCCTCTGATCGATGGGCAAGTCAATCACGGCAAAGGCAGCAGCATTTCAATAGAAGGGATACCTTCCACAATGTCCACAGAGACTGTTGTGGTTCAAACCTCCTTTTTGAAAGCGTACAGATCGGCTTGCTTTGCTTTGTTGTAACGGTTTATGATCAGAATGGACAACGGGAAGGGGCATGATGGAAGAGGGAAATGGTTCATGGTAAAATATACAGTTTTGGGCATCTGTGTTGCCATACCTACAGGTCATTCTGCCCTTGGTGGAGCACTACCTGAAGAGCCACCTCAGCTACTTCCTGTCTACCTCGAACAGTTCCCACGGCAACGGGAGCCACGCCTCCAACAAGGAGAAGGAGATGGTCGCCAGGTAGCATTGTTTTTTTCAAACGGCAACCCTTCATTATTTGATTTTCTATCACTTCCTGGTTGACATTCCTCTATCCCACTCTTCAGCCTCTTCTGCAAGCTGGGGGCTCTGGTCAGACACAGGACCTCTCTGTTTGGTAAGGACGGTATGGAACCGGCACGTCCAAGTTGTACTGACACGAGAGATGTCTCCATTTACATGTGTTACTGGGTCCGTATGCTCAGCCTGCGTGTCTGTGAACTGCGTGTCCAAGTCCTCACAACCCCCGCGCACCAGCCGCTGGAGATAAGGCCTCTCCTCTGTTTGTTTCCTCCAGGCAGCGATGCCTCATCTATCGTCAGCTGCCTTCACATCCTGGCACAGTCTCTAGACGCCAGGTACGTGACCTCACTTCCTGGCACAGTCTCTAGACGCCAGGTACGTGACCTCACTTCCTGGCACAGTCTCTAGACGCCAGGTACGTGACCTCACTTCCTGGCACAGTTTCTAGACGCCAGGTACGTGACCTCACTTCCTGGCACAGTCTCTAGACGCCAGGTACGTGACCTCACTTCCTAGCACAGTCTCTAGACGCCAGGTACGTGACCTCACTTCCTGGTACAGTCTCTAGACATCAGGTACGTGATCTCACTTCCTGGCACAGTCTCTAGACGCCAGGTACGTGACCTCACTTCCTGGTACAGTCTCTAGACGCCAGGTACGTGACCTCACTTCCTGGTACAGTCTGTAGACATCAGGTACGTGATCTCAATTCCTGGCACAGTCTCTAGACGTCAGGTACGTGACCTCACTTCCTGGTACAGTCTCTAGACATCAGGTACGTGACCTCACTTCCTAGCACAGTCTCTAGACACCAGGTACGTGACCTCACTTCCTGGTACAGACTCTAGACGCCAGGTACGTGACCTCACTTCCTAGCACAGTCTCTAGACGCCAGGTACGTGACCTCACTTCCTAGCACAGTCTCTAGACGCCAGGTACGTGACCTCACTTCCTGGTACAATCTCCAGATGCCAGGTAGGTGCCACCCTACCCCACTTGCCTGTCACATCAGGGCCAGCCTGTCTCCTTGACGACACGAATCATGTAGATGTAGTGTGGAAGTGTCTCGCTCCAGGGCGTCAGGCCTCCCAGATGGATGTCTCCTGATTAGGAAACTTGCCCGTTTACATGAAGCGCAAGCAAATAAACAGCGTTGTGAAGAGAGTGTACTCGATAGCGATTTATTTGTTAGCCTCCTCAAGTTTGTGTACATAAATATCAATGCGAGTCTTCACAAAATGGAATTCTGTTAAGGGTCATGTGTATTTAACCATTTCAAATCTATAAATCGACACAAGAACCCTTTGGGTCCAGTGTGGGAATGTTTGTGTTTAAATAAAAAAAATAGTCTGGGGGACCAAGCTCATCATTTGACAGGGATTGCCTAGCAACCGCTCACCCCGTTCCATTCTAGAACCCTGATGAAGACCGCCCCGGAGTCGCTCAGGGCGTGTCTGCGGTCGTTCTTCGAGGCGGCGGCGGTGGACCTGGAGGTGACAGTGGAGAACCTGTCGATGACGTTGGGACCTCAGAGTAGAGCCCAGCCCAGGGGAGTGGCCCAGCTCCTCGTCTACGTCACCTCCACCCTGCTGCCCTGCCTCACTGCCTTGTTCCAGCACCTGGCCTCACAGCAACATGGACAAGACCTACTGGGTAAGTCAACGTCCAGAATGACAAGGCTGTCTGGTAAATATTTAGGAGAATATTGAATATTGTTAATTCTGAGATAGCGTTTATTCCGTTTTCCGCACCCAGACAACTCTAAAGTGTTGCTTACGATGTATTATTTTTCTTATATAAATATGACGAAAGCTTTTTAGTCCAGTCTTAAATCCAAAATGAATGGATCAGATCCGAAATCTCGGATCTGGATCAGATCTGAAATTGTCTTCTGAACAAAGACATCTTACAAAAAAAAGAATCACCGCTCACGCATTTTGAATGGCTCCATCCGCTCCCCACCATATGCCGAACACTTTGTTGAGCTGACAGAGAACAGCTGGACTCAGCACCTCCTAAATCATTCAGCAACACCCTCCACGTCCTCCTCCTGCTTTGAACTCCGTCCCCCCTCCTCGTCCCCCCCCCCCCTCGTCCCCCTCCCCGCCTCGCAGACGTTCACAGTGTATGAGCAGACGCAGGCATGTTGTCTCCATCCTGCCCGCTCATCCATCAAGACCGTTTCCACGGCGTTCATCAGAAGGTAGCTGTGGTTCCCCCCACGCTCCGCGTCAGGTTCCTCTCTGCTTCTGGCCGTCGCCAGCCCTCAGGATGTTGACTCTAACCGGGGGGGGACGGGGGACGGGGGGACGGGGGGGATTTAGGGGGTCTTACTGCAGCAGAATGATAGAGCCACCCTCCTCTCTTCCAGTGGATGGGATCCAGGTGTCCTGTTATAAGATCCTCAACAGCCTCTACTCTCTTGGGACCAGCCAAAGCCCTTACGCTGACGGGTACGGTAGAGTCTGTGCTGTGTGCACTTTACCGCATGTCAGAATCAGTTTGTTGTGTGTGTGTGTGTGTGTGTGCGTGTGCGTGTGTGTCCTGACTGTGCTTTGTGCAGACAGAGACCAGCCGCAGGGGCTTGTATCGCTGCCTTGTCTGGGGCTTTCCCTGTGTGCTTCCTGGAGCCTGATCTCAACGAGGACAACCCTTACTCTGTCTACAACACCATGAGCCCCACAGAGAGAGAGGGTAACACACACTCACACACACACACACTCATACACACATACATACCAAACATGCGAGACAGCCTTCCCATCCCTCCTCTCCCTCACTCTGTGTCAGAACTGGGAGTGTTTGACCTGGTGGAGGAAGTGTGTCCTCGCCTCCCGTCCCTCCAGAAGGCTCTGGGGGAGGTGGAGGAGCTGGTGGGGGCCGGGTCCGGGGCCCGCCTGGCCCAGTATGCCCACGTCACCGAGGTCACCCTGCCCTTGCTCTGCAGCTACGTGGCCCGCTGGTGGGCTTGGGGCCCCCAGGGCCAGTCTGACAGCGAGAGCCCCGTCTTCACCTGTCTGACCCCCCAACACGCCAGCACCCTGCTGGGGAATATTCTGCGTGTCATCCACAATCACCTGGGGACCAGACAGGGAGACTGGATGAAACGCCTGGCGGGTAGGACTTCTGTTTCCTTTCTGCCTCTCTTACTTTCTCTCTCTCGCTCGCTCTCTCGCTCTCTTGCTCTCGCTCTCACTCTCTTATCTCTCTCTCTCTTTCTCTCCCTCTCTCTTTCTCTCGCTCTAGCTCGCTCTCTCTCTCTTTTGCTTTGTTTCTCTCACTTTCTCTCTCATCTCTTATCTCTTTCTTTTAAGTGGACGGAGATTCGAAACAAACACTCTGTCACATGTCAAACATTTGTTGATTACTGTCTCCATCTGACAAGGGCTCAGTCCCCACATCCCAGGCTCTGCTTGTTTAGTTCCTTCGGCTGGATTATTAACTCCCTTCCTCAAGCAAGGACAGCCACTCACAGTGAAGTGGGGTTTTGATTCCACTTTAGATATCTTCCTCTCTCTCTTCATCTGTCTTTCTCTCTTCGTCTCTCTCTTCTCTATTTTAATAACCCATGCTCTCTTTCCTGTCCTCCGTAATCAATCTTCATCATCCCTGTGTATGTTCTGTGTCTCGCCTCAGTGTTCTCTCAACCAATCGTGGGCCAGGCCTGTCCGGAGCTCTTGGGGAGTCACTTCCTGCCTCTGATGGAGAAGCTGAAGACGAGGGCAGAGGCAGTGCTGCTGGAGGAGGAGCGCGCCAAGGCGGAGGGCCGCAGCCTCGAGTCTGACTCGGAGGCAGAGCTGAGGGTACAGGAGAGGTTTTCCGTGCTTGTCAGGGATCTCTACGCCTTCTACCCTCTCCTCATCCCCTTTGTGGACTGCAATAGGTGAGGGCTGCCACCCAGGGAAGGAGAAATATCATTCAGTTCCATTGTAACAATAATAATCAACGTTATTATTTCTTTACCGGTTTCAACATGCAGCGAATTTCCGAATGAAAAATGTCAGCAATGACTCGAGAATATAAAAACAATATGTGCATAGTTTTATGATTGAAAGTTTGATGGACACTGTCTCATCGGGTCGTTTCAGAGCCAGGTGGTTACGTGAGCCCAGCCCAGAGGCTGAGAAGTTGTTCAGCATGGTGGCAGACATCTTCGTATTCTGGGCCAAGTCTCATGTAAGGGCAACACCCATCACACACCAGACCTACTGTTACATTACATTTACATTTAGTCATTTAGCAGATGCTCTTATCCAGAGCGACTTACAGTAAGTACAGGGACATTTTCCCTGAGGCAAGTAGGGTGAAGTGCCTTGCCCAGGGACACACAGCATTTTGCACGGCCTGGAATCGAACTGGCAACCTTCTGATTAATAGCCCGTCTCCCTAACCGCTCAGCCATATGATCTCCCTACTGCCACTGAGACCTACTGTTACTAAGTACAGAGTGTGTGTTTCTGGACAGAGCGTGTGTTCCTGAAATGTTTTTGTGTTTGTGAACCCAGAATTTCAAATGGGAGGAACAAAATTACGTGGTCCAGAATGAGATCAACAACATGGCCTTCTTGGTCAACAACAACAATGACAGCAACATGTCTAAGGTACACTGCCAACATTGTCTTCAAACCAGTACATTTAGCTACCAGTGCAGTAAGAAAAGTCCGATCAGATGACTTAAAATATTGTGTTGTTGACTTAAATGAAGTTTCTAGAAAGCCCAGATCCTAGAAACATGTGTGGTTGTCTATCATCGGCAGGTGTCCCACCAGGAGAGGAGGAAGACCAAGAGGAAGGGAGACCGCTACTCCACACACACTTCCCTGATCGTCGCTTCACTGAAACGGCTACTTCCTGTTGGCCTGAGTGTGTGTTCCCACGGCGACCAGGGGCTCATCTTTCAAGCGAAGAGCCGATTCTCTCAGGTATAGCTCACACAACCACCGTGGTCCGTAAGACCAGCATTGCGCCCAAGAAACCATACCATAATAAAACACAGGGAGCTCAAGGTTACCCGGCAGATGATAGGTATCACGGCTCTGTCATATGAGACTCTCTCTGCCACTTGCCCTTCTGAAGATATAACTCACTACAACGGCTGATTGCTTTTCACAGAAGGACACTGAGGAGGAGATTCAAGAGAGTGTGTTTAATGGGCTTCTTCAAATTCAGACCCAGGTAATTGCTGTTGTCATTAAGTGGATGTGACAAAAATCTCAGGTATTTTCTCTACAGTATGGTCTGTTTTTTGTCCTAACACAGAATTGGTCAAGAACCTGAAAGATCTACTATAAAAAAAAAAAGAATATTCGGATGTGGAACTATTAAATATATCATTAATAAAATATGAATGTCTGACATTTTTAGCAGCTTGTCAGGTAATTTCCCCTTTATTCCAGGGGAGTGGGAGATCTATGTGACATGTGTTTGTGCTCTGCAGGACTCCCCAGGTGCCTGCTGGCAGGAGGCCCTGGTCCAGGAGCCACCGGGCCAGGCAGGGGGGCCCTCAGACCCCCACAGGGCCACATACAGGATCATCCACATCGCCCGTGTGCTTCACCACCTAGACCAGGCAAGCCTCATCAAATCCTTTCATCTAATGTATGGGGGAGGGGGGGGGGAATTTGAACCCTGTACTGAATGTTGACCGCCTTGGATAGGTGATGGCTTGATGCTCTGCTGTTCCTTGAAGGATTCTAGAATCTCTCTGAACTCAGCCTGCACAGAATCCTTCAGAGTGTGTGTGTGTGTCTGTGTGTGTGTGTGTGTGTGTGCGTGTGTGTTCTCCCTGCGGGTTTGCCGTGCATGCTCCCCAAGGTGGAACACCCTGAGAGGACTAAGAAAGCCGTGTGGAACAAGGTGTTATCCAAGCAGAGGAAGAGAGCAGTGGTGGCTTGTCTGAGGATGGCCCCTCTCTATAACCTGCCCAGGTACAGCACGCCCGCCAACACACCCAACAAGAGGATGTGGAGCCATTCGAAAATAGATTAGTCCATAAATCATCGTCCTGGCATGCCTGGTTTACTGTATAACAGCTGCCACATTAGCATAAAGCGTACAGGAGAAGGCTTACAGGAATGTGAGTGACTGTAACTTGTGAAGCTGAGGTGTAGGATGTAGGGTTTAATGGAGCCGTGCTTGCCCGGAGGACTGTTGTCTTAACATATGGCCAGGAGAAAATGATGAGTTTAGGGACACCCTGGATGTCTTCTTTTTATTTTCTCTCTAATTCTCTCCCTCTCTGTGCCTCACTCTCTCACACAAACCTTTTATTTTCTCCATCCTCCCAGCTTTGATAATCTTACTTGTATGTTTTTCTGTTGATCTTTTACTTCCCCCCCCCTCTCTCTCTTTCTCCTTCTCCATCCCCTTCTTTTCCTTCTCCTCTCTCTCTCTCCTGCCCAGACATCGCGCTGTCAACCTCTTCCTGCAGGGTTACGATAAGTTCTGGATCTCTGCTGATGATCACAGCTTTGAGGAGAAGCTGGTGGAGGATTTAGCAGTAAGTAAAAACCTGTCTGCCCTCTTTCTCCAGCCTCTTCAGATGGGTTTCCTATGGGATCTTTATTTCGGGATTTTGAACCCACAAAGAACTCTTTTAAGAACTGCTGTTAGTAGAATCGTTTATTGGCGAGATCGCTCCAGCTTGAACATTTTACTTACTACGAAAGAGTTTTGAAACCAAACATTCGTCTTCAAATCTGTACAGCCTGGAGAGTATACTCTTCACAGGGGAGGAGTTCAACTTGCGACTACAAATTACCGGGATAATATACAATTACCTGTATATTACTATGAAATACTATCATCCCACGATCAAGGTTCTTGCTTCACATCCTGTTTAAGTTTCTCCTTTTCAATCTGTTGGTGGTCATTTCCTAGTGAAGTTTTCACTGCAGGTTTGTGGTTGTCTGAGTGTCCACTTATTTCCATGTCGCACATGGATTTCATAAATCAAGGAAACCTCTTAAAGCCGATGCTTGTTTGAAATGAGGTGGAATGGTGGAATACAAACATAGACAAAGGTCGAATTTCCCATTTCCTGACAAAAGATTCTGCGAACCTCTAATGAGATTGTCAGTGTTTTATCGAGGCTGTGGAGAGATGTGGGGGTGGCTGGATTTTCGAGCCTGTGTGTACGTGTTGGCAGGGCTCAGCCGCGTGTTGTCTTCACAGAGAACAGGAAGGGCCTGTCAGAGAGAGGAGGAAGAGGAGGCGGAGGAAGGGGCCAATCAGATGGACCCTCTGCACCAGCTCATCACTCTGTTCAGCCACAGTGCCTTGACGGAAAGGAGGTGTGTGTATGTGTGTGTGTGTGTGTTAGCAGAAATGTCATCAGTGTTCCATGACAGTCTGTGTGGTTATTAGGGATGTGTCCATCTTTTGTAAAACATGGATAATTAGAACACTTTTCAATTTCTACAAAGTGCATGGGTAATATTTCAGATCCAGACGATTTTATCAATTTTATCAGTGCTCACATAACAGACAACTTACCAGACAGCAATAACAATTAAGCTTCAAATTAGTGTACCTCCTGTGTTGAAGCCACGGCCGATTCTGTTTGTATCAGAGTACATTATCTCCATCTCCCGGCTTTATCTACAGCAGGCTTGAGGACGACGGTCTCTACCTCTCCTTTGCTGCCATCCTTTCAAAGGTAAGTCTGAACAAACACAACACTGTGTACTGTATACAGGAGTTCTATGATCTGTCTACCATCTCCACCTCCTGCTCTCAAACGTGCTCCACAGAGCTGCCACGAGGAGGAAGAGGAGGATGAGGAAGAGGAGGTGAAAACGTTTGAAGTAAGAAAAACTCCAGCCTTTTTCTGTTTCATCTCAGAAGAAAACAACGTGACCTGTCTGAATGCATGGATGTGTCAGGAGGAGCGGATGTGAACACAACGTGACCTGTCTGAATGCATGGATGTGTCAGGAAGAGCGGATGTGAACACAACGTGACCTGTCTGAATGCATGGATGTGTCAGGAAGAGCGGATGTGAAAACAACGTTACCTGTCTGAATGCATGGATGTGTCAGGAGGAGCGGATGTGAACACAACGTGACCTGTCTGAATGCATGGGTGTTCCAGGAGAAGGAGCTGGAGAAGCAGAAACTGCTGTACCAGCAGGCCAGGCTGCACAACCGCGGGGCTGCAGAGATGGTGCTGCAGACCATCAGCTCCAGCAGAGGTCAGGCACCACACGACCACACAGAACGATTGACTAGTGAAGACTCCACATCGAACGCATCGTCTACTCTACTTTCTATAGATGGATGTGTGTGTGTTTTAACTTATAGTCTTAATCGATTTACATTTTTATTTTATAAACTTGTGTATTTGTTCAGTGCACCTGAGTGCACCTGCTAAATGACTAAATGACTAAAAACCTGAAAAGCATTGCCTCCGATGTTGTTGTACAGTGTACAATGACAATAAAGATATTCTATTCTATCCACTATTTATGTTACTTGGGGCAAAAGCGTCTGTTAAATGTGACACTTGCTTGATGGCACTTCCCAGGTACCATGGGGTCCATGGTGGCCTGTACTCTGAAACTTGGCATCGCCATCCTCAATGGAGGGAACACCACTGTCCAGCAGGTGGGAACCCAACACTTCTGACCTCACATGAGGGTGAGGTCAGAAGTGACATCACACATCTGATGGGCAGCCCTGTGATGAACTAGTTCAGGGGCGGCCAACCCTGGTCCTCGAGAGCCTCAGTCCTGCATGTTTTAGATGTTTCCCTGCTCCAGCACACCTGATTCAAATGAACGGTTGTTATCCAAGCCTGAGGATGACCGTTCATTTGAATCAGGTGTGCTGGAGCAGGGAAACATCTAGAACATGACTGAGGCTCTTGAGGACCAGGGTTGGCCACTCCTGAACTAGATTCAAAGAGTGTCTGTGTTACCCTTGATATCTCCATATCACATACTCGACAAATCACCTCCCGCCCCTCTGCTGTTTGGATGCTTTGTTTGACAGAAAATGCTCGACTATTTGAAGGAGAAGAAGGATGTGGGCTTCTTCCAGAGCGTGGCTGGCCTCATGCAGCGCTGTAGGTGGGTAGGCTTCTCCTCCGCAGGGACCACATCACTTACTCTGCAGGACGGAAATAAATGAGTGGAATCGGATACGGAGAGGAGTTGTGTAAATGCTTTTCCCGTCTTCTCTTCCTGTCTCTGTGATGTGTCTCTCCGCTCAGCGTGCTCGACCTGAATGCATTTGAGAGGCAGAACAAGGCGGAGGGATTAGGCATGGTTATTGAGGAGAGCTCAGGTACCATGTCTTTAGAAAAAAAAAAAGGGTGAATCCTTCTGAGTGAAAGTGTGCTAAGCCAGCGAAGGATTTATTGAAAATCACTATTCTGTTGAAATCCATATTTACCGTCTCTTTCTCTATTTCTCTATATCTCACTTTATCCCTCATTTTCTCCCTCTCTGTCTCCCCCATCTCTCTCTCTCTCTCTCTCTCTCTCTCTCTCTCTCTCTCTCTCTCTCTCTCTCTCTCTCTCTCTCTCTCTCTCTCTCTCTCTCTCTCTCTGTCTCCCCCATCTCTCTCTTTCTCTCTGTCTCCCCCATCTCGCTCTCTCTCTCTCTCTCTCTCTCTCTCTCTCTCTCTCTCTCTCTCTCTCTCTCTCTCTCTCTCTCTCTCTCAGGGGATAAGGTCATGCCCGACAGTGAGTTGACCTCTGACCTGTTCCGCTTCCTGCAGCTTCTCTGTGAGGGTCACAGCTCAGGTGCTCACCCTCAGTCCTTTACACCAGCCAGTCTAATCCAGTCACGTCAAATAATATTCTTATTTTTATAGCCAGTTTTACCATGCAATGTCAAAAGCAGCTTTATAGAATTCCCTGCTGCACTGACTCAATGTAACATTCAAAAGAAGAACGGATAGGGAATACTTAAAAAAAATTCTCCCAGCAACCTATTAGTGATACTGTACTAGGTAGCACTATGCACTGCTAAAACATTCCTCTTCACTTTTGATGGGTAGATTTTCAGAATTACCTCAGAACACAAACGGGAAACAACACCACTGTCAACATCATCATATCCACCGTTGACTATCTGCTGAGAGTGCAGGTAAACTGAGAAAGAGAAATAAATAATCTGTTGTGATTTTCTTCCAAGATGTGGTCTTTGGTCGATGTAATACTGTAGGGGTGGAAATCTTTTGGTACCTCACAATTCGATTTGAATTGATTCTTGGGGTCACAAATGGATGAAAAATCGTTTCAAATATTTTAAGCGATTTGTTATCAAAAATAAATATTTAAAAATACATAAAAATGAAATTAGAACAAAAACGTTTTTTTTTTTTTTACATTTGTGAATTGATGTGAATCGCTAGAACACTGAATCGCGATTCAAACGTGAATCAATTTTTTCCCCCACCCCTGTAATGCTGTCTTGTCTTCAGGAGTCCATAAGTGACTTCTATTGGTTCTACTCCGGGAAGGCAGTGATAGACGAACACGGCCAGAAGAACTTCTCTAAGGCCATCAGTGTGGCCAAGCAGGTGTTCAACTCACTCACTGAGTACATACAGGTCAGTGTAGCTGCAAGACAAGGAGCCTTGTTTTTTGGTCTGCTTGTTGGCGTACCAGTTGACATGGCTGGTATTCCGTCACCCACAGGGTCCGTGCACAGGGAACCAGCAGAGCCTGGCTCACAGTCGTTTGTGGGATGCAGTGGTTGGCTTCCTCCATGTTTTTGCTCACATGCAGATGAAGCTCTCTCAGGTTGGACATTGTTCTGTTTTCATATGCCTGACTTGTTTATTTTTTCTTCTGTTTTTTTCCTTCACTGTTTTGGGAAACAAGTTATTTTACAAATCACATCTCTTTTCATTGGCAGGATTCCAGTCAAATCGAGCTTCTCAAAGACCTGATGGATTTGCAAAAGGATATGGTTGTTATGTTGTTATCCATGTTGGAAGGTATGATTCAGACCAACAAAAACGTTGCAGCATTCTTTGGTTACTCAGTCATTCATAAACATTCAAACTCATTCCCGAAAAAAAATTTAATTCATAATTTGTTGACAGGCAATGTGGTTAACGGGACTATCGGTAAACAGATGGTAGACATGCTAGTGGAATCATCAAGCAACGTAGAGATGATCCTCAAGTTCTTCGACATGTTCCTCAAACTCAAAGACCTCACGTCCTCCGAAGCCTTCAAAGAGTATGACCCCGACGGCAAGGGCCGCGTTTCCAAGAAGGACTTCCTGAAGGCCATGGAGGCCTGCAAGCGTTTCTCCCAGTCTGAGACCCACTTCCTGCTCTCCTGCGCGGAGACCAACGAAGGCGAGCTCCTGGACTACGTGGCCTTCGTGGATCGTTTCCACGAGCCCGCCAAGGACATCGGCTTCAACATTGCCGTCCTCCTGACCAACCTGTCGGAGCACATGCCCCACGACTCCCGCCTGGCCACCTTCCTGCAGCTGGCGGGGTGTGTCCTCAGCTACTTCCAGCCCTACCTGGGGCGCATCGAGATCCTGGGCAGCGGGAAACGCATCGAGAGGATCTACTTTGAGATCAGCGAGTCCAGCCGGACCCAGTGGGAGAAGCCCCAGGTGAAGGAGTCGAAGCGTCAGTTCATCTTCGACGTGGTGAACGAGGGCGGGGAGAAGGAGAAGATGGAGATGTTCATCAACTTCTGCGAGGACACCATCTTCGAGATGCAGCTGGCTTCTCAGATCTCGGGCTCAGACACCGGGGAGCGAGCGGCGAGCAATGAGGGGGAGGAGAAGAAGGAGACGGAACAGGGGGGTGAAGGGGAGGGAAGGCCCAAACCTGGGCTCTTCTCCGGTTCCACCGTCTGGTTCCTCGTCTGTGCTCTACCCTATGGACTGATGATGCTGGTCTCCATGCTCTCCGTGAAGAACCTGAAGAAACAGTTGAGGAGGATGACTCTGAAGGACATGGCTGTGGGCGTGGCCTCCTTCTTCAGGGGTATCGTTATGGCTCTGGTCCAATGGGTGTGTGGCCTGACTCAGGGCCTTGTCTATATCCTGTACCTGGTGTTTGTCAACGGGGGTCTGGTGGAGGGAGCCAAGAGGATGACGCTGGTGGAGCTGCTGTGTGGGATCCTTGACCCGACCTCGGACGAGGTGAGCGGGTGGTCGGGAGGAGAGCCACAGAGGAGATCCTCTGCCATGTTCGCATCTCCCCAGGAGGACAGGGACGCGGCCCAGACTGCAGACGCCTCCCCCAGGGACGCCAACTCCCTCACCGATATGTTCGGTCTGCGACTGAGGAAGGATGGAGGGCAATACACGTTATTGACCCATGACCTAAGTTCTAGTCTGACTGACCTCTTCAATGCTGCCACGGGGCATCGAGGCATGACTGATACCGCCAGAAAATATCAGGTAGATGTGGAACATAAAGGATGGAATGTGCTCCATTTTATTTTTGCAACAATGTTTTAGTTCATTTTCTTTAAGCAGTTATGCAATCTTGATTGTATCTCTGGTTGACTTTAGATGTTGTGTTTGAAAATGGTTTCAGGCTCAAGGTTCCCAGAAGGGAGACAATGAGGAGTCCAAAAACAAACAGTCTGAATCTGAAAAATCTCCGTAAGTTTCTCTCTGTTTCACCTCCAGGCTGATGACTTGACACACGTTGTCCCAGAACAGCCTGAAGCACAGCATTTAAAATACACGAAAATAGACTTTTATTGAGTCATGTGAATAATTTGAATGGGCGATTAGTTTGTAGAGTGTGTGTGTGTGTGTGTGCGTGTGTTAAATTAGAGGTTCAAGAGCCTTTCTGAACGGGTGTGTTCACAGAGAAGAGGCCTCAGACAAGAAGGAGGAGACCAAGTCCAAATGGAGGTCCAGGAGAACATCTAAACCAGAAGTCCCTGAGCCCCCACAGTCAGCCTTCTGGGATATGATTAGCACTCAGCACAAAATCCTTTTGGTACATACACACACACACACACACACACGCGCACATACACACATTCACACCCACACCGACAAGAACAATATTATTCATCCATTTCTCATTTTCAGAACTACTTTGCGAGGAATTTCTACAACATGCGGATGCTTGCTTTGTTTGTTGCTTTCGCAATCAACTTCATTCTCCTCTTCTTCAAGGTGAGTGTGTCTGTGTGACTGCCAGTGGAACTGTCTCATTAGCAGGCACTCGATGTATTCAGACCTGTACCTTGACTGGTCTTGGCAGCAAACTTTGATGTTAATAATAAGCAATAAGCCCAAATTCAGTTGGCTGTCTGTCTCACTGTCAGGTACGTCACATACCTGAGTGTCTGAGTGTCTCATCTCTCGCCCTGTGCTCCAGGTGTCTTCCTCCTCTGCCACAGCCCAGGCAGGAGAGGATGTTGATGGGTTGCACACCAGCCCTCTGGAGCTGGGCGGAGGCCAGGGTGGAGGCCAGGACCCTGTGAGAAACGGCCACAGACAGTCAGACAGCGTCCATTTTGTCCTGCAGGAAAGCTCTGGCTACATGAAGCCCTCCTTGCATTTGCTGGCCGTAGCTCACACGCTCATTTCCTTCTGCTGCATCATTGGCTACTACTGCCTGAAGGTATGGCCGACCCAGGGGAAGCAGTTAGTCGATATCACACGCTAGGAGAATAAAGTATCATTTGGTACAGTGCATCGTATGCTGACATTATGTCTAAAACTGTACATGGTACCTTTAAAAAAAAGTGTTAGAATGATGTAGTTGATTTTTTTTTCTTTTGTTTCTAGTTTTTTTGGGGGGACAAATAATGATTATGTCAAAACATATCTTATGGAAAGGTAGATACCCTCTATCTCTGCATCGATTGGCTGATTTTTGGATTGGCTTTCAGGTCCCGCTGGTCATCTTCAAGCGTGAGAAGGAGGTGGCGAGGAAGCTTGAGTTTGACGGCCTTTACGTCACCGCGCAACCCCCTGACGAAGATATCAAAGGGCAGTGGGATCGACTGGTCATTGACACGCCGTACGTTCATAACTGCATTATAACCTTCTTCATAGCTCCATAAGCCCCTGGTCTTGTTCAATAAAGATTAAGATCGTGGAACTGCATATTTCGCATATAGTCTTCACTGTGGTACAAGATGACCGTAATTCTTTTTCTTAATGGATACCAATAAAAATGCTCCGAAAATATAATTATATTTGTACTCATCTCGTTTCAGATCGTTTCCCAGTAATTACTGGGATAAATTTGTGAAAAGGAAGGTAGGTGTGCAGGAGGGTTAAGAGAAATATTAAGAATCTCCACAGCGCACACGGGTGAGTCAGGGCCTGAGCATAACTCTCATGGCCACAGACTTGTGAAAAGAAAAAGGCGCCTTATGGACCGGTTAATAGCGGAGGCAATTACGCTCTCTCAATAACCAGAGTCCATCATCGTCTCTCCATTCCTCTCTCCTCATGTCTCTCCTCCTCTCCCGTCTCCTCCTCTCTCCCCTCCCCTCCTCTTCCCTCCTTGTCTCCTCTCCTCTCTCCCCTCTTCTCCCCTCTTCTCTCCTCTCCTCCCCTCCTGTCCTCCCCTCTCCTCCTCTTTCCCCTCCTCTCCTCCCCTCTCCCCTCTCTCCCCTCCCCCTCTCTCCTCCTCTCCTCCTCTCCTCTCCTCCCCTCTCCCTTCTCTCCTCTCCCCCTCTCTCCTCCTCCCCTCCTCTTCTCAACTCTCCTCTCCTCCCCTCTCCCTTCTCTCCTGTCCCCATCTCACCTCCTCTCTTCCCCTCCTGTCCTCCCCTCTCCTCCTCTCTCCCCTCCTCTCCTCTCCTCTCCTCTCCTCTCCTCTCCTCTCCTCTCCTCTCCTCTCCTCTCCTCTCCTCTCCTCTCCTCTCCTCTCCTCTCCTCTCCTCTCCTCTCCTCTCCTCTCCTCTCCTCTCCCCCTCTCTCCTCCTCTCCTCCCCTCCTGTCCTCCCCTCTCCCTTCTCTCTTATCCCCCTCCCTCCTGTCCTCCCCTCTCCTCCTCTCTCCTCTCCTCTCCTCCCCTCTCCCTTCTCTCTTATCCCCCTCTCTCCTCCCCTCCTGTCCTCCCCTCTCCTCCTCTCTCCCCTCCTCTCCTCTCCTCCTCTCTCCCTTCTCTCTTATCCCCCTCTCTCCTTCCCTTCTGTCCTCCCCTCTCCTCCCCTCTCCTCTCAGGTGATGGGTAAGTACGGGGAGCTGTACGGCAGCGCGCGCATCGGCAGGCTGCTGGGGCTGGACCAGGCTGCTCTGGACTTCAGCTCCCAGGAGCAGGAGAGACGGAGACCTAGGAGAGCCAACACCTGGATCTCCTTGTGAGTGTGTGAAGAGCCATTACACCCTAGAGTGGAGTATGGTATAGGCTTATACACAGGACTTACAAAGGATTTTAATGAGGCTCCCTAGTTAACATTTGCTCATTCCAAGTAATATATTCACTCTCTCACTTTGAATTCTCTCTTTGATATCCAGCTGTCCTCAGCTTTCAGTCGATGACGGTGTAAAAAGAAGCAGGGAATTACATCGACGTAGTTTGGTTACTGCTCTCTGACCGTTACATCTCAAAACTGATAGCCTTTGATAGGCTCTGATGTCATGATGTGTGTGTTTGTGTGTGTCCTTTGATAAGAGCGCTGGCTTGTTGGAAAGGACAGAATGTGCTGGACAGGACGGAATGTCCCGAGGCTTTTTGCTCTGTCAGAAGGTGGCAGTAATGCCCAGGTTGAACCGACATGGTTTAACCGTGATGGTAACTTATTTCGTCTTTTTTTTTTTTTTAGGTTGAACTCCATCGACGTCAAGTATCAGATCTGGAAACTGGGAGTTGTGTTGACAGATAATGTAAGTGGACAATTTAAGCATTGGTTTTCATTTTTCAATTCCTCCTGGTAAATGTAATAATATGCCTGCTTTATTGCGTGTGTGGGTGTGTACGTGTGTGTGTGTGTGTGTACGTGTGTGTGTGTTTCCAGTCCTTCCTGTACCTGGCCTGGTACATGATCATGTCCATCCTGGGACACTACAACAACTTCTTCTTTGCTGCTCATCTACTGGACATCGCCATGGGCTTCAAGACCCTGCGCACCATCCTGTCCTCTGTGACACACAACGGCAAACAGGTCTTCTGTGTGTGTGTGTGTCAGTTTGTCTGTGTCTATTTGTCTGTCTGTGTTTTGTACAGTAGTCTCTTGATGCGTAGATGTTTTTCAATAAGCAGTGTGTTTTCCTTGGTTTGTGCTAGCTGGTGCTGACGGTGGGCTTGCTGGCTGTGGTGGTCTACCTCTACACTGTGGTCGCCTTCAACTTCTTCCGCAAGTTCTACAACAAGAGTGAAGATGGAGACCCGCTCAACATGAAGTGTGACGATATGCTCACTGTGAGCCTGACACACACACACACACACACACCTACACACCTACACACTCTCTCACACACACACCCACACAGGAACGCCCAGGCAGACTGTGTAGGCTCAGTAATGTGACAGTGAGGGCCATTGTCTAGGATATGAAAATAGCCGTGTCTTAATTCCCTCTATTCCTTGTATGGGGTGAGTGACAGGTGGACAGAGACTGGATTTCACAGTCTCAGCTGGACTCTTTGTCTGTCTATGAATGAATTCACATTGACATCGACACAATTGCTCAATACCAAATGGTGTTTCATTGTTATAGAAATAGAACCCTCTCATGCTGACAGGTGACAGGAAATATTATTTTCATGAATTTGCTGGCAATATATTACAACTGCATCTTATTTTGTGTTTTGAACTTGAGCTCATATCATACAAGTATAATGTACTGTGTTGGCGTGTTCTTCCTGTTTGTGGCTTCCTTGAAGGTTTTGACAAAAGAACAAAAGACAGATGCATTCATGAATTGGTATTCTGTCCAGAACTCCTGCTGCACTGCTAGCTGAAGTGAAGCTAAAATTCCTACACAGTAGAAAGTCTCCCCATGTGGTTTTGTAATCTAGATGACGCCTCATTTCCTGTTCCTAGGATAATCGATGGTCAAGTTATTATGTGTACAGAACGCAAATGACTGCAGTAATTTACAGTCAAGTTGAGGTTTAGTGTGTGTGTGTGTTTTTTTTTTCTTCTCTTTCCCACGCCTGCTAGTGCTACATGTTCCACATGTATGTGGGCGTGAGAGCAGGCGGAGGGATCGGAGACGAGATCGAAGATCCTGCCGGGGACGAGTTTGAGGTGATCAGGATCATCTTTGATATCACCTTCTTTTTCTTCGTCATTGTCATCCTTCTGGCCATTATACAGGGTGAGGAAACCTGTTTACAGTTCGTCACACGCACATATACACACACACACACACACTCTCACAAACACACACTGAATGAAGTGAATATTTCATGGGATAGAGAAAACAAGTCAAGCATTTCAGTTTCTGTGTGTTTTATTCTCATGAGGATATTTGGTTCTCCTGTCATCCCATGTATACACACACACACACACACACACCCACACACACGTACACACACACACCCACACACACGTACACAAACACACACGCACCCGCACCCACACACACGTACACACGCACACACACACATCCCTGTGTCCCCTCCAGGTTTGATCATCGATGCCTTTGGGGAACTTCGGGACCAGCAGGAGCAGGTGAAGGAGGACATGGAGGTGAGAGATGCATACACACACACCTACACACACACACACACATCTACACACAGACCTACACGCACACACACACATTCACACACCAGAAACACACACACACAGACACACACACATCACATTTCCATAGACATAAATGACTATGCAAAAAAGTTATTTGCCTATACTAATTAGTTTATTTTAGCCAAAGAATGCACCTATGTCCTGTGGATTTCAGGCTGGGTGTCACCTGGTGATACGAGGTGTGGGTCAACCTGAGGCCAGCAGTAGTGGACTGATGAGTCTGAGGATAAGTGGATTCAGGGTGTTGAGTTGTCCCCAGCACTTACGAGGAGACACTGCCTTATTTCTCACCTGTGTAATGACATGGAGTTAATTGCTCCCAAGTTTTGATAGGACACCATGTTGAATTTGCTGATTAAAAAACAACCTTGATTCTGGGTTATTCTGAGAATGATCCTCTTAAATCCAATACATCTTTAAAAATGAAGCAGTTAAACCTTAATTAAAATATTTTCCCTGCATCTACTCTCACACACACACCTTCTCACACATACATCACACTAGACTCTGCATAATGACTGAGTCAATTTTGCGTAATGCATTAACGATTACCTAATCACCTCTGCAAATGACATTCATTACCCTGAGCGCAGTCCAAGTACCATCGTGGCTTGCTTGAAGCCTGTGGTAATCACTGAAGCAGCAGCAGCATCACGCGTGGTAACAGACCTAAGTTAAAACTGTCATCCATCTCCATCCTCCCTTTCCTCCAGACCAAGTGTTTCATTTGTGGGATCGGAAACGACTACCTCGACACCGCCCCTCATGGGTTTGAGACCCACACACTGCAGGAACACAACCTGGCTAACTACCTGTGAGTAGTGTCTCCTGTTCCGTACGTCTCTCTGCTGAATGTTATTGCTAAAACCCAGAGCACTGCCACACCCCAATCATAGTGCATGATCACGAGTCACTCCTAACATCATAAGCGTTTATATTCTCTACCACCATGGCCTCTTATGATACATGGTCGTGATAGACATTGACATGTCTGAAATGATGCTATCGATTGTTGCCCTGTCGTGTTTTGATGAATGGCATGTCATTTTCCGAGGACGGTGGTTATCTATTGATTGGGTGGGCTTGTCATCCGACTGAACTCCATCAAAATTCATCCAGGGCTGATTGGTTTTGTTCTAAAAGTTTTGCACCGAGAATCCAGATCTTTTCAGTGAGAGAGAATGTCTTCATGGTGTGTCCCCTCCCTGGCAGGTTCTTTGTGATGTACCTCATTAACAAGGATGAAACGGAGCACACAGGCCAGGTAATCTGGGAGAAATCCTCCTGTTTTTCCACCACCGAACACATTTAAACGTGAGATTTGGGGATGACTTCCCACAATGCAGTGTGCGCGTGTCGGAGGAGCGGCATGGTGTTGACTTCCTGGATGTTTGTGTAAGGAATCCTACGTGTGGAAGATGTACCAGGAGCGCTGCTGGGAGTTCTTTCCTGTTGGCGACTGTTTCCGGAAGCAGTATGAGGATCAGCTGAGCTGAGGGGATCCCAGGTTCTGATAACGTTGTGGTAACGAGGATTCGAGGTTCTGATAACGTCGTGGTAACGAGGATTCAAGGTTCTGCTAACGTTGTGGTAACGACGCATAATCAATGGATTTCTCTGCACAAACTCAGTTTGAGTAGTGAATACAGGAAGACACAAACACTTGCTGTGGTGATTTATTGCACTACTGTTATCTTTATTTATTCACCCAGTTATTTCCCTCCCCCCCACATAGTCTACTGTTTGATGTTTTTTAACGAATGTGTTTCATCCAGAGTGAATAATGTATGTTATGTATAGAAGAATGATTAGGCATGTTGAAAACACTGTCACGGTAATAAGGCTGATCGTTTTCTAGTTATAGAATATATGTCTCCCTTCGCTTTGAGCTTGAAATAAAGTGAATAGAAAGCCATGATGTCATCTCTGAGACTAGAAAGGAGGGAGGAGAGGAGATGAGATCTGTGTTCAGTGTTGATGCAGTTTCAACTGGCCTCTCTTGTGCTCTTCTCATCCAGAGAGGAAAACAAACATCCTCCCAATCTGCTTTTCTCAGCCTGTCTCCCCTCCCCTCCCTGAGCCTCTCACCTCCCTCAGCCTCTCCCCTCACCCTCCTCATCTTCTCTCCTCACCCTCCTCATCTTCTCCCCTCACCCTCCTCATCCTCTCCCCTCACCCTCCTCATCCTCTCCCCTCACCTCCCTCATCCCCTCTCCTCCCCTCCGTCACCCTCTCCCTCTTTGTGTTAGTAAAGAGGCAAGAACATCATGAGATATTCATGTCAGAGTGTAGTCTGTAAACCACTTACCTCACACACAGATCACTACTACTACCTGTTGGCCCTCACATCCTATTCATACAAAAAGACACTCGATACGCAGATACTTTATCGCAAAGAAATACACATTTCTAAAAAAATCTATATTTTTTAAACCTTTAGAAACATGATATTCCCATGGTAGCTTCGTAGACTAGCTTACATTTGTTGTGCGTGATAGCTAGGAAATTTAAAAAAAGCTGCGCAATGACAAGAAATAATATTGATCATGCCACCAAATACAGATTCAAACTACAGTAATGAACCTGACTTGAAAATGTAAGAAGTTGAAAGTACAGATATTTGTGTAAACAATGTATGGAGTGAAAGTAAAAAGTTGCCAGACAAATGAATAAGAAGTGAAGTCCTGATACCAGACAATTCTACCAAAGCACAGTGTCAAAGTATTTCTACTTAATGACTTCCAATCTCTGCAGCAGTGTCACCAACGATATGTCATATATTATTTTACCGTGCCCCATGATGTTCATGCTGTTTGCCCCAGAAAAATAGGTGCAATAAAGGTGCCTGTAAATAGCTGATCTTTAGACCCAGTAGCAGGGTGGACCAGGGATATGGTGCGGTAGGATCAGGCTCATTACCAGAGCACATGGGGAGACTGGCTACGGCCACCGCTGCCCTAATGACATGGAACACAAGCCAACCTCATAGGAAAGATCTGAGGTTGATGGTGCTATTGTTACACCATCTAGTCCTGTGCCAGCCCAGATCAAGTTGATTACAGAAGAAAGCTAATGAATGCTACTTTACCGTACGTATTTGATGGAAACCATCTGATTGCATTGAGGATTTCAGTACACAGATTTAGTGTGGTACTGGACTGCTATGTCTGCTATTAAAGAGGGATTTATACCAGGGAAAGTATTTGCTTGCATGTGGTAAAGTGGACATTTGAATAGTCTCCAACCCACTGTACAGAAATCCAAAACCAAGCACATTCATTTAAACAGTGAAGAACACATTTTTGTGTGTCAGAGAAATATCATAAACGTGTTACTGATGTTTGGTGCATCAGGAAAATACCCACTGGCCCTTCATTAATGATTGAAAGAAGCAATTTAGAGTAATGTGATGCCAAGAACCATTTGAATAATCAGGGATATCCTTCCAGCCATGGGTCCTTACAATGAAAGTCATTCAGTCAATAGGATATGAACCTAAGAACTGTGACCTAAGGGTTCTGAATTATACTAAAACATCCAGTTTGTTGATGTGGAATCTAGAGTCAAGCATAAGAAGATGAAGAAAATATGCATTGGCAGATGGTTTTGTATGTGTGTTGAACATTATATCACAGTATGTAGATATCATCTCATTACTCTGCCAGTCATTCTGACACCTCATCTCAGACTGGAAAATTCTACAGTAAGCATATCAACATATCAGTCATAGATCCATAAAAGATTACTAAAGCATGAAGATCAGGAAGCCATGAGAGCTGGGCTTGTATCTCAGTTTACACCGTAAGCAGATAAGAGTCTTAACCACACCTCCGCCTGCATAAATGACATCCTATCTAAATAAAAATATAGCTTAAACTGTAAGTCTGATACTGATGCAAGGATACCATCATTTTATTATTGCTTGAGTGACCCCATATTAATGCTTAGTGACCCCAAGACTAAACCCATTGAATTGACAACATCGACAGTCACAACATGTAGAGTACAAAGCAGAACTATGTTTGTTTGTAAAGATATGATAGTTGTATTTATCATTGTCAACATCATATCATTGTTGGTTTTAATATGTTCGAATAACCAGAAACTACATCACAGCCATAAACTTACAATTTTTTCTTGCAAAGAAATGTTCATTATCTGTTGTTGCTATCTTGGATTTTTGTTGTTTTGTTTTTTTCCTGGTAATGAGGGAAAGGTTCCAGGATACTATGATAATGGTTTTACCCTGACCTTTCTGACTCAAACCTAGTAGTCCTTATCTCATGATGACAGCTCCAATTTCCCTGCAACTTAGGCAACATTTCTTACACTGTTTCCCAGTCCACAGTAGAACAGAAAAGATTTGTGTTGGTCCATATCCAGTCAAAAGACCACTGAACTCTACCATGAAGGGAGCCAACAGCAAAATAAATATTTGCCACAGTATTTGCCTCGGACCTTTTCAAATGAATAGACCCAGCCAAGAATTGTCTTTCAGTAATACAGTTAAGACATGTTCTTCAAGGTCAGGAAGTAAAAAAAAAAAATGCCTTGAAGATTTACAGAGCCAGTGCGCTTATTACTGATACCAGAACTCAGAGCTTTTTGAAAGTTGAAAGATCACACTGTAATATTTCAATCACACAAGTGGAATGAAAAAGCGAAAAAATTTAAACATGGATTAAGTAAGGTGAAGTAAAATATAAATAGTAAACTTCTTTGCCGTCTTACTGTGGCAAAACATTTGGTTGTTACAAAGACATTTGTATACACTATGATCCCAGAATTGTTTAGGGATGTCTTCCTAAGAGCCTTTTTGTTTTGTTTTTGTCTCACTAGTTATAATTGTTAGGGTATGCTACACTGAAACCAGGCTTGCTTATCTGACTCAGACCCGACAACCCTTACCTCACCATGACAACTCAAATGCCCCCTGTTAGGGATTCAGGTTTTTGTGCACTTTTCTCCAATAAACATGTATTACCCTCGGTGGGCAGAGGGGAGAGAAGATGCTCAACACATTACCATTTAGATTGGACACCCCATGCCAGCAGGGAGCCAATTACACAACAAGGGTGTGCTGAACACACAAGATGGGGGAACGATGGCCAACGTCATGTTGACGTTTTTTCGGTGGATCTTACCCTTGATTTGAAACCGATATCGAATTCCCTTTCTTAGTTCAATTTGGGGCTGGTAAATTGAACGGGAGAAAGAACAGTTGTGTATTTTGCCCCCCAAACTCACCAACCTCCTGTCACAAGATCTCTGCACCTTGGATAGTGTGGAAAAGGAGGATGACAGTTGCTGGCATTAATAATTAAAATGCAAATTGGCTCATGCAGAAGCAAACTGAAACAGTCGTATAAATGACCTAGTTTTCTGCTTGGGCTGCAGTATCTACAGTACCATTGTTTGTATTAGAGTAAAGGGAATTAGTTACAGTCCACATAATTTATTCATGACCTTCTCAGGAGCTGGCAGGTCCTATCTTAGTCTCTGTCTTGCCCTCATACCGACTCGCCAGAGAAGGATGAGAGAGAGAGCTGAACGATGAAAACTATTTGGTAAAAACTGTTGGATTTAGTAAATAGCGGTTGAAGGTACAAGTAGAGGGATTTTTACACTGATACACATCATTTTGTGTTCTTCTTCCTTGCGGTAAGCTTAACAAACTTTGGCCTATTAAAATATGTAGCTGTTACAGCTACAATTCTTTTCAGGCAATTGAAGAGAACAGGAGTTGATGGGGGTCGTTTTGTGCTTTAGTTTCGGATGATTATCTAAATGCATTACTAGCTTGTCGTGTCAAGCTTTCCTGTGCACTAAACATGCAGACAGCCAGTGTACTGTATGCCCTAAATCGCGGTGGCATTTGCAGACAGGCAAATCCCAAATCTTTGTCCAAATATGTTGAGATTGAGGAAAGGTCACTAGCCCAGCAGGAATGCTTAATGCTTAAAGCCAGAATAATGTCCTGAATGATGAACAAGACATCTTATCTTGAACACTGGCTTTTTTGTTTTGTGACTTCTTCAACATTTTCTCTCTCCTCTTTCAGTTTGGAACTTGAGAATACATTTTGCAGTCTGTTTACAATTTGCAATTTCATGCTACCTGATTTACGACACAGACCCGATGACTCCAGAGCAAACACAATAATGTGTTAGTCTTCAGAACAAGGAGAGAATTACCATTATTAGATTAAGGTAATACAACAAAACTTTGTGGAGAACAAGAAACATGAAATAAAAATAAAAACGTTCAATGTCCAACGTTCACATCAAGGTTCAAAATACTTGTGTGCATGGAATTCCAATGACAGTTGTCATTACAAAGTAAAAGACCAAACAAAGTTTAGAGATTTAATCAACACACACAGTATTGAAGTCAACCCACATGCTGTGAGTCACAGACAGCAGTAAAATCCCCCTTTTCTCTGTTCTCTCCCAAATGACCCTATGAGGGAAAATGAAAAAAGGATACAGGTATTATAGTATTATGGTTCGTTTGATTTTGTTTGAGTGAAATTCTACTTAAGTTCCTGGACAGAGAACAGGAGGAATAAAAGATAAACAAGAAAGAAAATGTGTTGAATAGAAAGTGCAGGAATGTGATCATATAATTTACCTGACTACGACAATCGTACAACTACTAGGCAGGAGATTTTCCTTTTTTTTATTGCAAAACTTCCAAGATTATATATGCAGTACAGTATATACAGTATAACTACATAGATTGTCCCTGTAGTTGCTGACTAAGGATACAGCTCTCCCCACTTTTAAAAGTTGTATAATCCTCTAGGTCCAGATGCAGAATTCATAGAGAGGAGAAGCTTCCTGTATACTAAGTATCTCAGCCCAACCCTGCACCAGGGAAGAGCCCCCCCCCCACCACCACCACCACCATGTCTGGAAGGAGGTGATATTGCTGCATGGAAGCTGCTGCCTTTGTATTATGGGATGGCCTTGTTTGGACCGGCGCGGCCTTGGCAGGCCCTGCTTACCTCGGCCTGTAACTTGGGGGAGCCAGGAAGGAGAATCGCGAGTGGTGTGACAGCTGGGCTGCTGACAGTTCCTGTTGCTATCAGTCACCTCAAATTACCCAGAGATTGCCAGGAGGGGAGGACTCACCTGGCCCCTCACCTTGTGTCCCTCCTGTTGGTGAGTCACGGAGGCACACTGCTGGAACTGAGACTGACTGTCCTCAATCAGATCTCTCTCAGGAATCGAGTTGACGAAATCACCCCATTTCACTTGGTCTACTCACACACGACATGCTCTACACATGCACATCAACCAGCCAGCCTTAAACCAGAGTAAAGACTGTATCTGGGCAACAGTAATACCCAGTAAGTCCAAGGGACTGGAATATGAAATACCAAGCTGTATTAACTCAGAACCAGCATATTTTTCAATTTGACTTCCTTTTATCATGTTGCCATTGGCTCTGAATACCTGCTATGCCTGATTATCACAAAGCAGAAGGTAAACAATTTTGCACTTGCTCATACAGAAGAGATGGATGTCTGTAACCATTGGTTGTTAAATCAAGCAAGACAAGGTCTTGCTTAAGGTCATCCACAGCATCTTATCATTCAATAGTCAGACAGTGGGAACAGACTTGACAGTAATCCCTCATATTTTGCTCAGGGGTCAAAGTTCGAGCAGTCTCAAAGAGGACAATTACATCTCAGATAACTCCTTGTCACTCAGGCTTTGAACTGTAACCTTGACATTGAGAGCTTTATTTATCCCTACATCCCCCTACTTACATCCACAGTTTCATATTTTTTGAAACATCAATCAGTTGATAATTAATACCACAGAGGGTCGTACAGTACCTTGTGTGTAGAAGCGCAGTAGAACAGAGGGGGTTTGTGTCTTAGTCGTCTACACAGCTGGCAGTTGTCACATGTCCTAACCCTCTCATGCCATCTCATCAATCCTGGTGTTAACCAAACTCTTGTCAGAATACTTCCCCACTTTCAGAACAAAGTCACTCTCACGCTTGAGCTGGGATCCTGATTCTGATGTTGTCAGTGAGCAGTGTCCCTCCATCCTGTCAGTGACGCCCCGCGCCCGCCCCTCCAAAATCTAATTTATCGTCTGATTACCCTTAGTCATGTCTGGCAGAGGTTCTGATTGGGAATTCAGATGGCTTCATTGTGTTCTCTGACTGACAGGATGACTGACTCGCCTGGATAATTCTGATGTATCCCCCCTTCAGGTTCCCCCCCCCCCCTGTGATTATGTTCAGTTCATTATGCTATCTGCTGTTCATCTCGCCAAATTGACACCTCAGCAGTCATCATCAGAGACCATTATAACAGTGATTATCTTATAATCAGCGTTACATTGAAATCCGCGAGGGCAGTCACAACAGAAGATGCAAAGCTCGATGCGAGGCTGTCACTTCTGACCTGAGTGCTATGCTGCTGCTTTATATTCGAAAACAACTTTTTCCATCAGTTTCTTTTTCATGAAAGCCCTACTACACCCACTGTTGAGCCAATCACCGCTTTTCACAATTTCTTTTGATATCTCTCCTCTTTATCAACCCCTCCATTAACTAAGGCGTGCCGACGCTCTGAGGGTGGTTTGTTTCTGACCGTTGAATCAACCTTTCTGTGAACTGCAGTCATGCTGAAGGGAAACTTCCAGCTGGATTCCACAACCAGGGGATATGATCAATGCACAGTTATTATCACCTTTTATGGTCCAAAGACCTTATCTAGGAATGTATAGTTCAAGAAACCCCCGAGATGAGCTGTTAGATAAACACCATCTCCTTCATTCATTCGATCTAATCGCACCCCTCCCCCCTGATGAATGCAGTGCTTTCCATACACTGCATGTTCTGGAGTGAGCAGGTTGGATCACGGCCAGGGTGGGGCTCCTCAACAGACAGCTAATCTCAGCAGACAACTCTGCTTTCAGGGAGAAACTGAGATCATCATCCTTAAATCGGTAGATGGACCGTGGCACCAGATGTCCGTAACTGCAATCTCTCGCAACAGGAAGCTTCCGGAACACCCAGGACGTAGAAAAAGACAATCTTCTGCCAGGTCAGTATCGTTTCAACTAGAGGGGCATCCCTGATGATTAACCGTAATAATCATGGTTCAAGTGAGCAGATGCTTATATCCAAAGCGACACAAAAGCACAGGGGTGATTTGCACTCAAATGCTCCAACCAGTTCCAGCCACCTGAACGACACCTCTCCTATGTTGCTGCAGGTATTGTTGCTTTCCTGCAGCAGTTTCATGGCGCTGGGATAGACTGGATAAGAGAGGTACTGAAGCTGAGACGGCATGCCTCTGTAATCTCCACAAATTCAGAGATTAGGTGAGACTCAGAGGGCACCAAGCTTGCTATTCCAGCCACGTCTCTCCCTCTCCCTCTCTGCTTGTAGATGGCTACTACCCCGCCTGGAACCCTGGGGGTTGGAGTGTTGCCTGCCAGCCGACCGCTACGGCTCATCGACCGTTTGTTAATAATACTGGAGTTCTCCTGGTTGTCTTTTCTAAACACTTCCACCAATCCCATCCTTCCTCCGCTCTCCCTCCATGCCCCCACCTCCCTCTAGTTCCATTTCTTTACTGAGAAGAAACATCTGTGAACAGACCAACTGACAGGAGGACTAATCATGAAGCTTATTGTTCGGCTTCCTTGACCTTTGGTCCCCTCAGCCCTCCGGCTTGAGTCAGACAACTCCTGGATTTAAGGATTCCCTTAAGTGTATATACTCAGTCCTATCAGTCTCCAGTCTGTCTCCTTTAATTGTCCCTTTAAATTGAGTTTAATTTGTAATCCGAAATTGTATTATCCTGATTGGCACTGGAGGAGATGAGAATTTATCTAGAAAAGCAGATCTAATTGGAAAGTGTGCAGCAATTCAGTGTGAAGCACATCACCAGCTTGGAACTCACAGACAACAAACACAAATACAAACTCTGTCAACACACACACACACACACACACTAACAATAACTGTTTATAAAAGAGAAAGACAGACAGCGTAGTGAAGCAAGCTAAAGAAAAAGAGAGAAAGAAAAAGAGTCATTGTCTACAGCAACAGATAGCATCATTAGGATCTTGAAAGTAAACATGCACAGAGGAACTTCAAATCCCAATTAACCACCAAAACTTTGATCACTTCTATGAGCCTAGTGATTCAGAAATAAGTACCTTTTCTCGCTTGAACTACTCTAAAAGAATAATTAGCCAGAATCACAATGATAATAGCCAGGCTAAAAGAGTGGGTGAGATGGAGCGAGGGAGCCAAACTAAACAACGACTCTATTGCTCAATTATTTATCTGACACCCTGTCTGTCCATCTGTCAGACTGATGACAGCCCACAATTACAGATTTGTAGAACCTAGCTGCAGAACCCAGTTGAATTCAGGTCAAGTCAAAGACACGGGTAAGACTGAGGCCTGTTTTTCTGGAGACTGAGGTGGACAACCAACAAAAAACCTATAGGACAGTTATGAAAGGATCAATTACGCTCAACAGGATCAATTACGCTGCCCCCCCCCCCCTCCACCTCCCAAGGTTCAGATATTCATTTACATTTAGTCAATTAGCAGATGCTCTTATCCAGAGCGACTTACAGTAAGTACAGGGACATTCCCCCGAGGCAAGTAGGGTGAAGTGCCTTAGTTCCTGGTAGAGAAACTCTTCTGAAGGCTCCCAGCTGTTTACTTGAGTGTTGGCATCATTCACCAATCAGCATGGCTGTCCAGTTCTCGATGCTCTCTTCCTCCTGTTCTCTGTGTGATGCTGATGGAAGTAGAAACGTATTTCTGTGTTTCCTGTATGCTGTAATCAGGTGACAGTAGGGAGGTTGTGTAATAACATCTGCCTTCCTCTGGAGTTCTATAGATAATGTGCGTTGCGCGCTAAAGATTATGCTTGGTCTGAGTTAATGGTCAGAGTAAAGGTTGAAGTTCATTACGCGTGAAATGCAGTGTAAATCCTGGTCAATAGTCAAATATTCATACATGATCACAGATTCAAGTAGCTGCTGGACAATTAAAGTGGTGTCAGGTGTGTCAAACTGTTTATCCGTGTGCTCATCGGTGTGTGTGTGTGTGTGTATATATCACATGCATTACATTTGTGTGTACTTGCATGAGTCTCTTTTATCTTCCAAAAGCGCTTTTTGGTCCAGATAATCATCTGCACCTACACCTAATTGTTCTCACACCCATATCCATTACTCTTCCTCTTCCATGGCAGGAGCATTCTTCCCAGCCTTAATACAGACACACAGAGGGGGGTGGCAAACACAACCCTGGGCTCTTGTCATGTTGGCACAGGGGCACCCTGGCATCATCATGTACACCTGACAGGAAATGGCAAGAAGGCCAATTAAGCCAGAGATCCTCAGGGTTCACTGAGAGATGGGAGAAGGGGGGTGGTGTTGAGGACTCACCCTAAAAAAGAAGATTAAAGGCACCTGTCTACTGGAAAAGACAATACTGTTCGGTTGGGTTTAAAACTCAGAACGATTCCTGCCTCCCCTCGACATCTATAGCCGCTGCAATGACAACAACCATATGAAACCGCGGCCTATATTGAGGGTGTGATATATTGCAACCTGTGCTGTCGTTTTTAAATCTGTTTTACTTTCTTGATTAGGCTTCGAAAACCCAGTTTTTTAATCTTCGAATGAGCTCGCCTTCTTTGACTTCACGCCTCGGCCAGCCTAACAATTCAATTATTCCGCATTGTGCTTGGCACAAAGCGTGACCTTGATAAAAGTATTTTCCACTCCAGTCGCATTTCCATATATATAGACATATGACTTACTGAGGGATCACCTCACATGGACTCCCGTTTGTAAGGGATGCGTTATTGTTAACAAGAAACACAGAGAGGAGGGCCCAGATAGGTTGTAAATGTACCTTAGTTTGAGAACACACATCTTATCAAAGCAATGGCGTGCTTCAGTGGGAGTCGCACCACAACAAAAACACACTTTACTATGTCTGTGCCATACCATCTTTTCGGTGCACGCTGTAAGAAAAAAAAAAAGAAAAAAGGTTATTTGACAGAAGTACTTTCTGTTCATACCTACTAAACAGGGTGTCCTTCCCGTGTGTGTTCTGCCTTTCTCTGCCATCAGTCCTTCTCTGCATCAGGCCTCGTCTAAGCTGTCTGCACGCTGACATTGGCCCCAACAAACAGGACGTTCTCTACTGATACTGTCATTGTCAGGAGGAGAAGAGGAGGGGGGGAGAGAGAGACACATCGGGAGGAGGAGCGGGGGAGAGGGAGACACATCGGGAGGAGGAGCGGGGGAGAGGGAGACACATCGGGAGGAGGAGGGGGGGAGAGGGAGACACATCGGGAGGAGGAGCGGGGGAGAGGGAGACACACCGGGAGGAGGAGCGGGGGAGAGAGAGATGGTGGGAGGAGGAGTGGGGGGTAATGAAAGAGAAGCCCTGAGTTCTGGGTCATTCTAAGATTATCAAGGACGCTGTAGTCTCGAGAAAAAATAAACGTTGCATGAGTTTCGAATCTCCCATATCAGGCGACGGTACGACTTAAACTAACCATTGTAAACAGGAAACTGGATTTCTTGATTTGAAAATTTAAAATGAAACTATAGCATAGAAAACAAACAAAACACTGTTTAGTTCTTTGGAACTCTACTTTTCAAGCCTCGAATTTAAACCCTGTACGTTAGCTAATATGTGTGTTTAAGAGATTTTCGAATGCCTATCTTCTACTTGGCTGCATATTTGTTCAAAATAGACATTGACCAGAAGCAGGATCTCTGCTATTTGATAGGATGAAACACAAGGCTCTCTATAAGTCCATCAAAAAGACTGTATGATCCACTATTAGCCTGTGAGACTGTCTGAGATTGCAGGGTGATTATACCTGTAAAGACTATTAATATGAGTCTGGAAACCAAGACCAGATGTGGCTCCTCTACAGGGTGGAAGAGGAGGGCTAGGTCGGTCAAAGTGTGTACACATTTACGTGTCCTGCGTCTCTCTACCGAACACACACACATACATGTCTGTTGTGATTCCACATGCCAATCCCTCAGATCTCTCTGGCATCCACTACAGTCGCCCTCTCCTCATCCCTTGTGTCTGGATGTCCAATTCGGGATGATTCTGGGAGCCAGGAATCGGCTCTGCAGACAGAAAATGATCAGCAGGTGTGTTTGGACTTTAATTCTACCCAGCAATACCAAATACAGCATATAATAAGAGATATAGGGTATATATTTTTTTTGTGTGTGTGTCTCTCCCACACTTACTCTTTCTGTATTCATCTCTCTATCTCTCTTTCTTTATTCAGTCTTTATCTTTTTCTGTCTGTCCCACTCCTTTCTTATCACTTATCTCCTATTCACACAAACACACACACACACACACATTTTACCTGTTCAAGGTTGATTTGATGATCCTCAAGACACTTCTCTTAGACACCAAAAGCTGCTGCATAAAGTCATCAGCGTGTCTCAACACAGGCCTTGAGTTCAGCATCAAGCTGATCGCTGGAAGCAGAACCAGGAAGATAATGATGTGAAGCATCCTGGGTAGGGACCCTGGAAAGATGCCGTAAGAAGGGAAGGAGCTCTGGAACATCTGCTGAGCAGGTGGTGAGGTAAGGCACACTGCTGAGTTCAATAACACAGCACAATACTACTGGGATCCTGGAACAGAGATACAGCGTGCTGGCAGCTCCGAGAAGGGTTCTCACCTCAGTGGATGTTTTATTGATGGGGAGATTGATGTCGCTTGTATGTATCGCAGAATCCCTATCCTGGCTCTGAGTCTAATGGAAAAGTTTTTTTTTTTTTTTTTTTTTTTTCTCAATATACGCACTTCCCTGCAGATGTGGCTGGCTGTTTACTTCTATGGAAAACGTGTTGGGCCGCTTCATTTGAATATCACAATCAGGAGATATGGAATGTGGGTTACCATGTCGCTTGATTGACATCATCATTTTACTCTGTTGATTCATGTCTTGACGGAAAGAGTTGATAAATGAGAGGGAGCAAGAGAGAGGGAGAGAAAGAAAGAAAGATAGAGAGAGTAATGAAATCAAGTAGCTCCATCCTCTGAGGTATTCCATACGTCTGTTGATAATTCATTTGCTGATTTAATTAGTGTAAATTAAAAATGCTCCTTAATTTGATTTGTACTCTTGAGACACGGGTGATGGCATAATGACAGATGACAGTAAGAGCTAGCTGGTAGACATGTGACCAGTCTGGCAAAGGGCCTAAACAGGATCATAAGAATGATGTAATCATTAAATATAGTCCTACTAGGCTCTCACTATTTGTAAAGTAATGTTGTTTTAGGAGCCAGCTGGATTGTCAGCACCAAACTTGAGAACTTTTCTCCCCTCGCCTTGACTAACATAATGAGATTTTTGTATGTTTTGCTTTTAATCCTAAAATTGTTTGTCTCAAATAGGCTGATACCCCTGGGTGCTGAGAGGGTGAGTCATCATAATAATATAGGTTCCTGCTACTGTACAATTCCTCCTGACTGGGGTTATCACAGAGCGTTGCGCACCATCGTTACACCAAATCAGAGCAAAAAAACACAATGTTCCTGATTCAAAATATGCCTTTAAATTACACGTCAATACAGATCATATATATTTTAAACAAATTATCATGATCCACTGGAATGCAAAGCGGCTTTAAATCCAATATCTTTAATGTACTTGATATCCAATCATGAATAATAGCCAGTAGGCTTGCCTCCTGTAACCATCAAGTAGGATTGTCATTCATCTCCAACAGCGGGGACTGATCAGTCTTAACTGTGGTTTAATTGCAGGGACTCCAGGTCCTCACAGAGACCCTCCAATCAGAGACCCAGCAGAGAACCACCCTCCAATCAGAGATCCAGCAGAGAACCAGGAAGTCCAGCTGGGGAGGGTGCCTCGAAGACGGCTGCTGGGAGGAAGGGATGGAAAGCAAGACAAGAGACAGAAAGATCAAGGGTGAGAAACAAAGAGGTGGAGAGAGAGAGAGAGAGAGAGAAAGAGAAAGAGAGATAGATAATATACTGTATACACGTACGAGTGTAAATATATAAGTACGTATATACATATGACATCGAAGTATGTATAGAGGGAGATAAAGAGGGAGATAGGATGATCATACATTCTGCATGAATGATGCAAGAATCTATAGAACTGAGCCCCAGCCACTAGCGGAACCACCGACACAACCAAACAGGGATGTGGATGGTGTGAGTGTTTGAGTGAGAACGGAGAATGAGTCAGCGAAGCAGAACTAAAGAGACAAACACTGTGCTCACTGTTCCTCTGGAAGGACTCCTCACATGTAGTTTCACTGTTAGGCATGTTGTACAAAGACTGAAAAAAGAATATTGGGCTAGATGTTGCTGCTGAATAGGTTTGAAGACCTTCAGTCCTTGCTCTCCATCCACTCACATACACATTCACATGGTAACACACCATTTTGTGCTCTTTCTCTTTCTTATATACACGCACACACACACACATACACACATCTTCAAAGCAGGAGAGTGGTTCTGCTCTTCGGTTACAGGCGGGTGAATAATTATGAAAACAGTACTGAGGCTTCTTGTTCAATGTGACCATGGTCTTCCATCACTCTGGATTTACTGAAGTATTTGGACATTTGGAACAGGAAACGTGACTGTAGGTTGCAGTCTACAGAAATACCCCCATTCCACAAGCTTCTGACAGTACTCATAATTGGCTTACACATTCCTTTGCGGATTACAGTTCACTTCTTATTTTGGGTCTCCATCAATTAATTCAGACATTGGTCTGGCCCCAGGTCTAATATCGAATTTTTTCTGTCAAAACACACTTAGGTAAAATAGCCACCAAGCCTCATGTCCTTTGCGTTTGTAAAAAAAAAAAGTAGAAAAATAAAAAATAAAATTAGCGAGCACTGGGTTCGATAAAAGAAATGTAAATTGATGCAAGGCAGCATCTCCTGACCTCATATTATAGGCTACATCATTTACTGACTTATTTGGTTTGGCTATTTATTAGTAAATGTCAAAGCTTTCAACTTATCAATGAATCTTGAACGTATCGGGTGTGCCACCTGCTGGCGCGTCACTTTCCCCTTGTCCAATCAGGCTAATGTACCCAGAAAGACACATCCCTTTCGCTGGAGATTCCACAGCGCGCCGTTAATGAGTGTCCGGTGCTTTTTGAGGCGCTGACTGGCAGTCTACGGAAGAGCACCAGGAGTTCGGTAATGTAGCGAACGCAGCCTCTTGGTTCGATATCTTCACTTTTTTGGGGACTGATGCTGGTGGACCTGACTAAATAGAGAGGACCGTTTCGTCACCCAATTTGTCTTTGTTCTTAGATATATCGACCAACTACTGTTATGAGGTAAGCGCTATATGGTACAAAATATAAGTTGAATTATTTTATGGTTGTTGATACTTTTCTGGTCTTTCTTTTATTTTTAAAAACTAGTTTTTAATCAGTTATTCTCCTCCGGCGTCTTCCTGCAAACTCTGCCTTAAATAGGTAACGTATCTACTGAATACCCATCTTTCAGTCCCTTCAGCTCTTGGATCGGGTGCGTTTTAATTAGCTGGTTTGTTATGTATGAAATTATAGTGGAAATATATTTTTTCTAACGCACGTTAAATTCAACTGCGATGTGTAGAATATTTTTCACATTTTACGCGCGACGAACCTGTGCATGTTTTATGGATATTGATTTGAATCAGCTCAATTTATAGACAAGGGTTGACATGTGTACTTGACATAACGACAACAAAGTGGAATTACAGTTATTGTCCAAAAATGGCGAGGAGGAGGAATTGAATTAATGTGACTTGAAGGCACAATGACAGTCTGAAGAAGACAAGAGCCAGTGAAAACTGGATTTCAAAGTATTGAAATTGGATTTCAAAGTAATCAGTGTGGCAGTGTGCCATGTGAGGGCAATGCCACCTGCAAAATCTGGTTCTCGTAAATTACACTTACAGTGTAATTGGATCCCCAAAAGCCATTGCATGTGCGTTTTCTGGAATGTTATACAATGTTATACAAGCTGTGAAAGGTGTGGCTGGAATGTGTTTGGATGAATCTCTCCAAGGAGACAAAGACTACTCAAGCAAACACACTCACACGCAAACACACACACACACACACACACACACACACACAAACATACACAATACACTGAAGCATCCTTTTGATGTGTGGACTGTGTGTGTTTCAGTCAATATCACTAGCCTTATATTTCTCATGGCTAACCCCTCTCCTGATGGATGGTTATACGTGTAGGACTGCAGACATATTCATCACTGTTACGACTTTCTCTCTTTGTTGTGTGTAACAGTGAGTTGGATGACCATGGACTCACTATTACTCTGCTTTAAACATGCTTGTGCGACAAGAGGCTCTTCCGCACACCTTGTACCATTCGAAAAATTCAGTGTGACATAAAGTGATATTCGTACACAATTTAAGGGTAGATAAATGGTTTTATGTCATTGTGTATTGCTAATTGTTGCTGCATTTATTGATTTCTTTGACTGGAACTGATTTCAAAACAGCAAATGGCTTAATTATTTATTTAATAATTAATCAGTTATTACTATTGACACATTTGAAAGAGTGTTTGTGTCTTAACTTATGTGACAGGCTAACAGTTGAATGTCAAACCTGGTGAATTTCGCCCAGGAAAGGTTCTATGGTATTAATTGGTAGAATAGGCAAATGACAAACTTTTCCTTGAACCCAGTTCTCTCTCTCAAGTAGAGGAGATGCTGGACACTGATTCTACCCTTGCACAGTTCTACTTTTAGCTAGCTTCATTGTGGTCAGCTGGACAAACAGCTCATCTAACCCAGAGAGCTTCATTAGTCCTCGTCTTGATGTTAAACACACTGTAATCCACTTTCACCACAGCGGCGGAAAGAACAGAGACTGCAGGCTAGCTGGCTATCTTTAGACTGTCTTTGGCCTTGCTCTTTCCATGACACATTACGATGGGGTGGTGTTAACCACATATTAATTCCTATAGGTTTCAATACCGAAGACAGGATATGTGTTAGGAAGTGTCTCACGATGGCGGTTTGTGGTAGGGTTCTAAAGCCTGTTTTAATGAACTGTACAGACTGTTCACTTGTGGTGAGAGGAAATGAGATGTATTCAAGTGTATCTGAAGGAGACCGATGGATCCTTCTAGAAAAGAATCACGTGCAGAACACCCTTAATACCTTGACGGAGAATTCTGTATCAGCTCAGGTGATTAAATCAGACTGGTAAAATATTGCCTTACGATGTTCCTTTCTGGATGTTTCTGTAGACAGAAGGATTTATGGTTGTAGGTGTATTTGTTGTAGGTATATTGGTGTTGTAAAAACAATCAATGTGTATATTGCAGTGGGATGCACGTTGCTGCTCTGAGCCCGGGTCCCAAGAGAAGAGCTGTAGAAGCTCTTTATCATCTGCAGGGTTTATAAGGTGACCGTCTGGCCTGGTCCGCTGTCCCCAGACCATTGCTGTTTGCTTTACATGAACTGCCCTCTTTGCCGAAACACTGTTTTTGTATACGAAACCTGAGCTTCTCACTCACAACGCAACAAAGCAGTGGTGCTATTTTGAGGGAATACCTAGTAAAGACCAGAGGTCTCGTTTTCATATGTCGATAAAATAAGATACGATATGCAATAAATATGTCTGGAATTTAAGATACAATTACTTAAGAGAGGGTTGGTGATTGTCTTGTTTTGAGGCTTATCAATATCTTATTGACTTTGTGATTTTGTATACAATTGATTATTTGACTGATCTTTTGCTTTAAGGACAAAGCTAAATTTAACTAGTGTACTGAGCAAACACATCCTTTCTGACCATAGCTCTGTTTAAGAGCTCTGCATTCACTGACCTTTATCTCTCTTCTGCCGTTTAGCTGGTGGCAATCCCTCTGGTGACAGTCAGTCCTACTGGAAATCTCTCATGTTAAGATTGAAATATTACAATACAGGTACCTAACAATGCTAAAATGAATGTATTTCCGTGTTAAGTTTGATAGTTCAGAAGCAGCAGTGGATTTGGGGTGAAAACCTGAATTAGCTGGAGAGAGTCAGGTTATAGGTTGTCTCAGTTGGATGGTCTGCTGGCTTCACCGTCAACAGAGAGGGATTCACACTGCAGTGCTGCCATTCATATCTCTCTCTTTGAATATATTTGTTAAGGGCTGGTACACTTACTCTAGATACTCTACTGGAGATTTATTTTGCCAAAGCCTCTCTTGCTCTCTTGCTCGCTCCCTCCTCCCACCCTCTCTCTCTCTCTCTCTCTCTCTCTCTCTCTCTCTCTCTCTCTCTCTCTCTCTCTCTCTCTCTCTCTCACAGTCAGCCACTTCTGAGGGGATTTAGATTCATGGTTAAAATATGAGGGTATTTTCGACGTCCGTTCTGTGTAAATGAATCAATGATGGTCATCTGTCCATCACTCAGTCACAAGTGAAGTGAGCGTCAAAAATAGACGTCTAAAAAGATACTGCGAGAGAGTCGCAGGGTCGCAGGCAGAGAGAAAGACACTGCGTTGGACCCATGGCCTTATGACAGTTTGCGGATCCAAACCAGCTCCCATTCCTGTCTATGTAGCTGTGGAGAGGGAGAGAAGGAGGGAGAGGGGAGAGAGGGAGGGGGAGGGAGAGAGGGAGGGAGAGAGAGAGGGAGAGAGAGAGGGAGAGAAGGGTAAGGGGGAGGGCGAGGTAAAGAGAAAATGATTTCCAAAAACAAGGAAGACAATCGGTGAGAGGGAGAAGAGGAGGGGAGAGAGGGAGATGGAGAGAGAGAGTTGTTGAAGAACTGAGCAAAACCTTTGCCAAACTCTCAATTACAGAGATTCGCTACTGTGTTCCAATCAACCAGCAGCGACCAAATGGCCAGCAAGGCTAGTTTATTATTCTCAGTTAATGTACACACTCACTGTATTGATTCCATAAAAGATTTCTTTAGAAATGAAACTTTAACAGCTTGTTTCTTTTTGTTCGTATTGACAGACCCATCTGTCAAAAATCAGTCTGAGAAGTTTGTTTAGCTACATCAAATGTGCAATTATTTAGTAATGCCATGTTGTACGTACCGAAACTGACTTGTTATACTGTACACTTTGTAGTGTGTCAGTGTCTTGATTTGAGTTAAACTTGTTTGTTTGTAGATTGTAGATTGTTTTAGAAACCCAGTGTTAATCAGCACAATCCCAGCACACTCACTCTCCACACCCTATGTGACCATTCAGCCAACACAACCCTCTACAGAAAACATTTTAAAAGTTATTAACTTTCAAATATGGATCTCTGAGGATTGTCTCGATTTGGGTCCTGATGGACACTACATGATCTATGGGACAAAACAGGAAGGAAAGTTCATTAATGTTTCATTCAGCAAGCAAGATTAGGAGGTTCACTGCATGCCAAAAGAACGATTACTGTTCAAGTGATTAACTGTCATGTCTGAATAGAATGTGGTAGTCTACATATTTTACTTCTCCACATCAGACTTGACTTAGAAGCTCTGTGACAAAGGAGCCATCTCTATTGTTAGATTTTGATACCGCTGTTGTGCTGTGAAATACCTGTGACATATTGCGTCTGAAATGTGCCTTGCCTTGCATCTCTGCTTCTTATTGTTCGTCTTTGCTTCACTGCACACCTTAATGACACGTATCAGAAACCTTGTTTGCTGCGTGTCAAATAGCATCTCAGGCTGTCATGTGGTTGCCCCTTCCAGAGTAGCATTCTCTGTTTTGGTCGTTAAAATGCTTAAGGGTAGGTGCTAGGTGAAATAAGACTAATTCATTTCGCACACTTTTATGCCTCCTGTGTTCTTCTCCTGTTGGTTGTGAGTTGAGAAAAGGAGAAGAGGGAAAGTCTTTGAAACTGGAGTAGTTCACAGAGTGTTGCACATTTGTATTCAAGCTGTTACCGTAAGGATATCCGACAGTTGGATATCTACAGTATAGAGAGTGTCGAGCTTCTGAGAAGGTTCTGTCTTGCTTTGTTGTGATCCTAGAAAAAGCGGTTAGTTACTGGTATGTTGACCCTCGCTGAGCTCAATCCTGTCTCTGCTTTTTGACACCCTAACAGCCATGTCAGTTTCCCCCACGGTCCAATACTCTGTGGACCCATACCATAGCTTTGAAACTCACTACTCGCCCTTGAAGGAAATCTGTGTCAGAGCTAATTTGTGACTTGTGGTTTGTCTGAGAGTCTGGACCGACACCTGCCTCTGAAACACTATCTTGCCAGAGACTGATTGATGTTTTAGACAAAGACAGGCTTTTGCACCACACAAAAAAAAACCCTTCTGGCTAAAACCTGCTGCATTTAATGAAATGGCAGACATCTTTAATACAGTACAGCCTAGGGGAGATGGGAGAGATTCACTTTAAACGAGACGGCAGACAATGGAATATTGGATGTGGCAACATTCTTGTATGGATGTTCTAGAAGTCTAGTTCAAGCATGTAGCTGCCTGTATCGCAATTCCCTCACTACATTACAGAGGCATTGCAGAATAACTAAACGTCACCTTCAAAATACAGGAAGTCCATGGAGCAACCGCTGTGCCCTAGGATGTACCATGATATGTTTTTCTTTAAGGAGCAAACACAAAGTTCTGAATTCAAACGAGGAACACTTTGACATCAGATCCTACCTGTACCCAGAGACAACTCCCCTCACTGGATAAATCACCCAGCTCCCTGAGACCTTGTTATCCCCCCCCCCCCCCAGTCCAAAGTCACCAATGAAAACATGAAGCCTAGAGACCAGGAAGTGCTGTTGGTACTGTGGCTGTCCTGGCTCACCTTGTGTCCCATCTCGTTCTGCACCAGCCTCCGAGTTCAAGAACTACCACCGGCCTCCGAGTTCCAGAACTACCACTAGCCTCAGAGTTCCAGAAGTACTGGAGCCCTTTCACACATCCCCACGGGATTACCAACACTCGTTGAGTGATTATAATCTGAAGCTCATCCCAGGAATGTGTACATGTTGGCATGACATGAAAGCTCTCTGAACGAGGTGGTAAGACACTGATCCTGGAAGAATCTTTTCTTGAGTAGCTAATCTGTTTTTGCGCAGGTTATTATCCCTGTCGTTGAAATGTTCTCATGACAAATTTCGTCAAAATCTTATCTAACAACTTGCTGAAACAATTGTATTTTTTCCCTCCCTTGTCGATCCAGTTGTGAACTCGGGGATACGTCAAGCTCCTAAGGCCCGAAGGAAATTGAAATGGGAGGCTTTAGTGGTGTAGGACTGTTAGCTGTAGTGGCTGTGCTTGAGTCTCTGGATAAAACACAGGCCTGGATTGAGACTGGATGGAATGGTTTGGCGAACCTCCAGCCAAGGTTTTTGGCTCTCGCTCATTGGCACGGACAGCGAAACTGTTTATTAGTTTGGTGCTCTCTTGTTTTTTAAATGTAATCAGAATCTAAGCTCCTTGTATTTTTTGTGTAACTTGAGTGAGAACGAATAAGTGACCATCTTATTATTTACCTCATAAAACCATCAAATTTGATTAATTTCATCAAACCAAGTAATTCTCTTTCTTACTTTTGTTTGGAAGTTTATATGATTTGGCGAGTAGGTATCGTCCACTATCTCAACTCACGCTGTATATTGAATAAAGAGATGCCGTATCTTGTTTGTGAGAGTTTGAAGAGCAGTAAGTCTGTCTTCTGCTTTTGTCCTCCAGGCCCTGGTCCTAGTTGCTTTTAATAATAATAATAATGATAATAATAATAATAATTGTATTTATAATGCACGTCATATTTAGGTAAAATTTCAAAGTGCTACAGGTTAAAAACGAGAAAGGGCGCAAAAAAATCTTATCAGATTCAATCATCCAAAGGCTCTGTTAAAAAGGTGGGTTTTTTAGGCCATGTTTTTGGATGGACCCTGCTGTCTGGCTAGCTTAAGTAAGCACGACATCAGTCAAACCCTTAAATGTAGGGTTGACTTTGTGACCCCCACGGCTGCCTTTGGATGATTTACTTAGTAAGTCATGATAGGATGTGACAGTATTCACTAATAACGATGGTGGTATTTTCAGAGAGTGAGAGGGCAACCTTCCGGTCAGAGCGGTTTCCCTTCATCCCTCCACCTCTCTCTCCACCTCTCTCCTCCTCTCTCTCTACCTCTCCCTCCACCTCCACCTCTCTCCTCCTCTCTCTCTACCTCTCCCTCCACCTCTCTCCACCTCACTCTCCACCTCTCCCTTCACCTCTCTCTCTATCTCTCTCCATCTCTCCTTTCCACGCTGGTGATGGCTATTTATTGGTGAACAACAGAAGTGTAGTGTTACATCATCATCATGAAATGTATACATTTTTTTCATCACTTTTTTTCCAGTCACTGCCTTAGTATTTGCTAATGGCAGGAAGAAAATCCCAAGTGTTCTGTCGTTAGGGTTCAACTAGGTGTTCAATAGCTTGCTTTGTGGACATCTAGGTTGGAAAATCCTTGACTCTTTTAAAAGGCACACTTAATCACCAAATGATTCTGCCAAGAATAATGGATTTTGAAAGGCGACGGTAATCAAATTCCTTATGAGACACATGTTTTGACACATGGTGTTTGAAGATGTTTTTTTTTATTTTTACCATTTATCAGTTTCCCCTTCTCCAAACTAGTCAACAAGCCATTGAGAAATAAAAAGGTGAATCATTCATGATGTTAGGCTCTTAGATTTGTAAGTTAGAGGTGTTTTTATTATTATTATTATTTTTTATTATTTTTTTGCCTGTAAACCATCCATCAAGCAAAACTATTTTGTGCTTTTTCTTCTTGACAACTACGCAAACACTCAATTGATCTTTTTAAAACCAACAGGCAAATAACTCAATTGTTGGGACTGCCTGTTGTGGTGATATGGGTTATATTCCCACTCAATAAACCCATCATGACACGCACACACAAACGCGACATGGGGCCTTGTCTGAACAACAGAGTCGTTCGATCTTTCTGCCCAACCCATCCATCAGCGCGACACATGCAGATGGCTTCTCCGGAGTGCTGGGTCTGCAGCTCCCTGATCAACAGGCTCATGAGTCTTATCTGACTACCAGATGAGTCACATCCGAGCCTCTCATATCAAAATGCTACAGATTATAGTTGTGTCCTGTCGGTTGATTCGTTGTGGTGATGCTTACGGTTTCCTGTCAGAAAATCACAAAGCACCTAAATTAGTTATAACAGATCAGATGTAATCAAATGATAAAAAAAGGGTTGTGGTACTTGTTGTACTGTATTTATAATATGTCTGCACATCTCCCCCTTTATTAGTGATTGAAAAAAGATTGCCTTTGTCTCGGGATTAGGAGCAGCTGATAGAAAACGAATAACCTCCACACTGACAGTAAGGATGACCTTTAACCTTTGGGAACCTTTAAGCATAACCTTAACAGTTTCAGTGGCCTAAACAGATTGTGTGCTAGAGATTTGTGGTGTAGCCTAGGAGGGTGCTAGCCGGGGTGTTGTGTTACTAAAGGTTATGCAGAGTGGAGGAACAGGAAAAAAGAGAGGTTGGTTCAGAGTACAACCCTTGGAAGCCTGCTTCAGGGATCACTTTCATGACCAATGAATAAACTTTTTAAGTTGTGAAAGCTTGTCTCTCTCTGTTCTCTTGAACGCCTGTTCAATACATTTTCTAATTTGCAGAGTCCACATTTCCCCCGGTTTCACTTTCACAAACTATGGAATAATTACTGAAGTCGGCGGTGCTTTGGGACATTTTCTCCTGCACGTGTAGCAGAATGCTTTTCTCATTTTTACAGTGATGTTATGTCTGGCATGGATGGGCATACATTCATTTTCTTCCATCACTGGCCCTCTGTTTGCTTACATTGGGCATAATGAATCATTAATTCAGGCCTGTCGCCCCCAGGCCACAGCCATCTCAGCAAGGCTTAGCTCCTCATCCAGCAGTCTGTGGAACAAAGGTGGCTGAAGCCTGAAGTCGAGTTTCCACACAGCCCATGCAAACACGTACTATAGGAACTGTTTACAATTAGTTTGGCCTTTTCTAAGCATGGCTGTCATATTATCTTTGTATTCCTACTCAAATGTATTGTACTGTAGACGTCTCTTCTGTACACAAGGAGCGGTTCAGTCCAGTGTGAAGCTCCGGAGTAGAGGCAGTAGGTGGTCTCATTTGTCCACTACTTCCTGTCTGCCTGCAACGGTATGTCTTTTTCCAGCTTGTCCTCCAGCAAGTTATTAGACTGAGGTGGAGGTCAAGGTTTAAACCTCTTCCCCCTTCTAGTTGAGTCTCTCCCTCTCTCTCTCTCTCTCTCTCTCTCTCTCTCTCTCTCTCTCTCTCTCTCTCTCTCTCTCTCTCTCTCTCTCTCTCTCTCTCTCTCTCTCTCTCTCTCTCTCTCTCTCTCTCTATCTCTCTCTCTCTCTATCTCTCTCTCTCTCGCTGACTGAATCAGAAAAATCTTTGTTGTAACTCCCACTTCGCCCGACTCATCTGTCATCTGTGGAGGATGAGGATCAGCTGTTGTCTGTCTCCTAACCAGCAAAGACAGCCTGGCTCACGGTGAAGCTGGACTTCAGCTGTCACCACCAGGAATCGCTGGGCTTTGATCCGCTTACCTGCTTGCTTGCATTTCACAGTGTGTGACAGTGTGACATGGTCACTGAAAACTGTCACAACTCCTGACCTTTCCATAACAATTACACCTCCATCATTTACAAGGAAACATCATTTTTTTCCCCTGCTAGATGGGAAAGTCGAGGAAGTCTGTTCTTGTATTTAAAATGCTTTTTCAACTGCTGTAAACTGCTTGCGGTTCTTCTTGCCGTTTTTAACCCTAAAGGCTAAGTGAGAGTTTCCGTCACTGTTGTGTCAACGCTTACGCTTGATTGAGCATTTGGCAATTAGTCTGGTATTCTGTGAGAAAGGATCTGTAGTATGTCAGCAATAGTTCTCGATCCATCTGTTCTTTCATGATGGTTCATATTTATTTGTTTAACATGTGAAGAGGTCTATGGGAAGACCTTATTATTTGTACAACACTGCGGCTAAATTGAACAAATAATTTTCAAATACACAAATAAAGCCTCTTCATAAAACAGTTCCCATAATTACAGAACTTGAGTGTCTTTGCTGCGCTAAGGATGTGTGCCTACGTTAAGAATCTCCTTGAGATGTTGTAAACACAAACAGTCCTAACGCCGTCTTTGTCTCCCGGCCTGGGAGCACGTATGGGAGTCACCGCGAGCCGTCTGATGCGTGAGAAACTATCGCTCGCGGACATTTTGTATGTTTGTGTTAGTGAGACATGCATAATGTGAATGGTGGGGGTACTTAAATGTCATCCTAGTTTGTTTGATTTCTCACTCAACCTCCGACCTGTTTTTTCCAGCCACTTTGTGTCCAGTTTCACAGGAAGTGACATGAAGAGCCTTCAAAGCTGAAAATAATGTATTTTGTCTCCGAGAACCACAGATGACCTTCACTTGGTATTGGCATTGCTTTAGTCACAAATAATCTGTATTCACGTCGGTGTGTGGTTTATAACTATGCTGTTCTGCGTTCATAGTATTTTTTACTGTTGAATTTTTGAATTGAATTATTGTCTGGTGTTTGTAGCTGACCCTTTACATTTACATTTATTCATTTAGCAGACGCTTATATCCAAAGCGGCTTCCAAGATAAAGCTTTACAAAGTGCATAGGTCACTGATAATAACAACAAGATAGCCCCAAAACCATTGCGGGTAGCCCAAACATGAAGCACATATTGTGAACAACCAAAAATAAATGCCAAAGGGTAGAACCATAAGAGCATGTTACAATTGAACAACATGAATCGCTATAAGTGCAAGTGTACCAGTAGAGAAGCAAGCAATGCGTGAGGCTGTGAAGAGGAGATGGATCAAAGAAGCCATCTTCTGATGCCCTCTGCAGTCCTCTCTCGCCCCTCCCTCTTCATGTCGCACATTCTTAAAACAGGTTAGAGTGGTCCATGTTTCTGTATATATACAGTACACACATGTACACATATACGTACAGCATACACACACACACACACACACAGAGAGAGAGAGAGCGAGAGCGAGAGAGGAACTCAGCTGTGAGAGTTAGCTAAGAGATAAGGTGTTGAAATGCTGAAGTCAAGGAGATTCAACTCTGCTAAATCACCCACCATCACAAGACTTTGTCTGCATCCACACTAGCGTTGTACAGAGAGAATGCTGTACGCCACACAGGAAAATATAATTTTGATTATGTTGATATTAATATACTGATTTTGTATTTAATTCATTGAATTTAATTTATATACAATCAAAATATGTTTTTATATATTTGAAGCAAGTCAGCCCAACCTGGCAAAGGAAAATATAAATACAAGTTTTTGTTTTTTTTCTGAGGTATTTGAGAAGACTTTGCTGGCATCCTTTTACACACTTGTCAGATTCCATTGGAGGGGATTTATTGATGCCCATTTCATCAGCATCAGTAAGACCTAATAATGATGTCTTTCATCATGGTTGTCTGGTGCTTGCTCCTCCCATGCTCTCAGCCCACAATCTTCACGATACCCAGCGCCCCTCACCAAAACTTGACCTCTCAGAGTCTGTGTAAGATAAAAGGAAGGCTAAAACACCACATCAAAGTCTTCAGACTGCGGTTAAATCTGTGTGTTGTCCCCCCCCTTCCCCCCTACGTTAGGAACGATCGTGGTGAGTAAAGATGTGAGGATGCAGTAAGGTCCTGATCAGATATCTTACGTTTACATTTAGTCATTTAGCAGACGCTCTTATCCAGAGTGACTTACAGTAAGTACAGGGACATTCCCCCCGAGGCAAGTAGGGTGACTGTCTCTGCGTCTCTTTTTAAACTGTGTCTGTCTCTGCGTCTCTTTTGAAACTGTGTCTGTCTCTGCGTCTCTTTTGAAACTGTGTCGGTCTCTGCGTCTCTTTTGAAACTGTGTCTGTCTCTGCGTCTCTTTTGAAACTGTGTCTGTCTCTGCGTCTCTTTTGAAACTGTGTCTGTCTCTGCGTCTCTTTTTAAACTGTCTGTCTCTGCGTCTCTTTTTAAACTGTGTCTGTCTCTGCGTCTCTTTTTAAACTGTGTCTGTCTCTGCGTCTCTTTTTAAACTGTGTTCTGTTTCAGGGTCCGAGGCTGTCCTTGCAAATATTTATATCAAGTGTTAATTTCAGGCCAAAGGGAGATGAATCGCTATTTCTATTGACCTCGCCCGGTGTGAAGTCTAAATCAACACTGAAAAATGTCTGTGTGTGTGTGTGTGTGTATGTGTGCACACGTTTGTGTAAATGACTTCAGCTGTATGTCTGTGAGTTATTTCCCAGTCTGGGAGCGTGAAGAGGCAGCTGTGGAGATGCGCTGCCTGTCGTATCCATCAGGCAGGTTATCCCACTGAGACACCTTAGAAACCACTGACTCATGCTCTCTGTGACAGTTTGGGTCACAGAGCCAGGAGGGGAACATGGAGACTGGAAAGTTCTTATCAGCGTGGTTGTGGGAGGCCTGAGTCAGCGTGGAATAGAGCATATTTCAAAACATCTCGTACACCCTGCTGAGGTACATTGACAGTTTAAAAGCTTTAAGATTCTAGATCTATTTTATGGAATATACACCTTAACTGTCTGTACTTTGCCTACTGCTACTATACTGCCTCTACCTACCCTGCATACTGCCTCTACCTACACTGGTTACTGCTTCCACACTGCCTCTATCTAACCTGCGTATTGCCTCTACCTACACTGGTTACTGCCTCTACACTGCCTCTATCTACCCAACGTATTGCCTCTACCTACACTGGTTACTGCCTCCACACTGCCTCTATCTACCCAGCGTATTGCCTCTACCTACACTGGTTACTGCCTCCACACTGCCTCTATCTACCCTGCGTATTGCCTCTACCTACAGTGGTTACTGCCTCCATGCTTCCTCTGTACTCCCTAGGGATGGGCCTTTTTTCTCTCAGGTTTAAATCAGTCCTTAAAGTAACTGTGACAGTGGATACAGTGTTTTAGTGTGACTCTCTTCAGGGATACAGCCTTTAAACAAACATGGAAGAGAGAAGTATGTCTCTCTCACTCTCTCGCTTTCACTCTCACCCTCTCTCTCTCTCTCTCTCTCTCTCTCTCTCTCTCTCTCTCTCTCTCTCTCTCTCTCTCTCTCTCTCTCTCTCTCTCTCCTCCCAGTCCAACCCTTACTCTAGACTGATAATTCATACATCCCAACCAGGCCATCGGGTGGCCCAAGGGACTGGGTCAGATTATTTTTATATAGGATGATGGTCGATTCACTCAGCATGCAGTGCCCACATTGAGCCAGTACCTTGATGAATTACATAAAACAAGAATGTAGGAAGTGCTGCTTTGAGGATCCTATTTGAAAAAGATGATTGAACAGATTGACTTAGATATCTGCTTGAAAGAAAGGACTGATTCTTGTTCTGGGGAAGTTTATTAATCTCTTCAAAGCTTGATATGAAGTGAACTATGAGGACTTCAGAGAAGTATTTGGCATAATAACAATTTAATCAAGGATGTAACTGAGATTAAAACAATTTCAAGACTCCAAATCTTGGGGGGTCTTGGCCGTGAGAAGATGATATTATTCATCTTATTTCGCTTCTCCATGCTTCTATAGCAGTTTGGACCTGACCTTGTTTTCAGTCTTGTCACGGAAAAACTTTTCTGGGTTTTTCCCCCGCTTGTTTCAAGCTGTCTACATCCCTGACCTCCTGCCTGTCGGTCGGTCTCATCTTCCGACAGGAGAACCCCATTTTCAGATGGTTTGCAGGACAGAAGGCTGACACTCTGAACCGAGCTGCTGAAGGTGAGAGCTGGGAGAGGAAAGGCTGATCGACTGTCACGATCCTGCGTCCTTCTCACGTCAGATGCCCTCTGCTTCAGTAGCATCACACTCCGGAAGGAGCTGGTCTCTGTGCTGTGAAACAGTATGCAAGGTCAAAGTTTCTGTTGCTTTCACGAAGAATGAGTAAACTCATGTCAAGTAGCTGTCAGTATCCTATGTACTTAGATACAGGAGTGCTCAATTAGTGTTCAGTAATATATCCTTCCTCGACATGATTCATGTATTAGACAATTGGCACCACAAGCAACTGATGAAGATAGCTAACTTGACACACCTTTTTTTAATAAACGGGAAAGGCATGACTGTATTATCATTAGAGGACAAACTCACTATTAACTGTCCTACTCTGCGTCAGACGCAACGATAATATGATTCAGCCAGTGTCTCCTCCCATGAAGCATGCGTATTTACGTGTCTTGCGAATGTTAAGTAGTTATATCTTATCCGAGCTTCCAGATGGAGTATATCCAGCGCTCGCGCAGTCTGTCTCTCTGTATGTCCTAACTGTGAAGATGACTTTTGGTTCCTCAAACAAACCAAGGTTAAACACCCTCTCTCTCTCTCTCTCTCTCTCTCTCTCTCTCTCTCTCTCTCTCTCCGTCTCTCTCTCTCTCTGTCTCTCTCTCTCTCTCTCTCTCTCTGTCTCCCCCTCTCTCTCTCTCTCTCTCTCTCTCTCTCTCTCTCTCTCTCCCTCTCTCTCTCTCTCTCTCTCTCTCTCTCTCTCTCTCTCTCTCTCTCTCTCTCTCTCTCTCACACACACACACACAGACCTCCCTACACATTCTTCTACAGAGAAACACAGCTACGAGGGGAAACCTATTCTTATTTATTTATTCTTTCCCCATTTGTTCTTGTATATTACATTTCAAGATAGAGGGGATAGGGTTAGGGGAGAGGGAGAGGGGAAGACGTGCAGCAAGGAGCCTAGGCTGGAAACAACCCCAGGTCTCTGTGGTGCGACCTCAGCCCGTGGAGTACTCCCCCTATGAGCCTCCAAGAGGGAAACACACTCTACTGCAGAATCCCATCATCATGAGCCAGGTGTTTATGAAACACTCTCCATGCCTGCTCCAGCAGATCTATTACACTTCAGGTCCTGATGTCCACCGTCGGTGGAGGTCTTTGTAGGTGGCATGAGGTATCTGAGACGAGGGTGATTCGTTTGGCCTGGAGGCTTACAGTGATGTGACATCACAGTCCCGTCTGCTCATGGCTGAAGTACATCTACTGATGTCCTGGGCTCCTGTGAAACTCACATCTCTTAAACATTGGTTGGCTGCAAAAGTAATGAGTCCCAAAGCCACATCACATTCATCATATGGAGTTTTTTCCCCCAGGATTCTGTACAGTCTTGGTCTCCGGTACGCTGGGACAAGGATCAACAGTGTTTAATGTAATATCAACGCTGTATCACACAGTGTAAATATGCCTGGCCAGAACTGTGTTGGCCGCTTTACATTACTGAGATAACATAGGCATTTATACACACTCAGACACACTCATATACACACACGCTCGCGTGAAGACACACATATACACACGGACAAACACACACACTCCGACTTGTGTATTCGACTCAGGTGCAGCTATAAGTTAAGTAGATGGGGCCGCTGAGTGTTCCTCAAACCAAGGTTGTGTCCTGTTAGTCCTCCGCTTGTCAACCTGACAACTCACATCTACACTAGGCGGACATTTGCATCAAGTTGACTTGTATTTTTGGCCCCTGTTTAGAGTGTAATGTATGCTAAATAATCCTACGGCGTCAGCATTGTATTGTGTCCTGTCTCTCTAGTGAACGTGAACAAGAGTGACTTCTGCTTTGATTATTTCCTTTTGGATCAATGAAGGGAATGGAATTGAAAATGTCCTCACGATGTGACTGATAAAAATGAACGGACCTTCACCCAGGACCAAGACTTCCCCTTGGAGGGATGGTGTGATGTGTGTGACCTTGTAAGAGAATGTTCATGATCTATAGCTTCTAAAGTCCCGTTCAGGAATCACATTTATTCTTGATTTTAAAAGTAAAATGCTTCAAATTGTGTTCATCTCACAAGCATTTGCGTGAAGAGCACGATTGCTATTTTATGTAATTAGTTAAGGCTCAGATCGTTAGACGATTACTTAAGATGTACCAAGAATACGTACATTGAATTCTTGCATGTAGATAATGAACCCCTTAAAAAGCCCCCCAAAATAAGAAAAATGTTTATGAATATTTTTTTTTATTTTTTTTTTATTGTTCCTCCATATCTTTCTTTGATAATACCTCTTGAAGAAGCAGCCATGCCTGAAACTGATGTGCACACACGTTGGTACTTGAATAGCAGGAAGCTATCAGAGCTTCCCACCTTTGTCTGTGGCAGGTCTAATAAGACCTTGCCCACCTTGTCGTTATCAGGCCATTCTCATCAGGATACCACCGCCCAGTGGAGCATTCGCTTTAATAAAGGTATTTCAGTCTGGGAACGGTTCCACGAATGATGATTATATTTTATGGGTTGATAGCAGGCTCATGTTTTTTCCTTTTCTCTTCAGCATGAAGACTTCTTTAATGAGCTTTCATAAAGTCTTGTTCCTCTGCCTGACCAGACTTAGCTATGTGGGGCAGGCATCTCAGTAGGTCTATATAAGGCATGAACACAGTCCCATGGATGGAAAGAGAAAATGCACTTCTTCTGTTCGACAGCTGCTATCCAGTGGAGAAAGGGTAGCTATTTGAGGTGAGCTTGATAAAGACTATGGAGGGAGAGCTCACCGATGTTTATAAATATTATCTGGGAGAAATGGGAATTCATTTGTTCCAGGTTCTCCCGGGAGCTGTTTGGCACGATGATCTATTGGACGGTGTAAAGTTTGGTCTTCTTGTCAGCGTTCGGCTTGATGTTAACGAGAGTGGATGTGGAAACAATTGTTCCGCTTAGGCCTGCTGCCATCAGGCTAACTTTAAACCATGGCTATAGTATGAATATTTTACATAAATCTCACTCCCTCTCTCTCTCTCTCTCTCTCTCTCTCTCTCTCTCTCTCTCTCTCTCTCTCTCTCTGTCTCTCTCTCTCTCTCTCTCTCTCTCTCTCTCTCTCTCTCTCTCTCTCTCTCTCTCTCTCTCTGTCTCTCTCTGTCTCTCTCTCTCTCTCTCTCTCTCTCTCTCTCTCTCTCTCTCTCTCTCTCTGTCTCTCTCTCTCTCTCTCTCTCTCTGTCTCTCTCTCTCTCTCTCTCTCTGTCTCTCTCTGTCTCTCTCTCTCAGACACCATGAACCAGTCAGAGAAGGAATGGCACACACCAGTGGACAGAGACACTGAAAGGCCCTCCACGGAAAGGTGACTTCCAGACTCTTCTCCTCCCCCAAACATTTGGTGAGTAAGTTCAGAAAACTGCATCTTTTATTGGGCCTCAGACTGTGAACACAGCCTGACTTGATGAATGCTTTAGTGTATGTTATAGGCAGCCAGGTATCAACCCAATTGCCCTCTGAACACCATTTTCCTTTAGCGGTAATGATCAGAAACCTAGAAAAATCGATATTACTTCATTTAGAGCCCATCTTATTCAGAGGATGCGGCGTTCAACAGTGTTGTAACTGAATAAGTACATGCACAGTAGAAATAAGAGTATTTTGATTGGTGATTAAATGAACTAATGAGGATTTTTTTTTTCTCTCACTGTCGATAACTGTGTGTGTGTGTGTGTGACATGTGATGATGAAGAGTGGGTAGTCCTCTATGGATGTTGTTACTCAGCATGTGGGAAATCCCATGTATCCAGTGTAAACAGTCGGTTGGCTGACATAGTTCATGATGTTTATATTCAATTCCAGGGTTCAATGCCCATTTTGACCCTCCACCACAACATACATCTGACTGTGTTTGATACAGAACTGTCTTCTTCAGATAGATTATAGCCATTACTGGATTCACGCCTGCCCTGCTGCTGTTTAGCAAAGCATTTGGGTCTTCTATGATTTGTGGAAATGGTCTCTTATTCCAGGTAATTAAACCTCCTCGGGCCGTGCCTTACTAACACTCTTACCACTCATGTGACAAATTCATTCATTTGTTAATCAACCTTGACTTGAATCAAATTCAGGCCGTTGAGTGTTAATTACGTGGGCCTGAGAGGTGACACCCTTCACACATTCATTCTCAGTGGCTCTGTCTGCACATCATAGTCTGTGCTCGGCTCAAGAATTGAGGAAGAGTCCTCAAAGGATCGTTATGTCAGTGTGTAATGTGTTCTATTTCATAGTTAGGATTTGATTTTTGCTGGAGGGGCCCCGAGCTAGTTTCACTATTGGAGGCAACGTTCTTCTCATAAACAAGATTGACACAATGATTGATAGCCCAACGTCCTACCTCGGAACAAAGTCATTAAAAAAATACTATGGTTTGAGGCAAAAACAAAACAATTCCAAAGTTTGCTTAGTCTATCAAGAGCAGGGCTCTTTCACACTGTAAATAGATGTTTGTTTTTGAGTTACGCCAGCCCCAAGTTTACTGGACTTGACTAAAATCTCTTGTCAGATAATTTTTTTTTATCCGCTTTTTGGGTGTTCTAAGGTCCAACAGTTTTCAATGGTTTGTGAGCATTTGAGGTAGCTGAAAGTGATGAGCTTTGAATCTTTTTTGCTATCTCATTACTTGAAAGTCTGTTGGCTTATCCGGACCAAGGCCTGTGCTCTGGCTCTGCATTCAACGTTATTATATTTATCTTAAGTTTGCATTTATGATTTGGGTTCTTAAAAAGCATACTTTCACTGTACACACAGCGCTGCAGAATTTGTAACGTAAAGTCACTGTAGTGACAGCTCTATCATATAGTGCCTTCCTCCCATTGGATCAGCTCTACCTCTATAGTTAACATTTACATTTAGTCATTTAGCAGACGCTCTTATCCAGAGCGAGTTACAGTAAGTACAGGGACATTGCCCCCGAGGCAAGTAGGGGGAAGTGCCTTGCCCAAGGACACAACGTCAATTTGCACAGCCGGGAATTGAACCAACAACCTTCTGATTAATAGCCTGACTCCCTAACTGCTCAGCCATCTGACCCCCACCAGAGTTCCATACACATCCCAGTCTCTCCTTTTATAAGGAAATCCGTAGGAGACTCTCTCTTTCTCTAGACAGTTAGTCAATTAATTAGCACCTCCAACGTAACTCTGACAACGCAGGTGTCGAGATGAAAGGTGAGGAGGAGGATAAGAGCCTGAGTCACATGACCAGACACTGACAGGGCGTTGGGTGCCTGTGAAGACTCTTTAATTACCTGGTTGTAAACGCCTCTGGTCCCCCCATCGACCAGACAAAATGGTGAGACGTAATGCTGTGTTGTGTTGCAGGGGGAAAATAGGTCATAAGTGAGATCTGACAGGATTGGGACTAAAGATGTTTACTATATGTCGATAGAGCTGCGGTGAGGGTTCCACGTAGAGTTCTAGAGGAGCTTATCACTCTAGTTCTCCACTCCAATGACATGTACGAGCCGTCCCTTCCATGACTGTCAGCCAGCTGAACGATGAAACAGGACACACACCCTAACAGACCTGCGCACCACAGAGCAGGAGACAGAGGACCATGGGAAAACGACACCCAAAACAGCAGGGCCGTAACAAATGGGCCTGATTATGAAAACATGTTTAGTATTCACATACTGTGAGCCGTATTCACCTCAATAGATTACAGGACAGGAAATACATTTCACATCAGTCATTTCAGCCTGTCTAACCTTCTGAAATGTGAACTTTCTACAGCGTTTTGCTTTCTGGGTTCTGTTTTGAAATTATTATTTTTTCTTATGATGTCTCTGCAAAAACACCCAGTTCCATTCTAGCTGGGGAAAGAGTCCTAACCTATCTGTCTGCAACTTCTCTACGGTAATGGACTTTCTTTTCCTGCGGTTCTTTTAAATTCATAAACCTCTTGAACCAGTCAGCAGTGGCAAGGGTAAGGGACACTTCTGTGGGAATGGCATTGTAGAGTGGCCTCTCTTCATGACTGAAATATTCAGATGTCTCCGGCAACTCCTCAGCAAGAACATTTTCCTAGAATTTCAATACAGACTCAAATTTTACAGTCTCAAACCATTCGCTGAATAGTTATCAGTGTTTTTACATTGTGTCCTCTGTAGTGTTTCCCTGTTTGAAGTCAGATTATCCCATGAACAGTCAAACAATGTGCAAGCACAGTTTCTTGCTTAGTCTTAGAAACCATGTTTGAGGGGCTTTCATGCTCTGATAATGCAGTCTTCTATTCTCACAATACACTTGAAGCTAGAATTCCTAAAACATTTCAGCTCTTCATCCCTTTACAATAATGTGACGCGTTCATACAAATTCATGGGGGTACAAAAGTGATTAATTCAGTATTTGTTTCAAACCTCTCCCACACAGATCCTAGGACCTACGTTTACATATGTCTTGGAAAGGATATAATAACTACATGAGGAAACTGTAAAATTACATTTTTGTCCCCAACTGACAAAATACAATGTATTTGCTTGTTTTCTTTCTCTTGAGCTTGTCAGTCAATCTTCAAATCCCATATCATTGTTCCCTTTGTGTCGGTACATGTACGTGTGTGTGTGTTTGCGCTTGTGTGCGCTTTAGTGCATGATTAAGGATTACAGCTGTATAGTGGGATATAGAATGCATGGAACATGCATTATGCATCCCTGAGAACAATTCAAAACTGCATTAAGAACGACATTTGTAAGGGTATTACAAGAAGATCAGGAGAAGTTCATGAAAACAATCTCAACACAGGGTTCTATGGTATCACACACTGAAAATTGGGTGTATGGGACATGTCACCAGTATACGGGATGAAGGCAGCGTTTTTTACTTTGAAGAAAATATAAACGATAGGCTGGAAATGAGACGGTAGGCTGAGGCCTCTAAGCTTTTATGTAGACTTACACAGCATCAGGCTAGTGGAGGTCACGTCTCTCTCAGAGGAAAACAAAAGATAACATAAATGAGACCATTTCTGAAGAGCCCTCATGCACCACGCGCACACACACACACACACGTGCATAATACACACACACGCACACACTGTATATACTCTTGGATCATTCTTTGAGGAACAGACTTGAAAGGCCTAAATGCCTGTCACATTCTTGTTGGCCTCTCTCCTGCCCGTGCAGATTGGTTTACTCAGAACCCCCTTTGAAACATTTCTCTCCGTCAAAGCTCAGAGCTTTATCAACATGACTGTGAGGTGAATTCCTTACGTCCAGATTATGACATTGGACTCATAACAAAATGTAATGACTGCTGGGTCAGACAACGAGGAAGGGAACATGTCTGGTCAAATAAAATGTAAAAAAACAAGACACACTCACTAATGTACAGTTAATATCGTTTTTTAACACTCATTCTTTATGTTTAGTGTAGATGAATACAGTAAGTACAGACATATTGGATCACTTTCACTTTGCAATAGTCTGATCTGATGTAAATATAGCAAGCACAGTGCCAATCCTTAAGAGAATTGCCTTCATTCTATCTTTCCCTCGATATTTTCCTTTCTTTCTTTGTTGACTTTCCCATACACACCCCTGCTAACCCTTGTTTATGTGCCATCTATTATGTGAGGAAAGTCAGAAAGACAAAGGCCAGCGACAGGCGTGATCCATAGTTTGTGATGTAGCTCATTGATAGAACATGAAGGGGCAGGGGGTGCAGTCAACTGCTGCTTTACTGTACTGAATGAAATGTTTCTTTCCTTATGTTTCTGTTCCACAACCTAGCAGGAGGAGGTGTATCATTGTTTGTCCTCGTTTTGTGTTTCGCTAAACAGTGTTGTCATCCAACCATCCTCTGATGCTAACTGATGCTACGTGTTTGACTTTGCAGTGTCTCAGATCAAGTGGATCTTCCATTTCAGGGGCCAGGTCTGAAGATTTGAATTGATGATTCTGGCTTTAATTAGTATAGCCTGTTTCAGTGATCTCAGCAATTCTTTACAGGCTATGCTAATCTGTGCCAGAACCAGCAATGCTTTTGGGATGGACAAATTCACCAGACTCTTGCACCTGTTATATGTAATATGTTATGTTAGTCCCTTATAATAAAAAAAAATGTCTGACTTTATTATCAGTAAATGGATATGTCTGTCATAAATCTATACATTTCTATGGTTCACACTTTGTAGTAGCTGTGTGCAACTTTCAGTATGTGTGTTTCTGAGCAGTGACATGTTCCTCACACATGGTCCTAGTAAACGTCACTCTCCTCATCAGTATCTTCCTCTCCCCAGCTGCGGCCACAATCATTTCCTCACAAGTGGCTAGAAGGAATATGGTGCTTTCTCATTGCCTTCCAGGACAGGGTATCAGAGTTGTGCAAGTATTGATTAGTGAACCTGGGCTGGCCAACTCATACTCTTGCTGCATTCTCAATTAACCTCCTGTATCAGTGGTGTCTGAATCCATGGTGACCTGTGGGCTGGTCATTTCACAGAGCAATGCCCTTTTAACAGAGTCATCATCTCCCTTATGCTCTGCTGCGACCTCTAGGATAATGGGGATCATGATTTAGCACTCCCCTCGTGCTGGGTGAGACTAAGATATTTACACCCTTCTGCAGCAAGCATGCTGGCAGCTCAAGTGAACAGGGAGGAGGGTAGGCAGAGGTTATTGTCAAGCGATGTGTTTTAAAATCCTCCAAGCGATGTGTTTTACAAGTAGCCAAAACAGTATTGAGTCATTCACTTGACTTACTTTAACTTCGTACTAACCATCCTCCTGCTGTTGTTGTTGTTGTTGTTGTTGTTGTTGTTATTGTTATTGTTGTTGTTGTTGTTGTTGTTGTTGTTGTTGGGTATTAGTAAGAGATCAGAGTCTCACATGTCTTTTGTCATGTACTTTCTGACAATGTGGGAATAAATACCAAACCATCCATTTAAAGTCAATACGATGTGACTGTCGCGGTGATACCTAGATGGACAGAGCTACGTACTAGAAGTCTGTGGATCTTGCTCACCACAGGTTTTAGCTGGATCTGTGTGAATACAGCTCATATGTCAGTTCTCTGCCTCTGATGCCGGTAGTACACAGTGCAGGCTGTCTGGACACGGCATACTGACACAGTCCTTGAGTGACAGAGGAGGGTGGGTAAATGGCAGCACTGTCTTCAGGGTGCTAGAATCAGTTCCCCTCCCCACTGCCATGCCCCCACCACCCACCACCCACCCAGGGACACAGGGACATAGGGAAAGAATATAAATTCACCTGCCTGGGTCCCAAGACTCCACTTTGACACTAAAGGGGCACACATTTCCATAATTGCTCCTGTCATTCAAAAACGGTAATGATTTCTTCCATGCATGACCTTTTTGGAGGAAGTTCCTGTGGCTAGAGCAATATGAATGGTATTGCTGATATCTCGTGGGTTGAGCAGCATCTTAGAACCCAGCCATCGAAGGCATTTACTCTATGTAGGATTTGAAAGGTCTTCTAATCCACCATGAAGAGGCTAGATGTTTCAACAGATGTCTCTGGCTTTCTAACTGGGCCATAGTCACTGTGCGTGCATTGATCCATTTGTGTGGCTGGCCTGAGTTTAAAAAATACAGCTATTTAGAAGAGGGATCTTTTTGTCTTACTGAAGACTATTGATTGGGTTATAGCCTTTCCCTCGCATCAAATTAGCCCTAATAAACTTTATGTTCTCAATTATCTTTTCCCAGTTAAGCTTTTCTCCTCTTTGATCCTTTGTCTTCTAATCCCTCAATCAATGAAAGTAACGTCTAATTATTACAGATAATTAGATTAGCCTGACCTTCAGGGGAATGACACATGAATTAATCGGTTCGGCTTAATTTCTTAGTGTGGTTGTTCTGCTTACCGACCGTGTTCCATCCAAGTTTGATTCTTCATTTTATTTCCTGTGGTTTCATTTTTGTCCAGAGTTATCTTGTTTTCCCTCAAGATAACCACCTTTTTCCATTACCTGTAATCCACGCATGAGTGCAACCTCCTCGACCTCCCCAATGTGACTGCGTGGTTCATGAGGGCATCCGTCCCTGCCTGTCATGGAGGAGAGAGCTGAGTCAAGCTCCAGAGCTCATGAGGTCAGCTCATTCTGCTGTGGGTCTTGTTGTATTGTTAAATCCCAGAACACCAGGCCTTGCTCATTTACAGGAATTACTGATTGCTCTCAGCCCGTGTGCTGGGGAAAGTAATAGGGCTGGGCAGAGCAGCTGTGGCGAAGCCTCGTGCTTTATAAGGAAGTGGACATGTGGCCTATCTCTCAGTTACTGTACTGATAAGGAACCAGGCATGGGTGTGAGTTTCACTACATCGTTGCCTGGAGGAGAAATAAACAAGCTAGCCAAGCTAGTACAAATTCCTATTTTCATTTTTCATTTAGAACGAAATCAAGTCTGTGTGAGGAGGAGATATGGAACCTTGCTAATTTGCCAGTGTGTCAGGGAAAATAAACAGAGAGCAGAGTGAAGCTCTCGTTACCTTCTCTTCAGATTTAACCCTCGCCTTGCTGCCGCTTGGCAAACGGGGGACGAAACTCAATTTCAAAAATCCATTTTATTTCTTCACTGGTCGCCTCCATAGTGGTCGAAACAGCTGAAGGTGGAATGGAGTTTTCGGGTGTTTGGTTTGGGTTCCATTTTACAGACTATCAACCACAGAGAAGTAGGTCTTGTGTAAAATGGTTTTCGTTGGTATTCCACACAGTTCTGTGGTCCCATCTGTTACTGGTAGCCTAATCATGCTTTATTTACCTGACAGATGAAAAAGGCGTTTTTTTTTTTCTCACACATTTTCTAAATATTGTTTCATGTAAATAGAAATGCCAACTCAATTTAAAATAAATATTATGAAATATTTTGTTATATTCCTGGTGGAAGACCTGTAATGTCTTTGCTCTCTAGTAATGTCTTCAAGACAAAAATACCCATTATTTACGCATCCTAAGTACCAGGGTTGGGCCTATTAGGGAGCACAAGAGGGAGACAGGAGACGGGGGCTACATTCTTGGTGTGGAGTTTAGAGTATCTGGCCAAGTGGACCAATAGGATTTTAATGAGGCCTTAAATTACAGAGTGTTTTCTTGTTCATTTCTCAGCGTTCAGGCTCCGTTGCCTCGTGTCCATCAACCCAGCCAACCCGACACAGGCGTGATTTGTGTGCTGCGATAACACCAATGGCCATTTCCTCTGTGACATACAGGACTCAGGACAGGAATCCCACCCAACAAGGCAATTAATGACTCTTCGTTGGTTTTGCCCTTCTCGCATTTGAGGGGAAATATTCTGCTTGGGATTACTATCCTCATGGTATTCTTTAATGAATCAAAAAAAATATTCTCCCTCTACCTCACACTAATTGTAGATTATAATAATACTTATAAATTAAATGTGAGATATAAACCCTTAATCGTAGTTGAAATGTAAGAAAGTCTATATTAAATCTATTTGCAGCAGTCAAGGATTTTATTGTAAGGGATTACTGTGTATTTTTAACACCTCACTTCTAAAAGTTAGCTTGCATTACAGTACTGCTGAGCAACCTGCATATTCATGAGAGATTCAGTTGAAGTCTTTTTAAGATTCAATAATAACTGTCTTTTCCCTGCGGGTATAATGTACAAATCCCATAATGCGCACATTTAGAAAGTGTCATTTAAAAAGTAAGGAATAATACAATTCCTGGAATAGGGTTTTCCCGGGAGAGTCACATCATCTGAAGTCTTCGACCTAGCTCCTATAGACCCCCACCCCTCCCCTTCTGGTACGTTGAGTGATGGCAGTGGGTTAAGAAAGAGAAGGATTATTATCATCTCTGTCTGACTCTTCACCTTATTTCTCCCTCTTCTTCTCTCTGCCTCCATCTCTCTCCCATCTCTCTCTCTGTCTCTGTCTCTCTCTCTCTCTCTCCATATATACAGTATATGTATATATATATATATATATATATATATATATATATATATATATATATATATTTATATATATATAATCTCCCCCTCATTCCCATTTTCCTCAGTTCCTCCCTGCTGTCATGGTACTGTATGTTTGATAGGAGCAGAAATAACTCCCAGGGTTAGCAGACAGCCCAGGAATCCTACCATCAGCGTTACTGTACCTGGGCCTTTCAGTGTTGTTCAGATAGTGTGGCACCAGGCATCCTGCCAGATGCAGGCTGCCAGAGAGAGGAGACGAGCACACTTGGGTATAGAGTAGCGTAGAGCAGCACAGCGTATCAATAGAATAGAGGTTACAGGCGCAGCTTGGCTAGAAAAACTGATGAGACCGCTAACTGTTGTTCCAAGGTCACTGTTGGTTAAATATAGAAATCACCCTCTGTCTTTTAGTACAGATCTGACCTTGTCTTTGGTTTTTGTCTTAACGCATGTGTAGGTCTTTGTTGTAAAGTGCTGCACTGGACACTAATGGCCACACAGTTTTTTTGTTATATATATATTTTTTTTCCTTTTCCCATCCGACATTGTCAATGACACTTACCAACGCATGCGCATACACACACCAGAAAAATAAAGCACCCTTATCAATTTGGTTTACTACTATCCACAAGACAAGCATATGGCCCACAAGGAAAGGGATTGCATTTCCACACACGTTTCAGGACACGGTCGATTGGTTTGAAATGTATCTGTGTCTACGAACCTACAATTCCATCTTCTGCTTTTTAAGTCATTGTTTCCCAGCACAGTTCCCCCTGATCTGCACCTGCTCTTAATCAAGTGAGGACATTGCACCATCCACATCAGGGCAATTACTGTAGATAATGGTTTCCTCTGAACCTGGCTCTCTGTCAACAGTGTGCCATCCTCTCACATTATTTTCCTGCCAACCCACAACAGAGCCCTTACTGCCAAACACTCTTGTAACACCAAAAAGGCAGACGAAGAAGAATAAGAATCCTTTTATTCATCTCAATTAGTGGATCACGCTCTCTCACACACATACACACACACACACACACACACACAATGTTCATACCACGGTGTCCTCTGGAGAAATGTACCTCAGCATAAAACCCATTAGCTGTGCCTGGGGGCCAAGTCCAAGTGCTCACCAATGTCCAAGCCAGGGACATGGGCAGGAGAGAGGTCTGTTCTGCATGCTTTTCAGATGAATATATGGATGACAATCGAGTCATTATTGTTTGATGGTGTTGCCTGTGAAGAAAGTGTGAGGGCCAGATTAGCATCCAGCTGATCTAATCAAGTGCTTGGCTGGAACTCATTAACTGTTTAACTGAACAACGTGCACAACCTCCACCAGCCTTTCTCTCTTTCTCTCTTTATCTCTTTCTCTCTCTCTCTCTCTCTCTCTCTCTCTCTCTCTCTCTCTCTCTCTCTCTCTCTCTCTCTCTCTCTCTCTCTCTCTCTCTCTCTCTCTTTATCTCTTTATCTCTTTCTCTCTCTCTCTCTCTCTCTTTCTCTCTTTCTCTCTTTCTCTCTTTCTCTCTCTCTCTCTCTCTCTCTCTCTCTCTCTCTCTCTCTCTCAGCTACTTGAGGGAAGAATGAACAACAATGTACGCAGTAGAGTTGAGGTCTTTCACTGCAGAAGGCAGGGAAAAGAGGGAAGGCGAGAGTGAGAGAGAAAGAGAGAGTGAGAGAGAGACGGACAGACTGAGCAGAAGACGGAAATGTAGCTATGATTGTTTCTGAATGAGTACAGTAGAGTAGTGTTGACACGCAGTGGGCCATCTGCCCTCCACCTTAGTGTGCGGTCTGCCTGTCTCCTCCACAGACAACAGGGAAAACACTTAACACCTTAATCAATACACTCCTTCACAACTCATGGAATCTTTTATGACAATCCAAAGCAGAAAGACAGATAGCAGGCCCCTGACTGGCTAACTAGATGGTAGGTGCATTGGTACATAGTTGGTTGCCTGGGTACAGGGAAATCATAAAGTTTTTCACGATTGTGTTAACTGTCGCTCAGGTAACAGTAACACAGCCACAATTGCAGTTCTGACAGCTTTATAAGACCTTATATGTACAGATCTTGTACAGATCTGACCTCCCGGTGATTAAATGTGTCGTACATACAGTGTCAAAACACCTGACTGGATTTTAGTGTCGAGGATAGAAACAGATTTTTTTTTAGAAACCGTATTGTCCTGATGCCCTCAGTTTCTCCGGGGGTTGGAAATGAGACTTGTGCCGCTGCATGGACAAATGAAGGTTCCCGGTCATAAATGTCTAACATGGCTATATCTCACGAGGCGAGGACAGGGGCTGGAAAGAGCTTACTTGATTCTGTTGCCTCACCTCCCACAGTGCGGCTCGTATTTCAAACCCAACATGAAAGACAATCTCAGGCCTTCATCAGCGCCTCCTGTGTATCCTGGCCTCCCTGATCTCTGAGGTAACGGGGGAAACAGTCTGGAGGAATCAATAACAAAAACAACGTGCTTTTAGTTTTGCAGCTGGAAAGGAATTGAGCCATCAGCCTTGCAAGGGATTTTATTCTACCTCTGTGTACAATTTTGCCGCACATATATGACTGGGATGCTCTGTCCCTCTCCTCCGATGGTAATAACTACCCTTTACAGGGTTTTACTGTAATAAAGAAAAGCTTTCAAAGGCTACAGGAGGGTTTGAATCAAATCTAAGACAGCATTATTCTGATCACTTGAGATCTAGTGCCCAGAATTTGAGTCCCATTCTGCATTTCAATGAAGACCATTCACAGTTTTAGACTTTGCAAGCTAACAGAAATGCGCTCTCTGCATTCTGGTTCAATGTCATAGTGACACTCCCTGGTCACTCTCAGTGCCCAGTTTGTTCCCAGTGATGGTCAGAGCTGGACAGGTGTGGTCAGAGCTGGACAGCTGTGGTCATGATTTCCGTTTTCATGAGTGTGTTAACAAGGTGTGAATTCTTGATTCCGTTGCGTTGGTGAGTTGGTACAGTATGCCCAGTCCACGGTCCTCTCAGCTCAGGGGAAACCCTGTCAGCAGAGTGACCGCACGGTTGTGTTGTTGTTATTGACAAGCCTTGATATTCATAGATTGCTGATGTGCTTGAAGCTGAAAGGCCCTGGTCCCTCTCAAACAACTCCTGTCACCTTGTATTTGCATCCTGGCTCTTACCTGCTCCATAGCACCTATCTCTAAACATCTCAAACAGCGAACCACAACCTCATTTGAACTGTTGGATAAAAGGTTGTGACAACTGACAGGTGATTTAGCCCGCTGACAAGCGATTATCATAAAGTATTAATAGCGGAGAGGTTAGACTTTATTGGATTAGTGCAAGAGTGTGTTGATATTGTATTTATACACCTATTTGATCTGGATGATCTAACAGCTCACATTTAATTGGATCATTCGCTCATGCATGTCAATGATCAAAAATAAGTTGTTTATCGTTCTGAAGGGTGAATGTGACAGGGAAACTAATAGCCTGTATTTAGAGTCTGAGCCCTGGGCCTCTCAAACAAGTTGTGGAGCTTAGTAGATGCAACGAAGAAAGCTTTGAAAAAGTACTTAATTCAAAAAAAGTCCTCATGGTTAGCGGGTAGTCGTATCTGCCCAGACTCCATAATGTGGCGATTTCTGTGGTCATTTTTCCAGTTGCAGTACTCTGATTAAACATCCTAAATATTTTGCTAAACTAGACTGAGACTTCCGTTCTGTATCAAGTGATTCATGTCGCTAATCATAAGAAACGCACCATACAGTACAATAACTGAAAGCGAGAAGAAGGAAGACGGCCATAGATTGGGATGTGTGGTTTATTGGTTCTGCTTTCCCCTGACAGCACCAAATACATAGTTTTACAGATTAATGACTAAAATAGCCGTCGTTATGGAGCGCCAGGGTGTTCGTTTGGTTCAGTGTACGTTTTCATGGAGACAGATCACCATGACGATCACAGTCAGGCTCTGAGACTGATAAGAATAGCCTACAAATACGTTTTGGGAGTTCTTGGCTGGATATACGGTCATTTCCTTATCAATAGATGCCCTTTGTTGATCCTGTTCATTGCTGCCGTGGAGACGAGTGATATTGTGGACACGCACAGTGGACCAAATGTCTTTGTAACCCTCCGATGAACTTGAGATTTAGCTTCCCGGTCCACATGGATCAGTTGATTCGACGCCGCTCGCACACCTCTCCAAACATAGCAGACATTCCTTAATGGGGTAAAAAGGAAATACCACCATAAAAGAGAGAGAGAGAGAGGTGGGGGGAAAAGAACGAAGACTGCCATTAACTCTTGCTCTTTAACTTCTCATTTGGGTGTGTGTGTTTTCGTATGTCAAGGATGTTCCAGGCTGGAGAGGTGGACAGTGAGGTGCAATCAGGTGGAACCGGCTGTAATTAGATCATTGAGAGGAATGATGGACATCCACAGCAGGCATCCAGGCAATCACCACTATTTACCCAGGAGTGAGGAGGCTTCCCTTGGCTCTGCAGATACCTTTCTACCCCTTTTTTTAGCTCTCTCTCTCTCTCTCTCTCTCTCTCTCTCTCTCTCTCTCTCTCTCTCTCTCTCTCTCTCTGTCTCTCTCTTTCTTTTCTCTCTCTCTCTCTCTCTCTCTCTCTCTCTCTCTCTCTCTCTCTCTCTCTCTCTCTCTCTCTCTCTCTCTCTGTCTCTCTCTTTCTTTTTTTCTTTCTTTCTTTCTCTCTCTCTCTCTCTCTCTCTCTCTCTCTCTCTCTCTCTCTCTCTCTCTCTCTCTCTCTCTCTCTCTCTCTCCCACACACACACACACACACTTTCTCTCTTTCTCTCTGTCTCTCTCTGTCTCTCTTTCTCTCTCTTTCTCTCTCTCTTTCTCTCTCTCTCTTTCTCCCTCTCTTCCTCGTTCGCCATCATTCTTAATGATTGGTTATTTTCCTTTTTCTGTTTTTAAAGATTGTGCCACATGGTAATTGACTTTGACAGTTTTATATTGGGAGGCCTGGCTTCTGGCATAGACTGCAGTGCAGGATTTTCTCTTTCAAAAACATGCATTTTCATATCCTAACCAACAGCCTGGCTATCCATCATCACACATAAGGTTTGTGTGTCTCCGAGGTAAAGGATTTATTATCAATGTAAATCACCCTGCTGCTGATGTTATAGTTCTTTGGAAAATAATACATTCCTCACAAACACAGTCACACACACAAATAAAGATAAGTAAGCAATAAGTGAGATCTTGCACTCCAGGCATAATAAGACAGTGACTATTGTTATTGAGACTGTGAATTAGGCATATTGAGACTGTTTGATAGGCCAGTTAACAATGCTTAAGTAACTGAGAGTGGTCCCTTGAATACCAGTCTGGGACTTCTACAGACTATTTGGTTCAATCCATCTGTAGACCATAAAATTCCTGTTTACTAGTCGAGGATACACTACTGTATATTGCGTCTGTGTTTCATCATTTCAAATACGTAATCATTTTCTCTGCTGATTGCTCTGCAGGGTCAATTCATCCCTTTTTTTCCGTCGGCTCCATTTCCCATTTCACTCATAAATGTAGTTAGTGTTGTCTTCAGCCCCCGGACCGCGTTCAAAGCTTTTTTTAATTCAAATTAATTTAGTCCAAATTTCAGATCCAGAGGGGGGTCAAACTCAAATGGTCGTCGCTTTCTCTTTGAGTTGTCTGCTCCAAAATGGAGGAATCCACCGCTCGATCACAGGTCTTTATGTGAACGCCGTGGCGTCACCTCTGTCAGGGTCTTGTAGTGATTGCAAATGAACCAAGATGGTTGAACATTACAGAATGTCAACATATGGGATAGCACTGTAGACAATGATGGTATAATACTGTGCTTGGTTTAGCTGTTCTTTCTTTGTGGAACAGCTGTCAGCACTAATGTCTGATGTCGCCTGGACAGATCAGTTCATTTGGTAAAGGGCAAATCCTTTCTCTTTTACCACACGTTTTTATCAGTTTCTTCGCTTCTGTAAAAAACTGTATCAAGCAGCAAAACGGAGCCACTTCCAATGTCTTTCAAATACCTGCTTGGAGAGTGGATGGATTATAGATTTACCACGTTGCTGACACTGTGACTTGGTGCACACTAATGAAACTCAAGTCATGGGGGGTTCGTCTGTCAACGAACATTCAGTCCAACCCCTCTGGGGCCTTCAATGATGCAGCAGTCCAGAAAGCATTGGAAAAAGTGTGTGTGTGTGTGTGTGTGTGCTTGTGTGCGTGGGGGGGTTCTCAGGTCCTTAAAGTGATAACAGTTCATCCAGGAAACGGAGGTTGCACTTGCACAGAGGTAGTCATCGTTCTGTAGCCTATGCCAACCATTTTCTCTTTGAAGCCACAAAGAAGAAGAATTCCAGAAGTGAATACACATCTGATTTATATGCTATGCTTTGCTGAGCTGAACAAGCCTGATGCCCATTAAGTTCAATTAGAATTGATCAGACAGAGCCTCAGCCTGCTCATTGCCAGGCAGCGTAACATTTTACCCACCAGCCAGTGGAACGGAAAGAGGTTTTGGACTGAGCAGGGGGATATTATTCATGAAGAGATGTTTAAAAGGCTAAATGTGATGTTTCTGGCTCCTTTTCATTTTGCTGCTGTTGCAGAACTTAAAGCTGATGTGTGTGTGTGTGTGTGTGTTGCTTGACTAGGAGCGACTGAATGAAAATTAGGAATGCAGTTTAGTTCTGTCTCTGACTCTCTTGATGTAGGTGTGCTTTCAGTGAAGAGCAACACATGGAGTCTGGAACATCTCTGAGAGGTTTCGTTGAATTCATGTCGATTTTACGAAAACACGAAAAGAAAGGAAGTCAGGGTTAATAAAAAAACACCCGAATGATGAGATGCATACATTTTTGCTTCAAGCTTAAACAGTAGACCATTGGCATACAGTTGTTGGGAAGTGCTCAGTAGAGGTGTTTTGCGTCTTCGTGCTTTCTTCTCCAGTCTAGTCTGGTAGCTGTGGGGTGAATCTATTAAAGAAGTTCGGGCTGAATTATTAATTTGGTACCATAAATAGTCCCGAACACTGCTATTGACCGAGAAGAAAGGCAAACCTCTCGACAACCAATCATCTTTCGCATGCTTTTTTTGGACTCCATCTCTTAGCCCCCTCCTCCTTCAACACCAGTACGGATGGATTCAGGTGGAGTTCTTCCTGACAAGGACCTTGGCTGGCTAATGCAGCATTGACCAGCAGAGACTGCGAGATCTTCCTGTACCCCTGCAGAAGATTTGTTATTCGTTTCTCATGCCTGTTTAAGCCTTCTCAATTACCAGGTTGCAGTCTGTGTCACCATTAACTGACCTGTAGTTTGTTGTGCCTCATAAACCAAGCCCATGCAGGACGAGATTGATAAATATCCGTTGCTTCTTTCCCCGAAGGACTTTATGTACTTAATGCTTCTTGATTTACCATTTTGGAAGGGTCTTGCATGTACTTGGATGGTCAGTCTGGGATATGTAGTTGGTTGTCCAGACAAGGGTTACCTTTATTTAACAGCCCTGTCCAGCCCACAACCACATCATCTAATTTCCCTGGCTGGTAGTAAAATTCATAGAGACCTGAATTAACTGGCTCATAATATAGTGCATTAGCAATACTGCTGATTAAGTCAAGAATTTTACTTAATTTAATTTCCATAATGCAAATCATTGATTTTTATCACAGATGTGTGTGTGTGGGGGGGGGGGGGAGGGGTAGGACTTTTGTGGGGTTTAAAGTTCTTAAAATAAACCTAAATCTAAAATGCTCGGAAAGCTAAGCATGTCTGGCTGCGAGTTTTCAATCATCATCGACTGTGGCGTTACTTGTTTTTGTGGCCCATCGTTCCAGCAGGCCAGTTGTTACAAGGACGATGTCTCCTTCTGCTGTCGCTGACATCATGGTTGAAAGGGTCTTTCCGATTGACCTCCCTGGTTCGCGAAATGGATTTGGGAGGAACTACAGGTCTCGTCTGGAGTGCCCTAGGAACAGGTTTAATGTCAGTTTGTCTGCTTGTCTCTGAAAAGGGTTTAGTGTTGGATAAAGGACTAAAGGATCTCATAACCTGTCTGGAAGAAACTCTTAAGAACCCTGTTACCGTCTAAGTGTCAAAACTCACTCAGCGACAGCTACAGTATGTTAAAACTCCCCAGGGAGTTTTAGGGAAACCTTGGATCCATCAAATTTAGTTTAACAGGAAAAATAGACTTAGCAGATAATCTTCAAAAGGAATACAACTGTATTCAAATCTTAAAATCAGTCTTTGTTCATTTTTAAAGCCTAACAATAAAAAAACTATCCTTCTATTCTCAATCTTGGGTGTGACTATACGATTCTAGGCTGGCTGAACAGCTTTAACTTCTGTTTGCCAAGTCGCCTTAGGTAAATAAAACGTCAACGCAATAAACTTTTGTTATAAATCACATGGACTATGCAAACATGGGAGTGGATGTTTATATAAAATGTCCAAAGATCTTGGATATGGAGTTTAAAACAGGTTAAAATGAAAAGAGAGGGATTTCAAATGGTTGGTTTCCTGTTGCTTCTGCTTTCTGTTTTTCGATGGCTCGCTCATTAGCATTGAGTTAGCAAACTGCTAGTTCTCTTCTCTTCACTCTATATACGTTGGCATTATTTTTTACACACAAGAAGCTAATAATGTTGTCTGCCTTTGTATCATTCCGTGCAATTGACTGAAGTCTGCTGACATTTCCTCTGATCTAGTGAGCAAACCAGAGGAGATCAGGAGGGTTCAGGCAGAGAGAGTAATCATGCCCTTTCTCAATGTTCCTGTTCTTTTATCATTATGACTCTCAGGTTTTGATCCCCTCTCCAAAATGTTGCAGGCAGTTTCCCGTTCTCCTCGGATGAAATAAGGTTGTCCAAGTTCCTCCAATCAATCTTTGAGATAGACCTACTGTAGGGGGAAAATACACAATATGTACTGTGATTATTTTGTGACTTTAAGGTGAAAGATTTGGAATTACAGTAGGAGGTTAGCGACACAAAACTGATTAGGATTTAATGTAATCCTTAAATGTTTCTGTCTGCCATCATAGCTTCATAAGCCAGACCCCTGCTCAGTTGAAGAAGGTTAAAGCAATTTAACACAACATTACAACTGTTGTTTTGATTGTTGTTGATACGCCTCTACATCTGATTGGACACAGAAGTATTCATTACTACAGAGGTCAATTAGGGAAGTTTGATGACTCATTATCAACTTTATGGTTGTTGTTGGTTGCTGATTTCAGATGCTGTGTTCAAAAATTACGAAGACCACCACACAAAATAATGTCTACTACGTTCAACTAAGCATGATAAATTACTTTAGAGACACCAACTTTCATATTATTTCCTGATAACTTAAAGTTTGTGATGGTCTGTTTTGGATTTTTGCATTGGTTTCTAGACGTGTTCCAAATGTCTGCAACAAATTCCATGGCCTTTGTTGTGAATAAACTAATCAAACATGAATATTGTTGCTTGTAAGAAGAAGAAGTCATATTTCACAGCAGTGAATCAACCAGGAGATCAGAAGGCCTCCCTGGATGACTGGCTCTATTGGGGAACAATATCCTAGAGAACATGTCATCTCTGTAACTGGAATGGCCGTCGCAATCACATTGCATTGTCATGGATGACAAATTGGTGTAAAGCATTTTTCATTCCCCGGCGACCCAGGTGGAGGTCACTCTGGGACACCAGGAAGTGAAGGATAGGGATCTAACTCCAGTCCACCTGGAAATGTGTCCTCTCTCTCTTTCTGTCTCTTTCTCTCTCACTGTCTCTCTCTCTTTCTGTTTCACTGTCTCTCTCTCTCTTTCTGTCTCACTGTCTCTCTCTCTCTCTTTCTCACTCTCTCTCTTTCCCACTCTCTCTCCCCTCTTTATCTTTGTCACTCACTCACTCTCTCCCCCCCCTCTCTCTCTCTCTCTCTCTCTCTCTCTCTCTATCTATCTATGTATCTATCTATCTCTCTCTCTCTCTCTCTCTCTCTCTCTCTCTCTCTCTCTCTCTCTCTCTCTCTCTCCGGCACTCTCACAGTCACTAACTCCCAACACTTACTGAATCAGTGCTCTACCATGAATAAGAAGAAAAACATTAGCTTGGAGCTTGCCATCAGACACTTGCATGAAGATGTAAATAACAGATCTAAATGTAGATCTGTTATTGTGTATAAGTTCACGTGTCTAACTTCTGAGGCCTCTGTAACGTCCAGCTGGTGCTCCTGTTTCTACGTGTGAGCGGGCTCGTTGTTTACCCCCTGATCCTGCAGCCTTTCCAAAAGGCTGTTTCAATTAGTTTAAGGGCTGTAGAGTCTTCCCTGATCGGTATGACGTCGAAAACCAGTGACTTAAGAGGGGCTCTTAAGAGGAGAACGGTCGTGTTGATAAAGAGGGAAGCTGGTGCTTCAGGACAGACATTCAGCAAACCCTCATCTCGGAAGGGACGTCTGGGAGCAAGAGGATGACTCATTTTTTTCGGACACTTTGAACACTTTGGACTAGAGGTGTGGTATGACTGAGACACAGGAGACACAAGGAGATCAGACAGCTCTCCCTGGTGCTGGCTGCTGGTTGGTGTCATATAATGTTTGAAGGGAAAGAAGGGAAGCTCTTGTTTTTTTATCCATGATAATCATAATCCTAATCTGAATTGAGTTCAATCACAAAGTAATTTACGCAACAAGGAATTTACTTTGGTGGGCAGGTGGTTAAAGTGGTCCTTAAATATATATATCTAAAAGTAAGAAATGTAACAAAATACTGACATTAATATACAATATAAAATGGAGATGCTGCCAGAATAATTATTGAACTGTAGAACGACCCTAATGCATTCTTACTTAAGCACCGTACAATATATGCCCCCTTCACTTCAAATCCATGTTTTACTCTATGCTATTATGAGAGCTTTCGAAGTACATTCATTCAACCAGAGCACTTACTGTGTGCTGGGAGATGAAAATAAATAGATTTGTATGGTCAAACCTCAGCGGATGACCTGGAAGACTGCATCTGCTCTCTGTAGCTTGTTACAGTGTGTACTCCTTCACATCTATTAGCACACCATGGCATTCCACAGATTGGATGGGGTTTAAAGCGTGTTCCTCATTCTGGCGCCATGCTGTCAGTCCTCAAGAGCAGCCATCACTCTCCATCCTCATAATGTCCTCCTCACTAGAAGATCCCAGAGGCCAGATGAAACCCCTCATCACTTACATCAGCCAGCCGAAAGCAGCTGAGATGGTCTGCTTTAGCTCACTGGAGAATTTAGCAAAGTGCTCTTATGTAGGATTCTAAAACAGCGGACAAGTCTGTTTTAGGGTTGTGTACCGGTTTCAGTTTTTAACAGAAAAATGGGATTACACCACAACATGTGATGTTGCTTCTTTCTACCAGTGATATCTCTTTTCTACTTGTGTATTCTGCTCTGCTGTCCGCCTCTTCGTGCTCTACTGGTCATATAGTGACAGGCCAGTATAACAAGACCCCCGGCTGAAAGGGATAAATAGCCATCTGTTAGCAGGACCGATCCATCACTCGTCTGTTGCCATTAGCATTCAAGGTCCATTAACTACTGAGAACCAAGTGAAAAATACAGTTGTAGGCAATGTAGCCACTTGCAGTGCTGCTTGACTGGCAGGCGATTGAATGTGTTTTAGTAGTATTGCTCTCAATCCCCTGCTTAGATGCCCACTCGGTGGCGTCGACCACAGATTTGGACGAAAGCGTGAAATCGAAGTACTGGGCTTTTGGAAATGGATCTTTACCCTAGGTGGTAATCCAGCCCCAAAAGCTCTGTTTCTATCTCTCTCTCTCTCTCTCTCATCCTCCTATAGATTCCCTCTCCCTAGTTCCTTCGTCTTTGTAAGTGAGCTTCTGTAGCGGATCAGCCACACTGAGTGTTTCTCTGAAACAGCCTCCAAGCAAACTGTGACCTCAGCATGAGCTTATGTTGTAATGGCATGAGTTTGCATATGTTTTGAACGTTAAAAACAACACCACAAATCAAGTACACTCTGAAAGAGGATGGGGTATTAATATTTTAGTCGGCGAACAAACATAACACCCAGAGAGATGAAAAAGAGAATGATAAAGAGGAAGCAAAAGAAAAAAAAAGGACACTGTTTGTTGAAGATATTCAAGTTGGAGGGATTCAGCTCTTTCAAGGACACTCAACAGTCAAGAGACTGTGTTTTATGGAACATAGTGATCTCAGAAGTTGGGACTTTTTGCCAAAACAGAGCTGACTTTCTCCTGAGGTGATTTACACAATGCGCCCGTCATTGTAATGGAGAATATCTATACTGTCACCAGTGTGTTTACACTACAACATACCTCAGAATTAGAATCAGGGCTATTCCTCAATGGCTCCGATTGGACTGTAGTGTAAGTAGTCAGGGAATGCGATGGATGTGTGTGCCAGTGTCCATCTGTGCACTAGTGTGTATGTGTGTATGAATGACGTAGGCATATTGGATCAGGTTCATTTAGAGAGACTTTGAGGAGGATAATGAGAGTGTGATTCCCAGGTACAAAAGACAGATGTGACCATGGGGCCTCTGCAGAAAAGGTAGCAAACACACATCTATATATGGCTGTGTAGTCTGGGAACAGGCTGTCACAAGGGCCGAGGTGGTGGCGGCATCACAGACAGTCGACTGACGACAAGGTCTGCTCTGTGTGGCAGTGCCTTCACTCTCTAACTACAGCAACAATTAGCAAAACATCAAAATACCTTAAATATTCCTAAAGAGATGTTTGCACTGTAATTCAGTCAGGTAGTCAGGGGCCTCCTCTCTTTGTCTAATGCAACAGTGATAAATGGATTATTTTACTGGCCACCTTTCTTTGTCTAATGCAAAAGTGATGGATGTCTTGTTATCCTCAAGGCTTCCTAGCATCGTGCCTGTTAACACTATTTGAGCAAGGTGATCGATGGCGTGGGTCGGTGTGTGTGTGTTCTCCTGTGCTTGAACGTGTGTGTAAACAAACCCCTTCCTTTGTTCCTGCGTGAGTGTCTGTGTTGATACATATAAACAGCACATATATTTATGTGTAGAGCATGCGAGGAAGGGAAGAGCTACAGCCCCTTCAGACTCGGGCATGGAGTCCATCACCTGACAGAGACAGGGGCCCCTGGACCGGCCCCCTGGACCGCCCCCCCTGGACCGGCCCCCCTGGAGCGGCCCCCCTGGACCGGCCCCCCTGGACCGGCCCCCCTGCAAAGAGGGGCCCCCGTACTGTCCTCCTACATTTACATGTAGTAATTTATCAGACGCTCTTATCCAGAGCGACTCACAGTCAGTACAGGGACATTCCCCCCGAGGCAAGTAGGGTGAAGTGCCTTGCCCAAGGACATAACGTCATTTGGCATGTCCGGGAATCGAACCGGTAACCTTCTGATTAATAACCCGATTCCCTAACCGCTCCCTCCTCCTCCTCTCTCGTAAACACAACAGTGCCTCGTTGAGACGACGTACACTTCCCAGTGTGGAGGCGTGATTGGGCTCGCCCCGGCACATTCCGCTCGGCTCACACTGTATCCCTCCGCCTCCCGTTCACGTTTAAAGGGCCCCTCTCAGTGTGCCAAGGCCTGTTTAGATTGGAGTGTGTGTGTGTTTTCACTCTTTCTCTCTCTCTCCCTCACTCTCTTTCTCCCCCTCTCTCTCTCTCTCTCTCTTTTCTCTCTCTCCAGCCTCTGTTCAATAGGCGACTTGCCACACTGCCTTTTAAGGGTTGATTGCAATAGTGTATTCCCAGAACGGAAACGTGTGTGTGTGTGTGTACTCGGGTCAAAGCTTTATGGAGGCTGAAGTGTGAGGGGTTTGAACCGAACACTGTCACGGAGGTGTGTGGAGTCTAGGCACATGATTGTGTTTCACTGGATGGAGTGAAGGAGAGTGACGAGGAATGGTCGTGCAGAAAATACAAGAGCCAAGAACATCCATCTGGTGTTTAAAAAAGCTTGTCTTGTTCACGGGGTGCTAATTTCAATGCAAACTGAGGTAACTGATACTGATAGCAACGGTGGTAAATTCCTGACAGGGCTTTGGCTTGTTCTTGTCACGTACTGTAGTTAAATGTAGAAAAGTATGTCACTGTCATTCTGAAGTGGCTAGACCTTTCTGTTTGATATATCCTCTGGACTTGGCTCACACGTATACACAGTTATGCACACACACACACACGCACACACGCACACACACACGCACACACACACGCACACACACACACACACACGTGTCAAGGGGAGTAGAGGCTCGTTTCAGAGGCTGTCAGGAGTGGAGAAAGACCCTCCTCAGAGGTCAGGATACGTAAAATCCCATGATCCTTTGGCAGCTGTCAGAAGTGAAACAACATCCTTTCCCTCACCCCCTCCCCTGGGGACGCAGAGCTGTGGTAAACTCATTGTAACCAATGCTTCCAATGTTCAGAGATGGGAGTTAGAGAGTGCTTTCTAAACTTTTGCCAGGACAATGATTTCCTTACTGACAGAAAAGCTTGCATGCAAAATATCGCTGGTTTTAAATGTGAAACCCCTGGAAAGTGAAATTATGAGGAAAAATAGCTTTGAACTTGCAATAGTTTGCTCCTTGCGGTCCTTCAGATCTACATCTCACTGTCTTGGAGAACAAGATCTGATATCCAAGCACCCTTGGCATAGAAAATCACTAAACTCATAATAACTCATTTCCTGCTATCACTATTTTATCGCAATTTTATCTCATTGAGCTCCAGTTGACTCCAGTACTGACTGTTTATACACCAGGAAGCCAATGTAAGCATTCCAGAGAGACATTGTTGAAGACAATATCGTTCCTAAAGATGCCTCAATAAAAAGTGCTCTCCCTCAATACCCATGGTCATGAGAGGGAGCAAATAGGGTTAGGCCTCTAATTACAGAAGGCTGTTTCCTGGTATTAAAGCTCAACCAGGGTAGGACTCATGGCTGGGATTACTGTATACCAAATTCAGCCTTCCAATATAGATTGCATTTTGCAAAGGCACATAACACAAGACAAATACACGAATATCAACTTGACCTCCACTTTAAAGCATTCTGAGAACTCACCAATTGAAAGGCTGTCTTTACTATCTGAAATGTTAAGATACTACCAGTGTTTGTCTTATTATTTGGTAGGGGCACACACACCGGTTTAATCAGAGGCTGTTTCTAAGAAAAGCCATCTCAAAGCCAACAGACGACAGGTCATACAAAGGCATTCGATTTGCTCGCGTAACGTAAACCTCGTGGGCCGAAACCAGTCGTTACCAGGTGTCTGTTACACTGGAGGTGCGGGTCGATGAGACGCGATCGATGACTGAACAGACAACACCGTAGCTACCCTTTCTTGAGATCTCGTTTCGCCCTTACGTTTTTCGCGCCGGCCGAATTGACATACGATTCATCAGCGGTCATGGTGATACGATGAGCCCAGGATATCATAACATCATGGGCTTCAAACTGCTCAGAACCGGAGATACGATGTTCTCTGGCTGTGTTCCTGCCAGCATTAGCAGGCCACTCTGTAGAAACAGAAGGGGTTTTGGAGTACCAGTGGAGGATTTCCCAGTTTACCATTAATGTTCATTCCAGTTGGGAGGATTGGCTTGTAGGATGTGTTTTCTCCGTTAGCTACAGTATATTAGCATGGCCCGTGGTCAATAGCAAACAGACACTCCAATTGTGTGGGTATCCTGGAGCAGTGTCAGAAATCTAATATTATGCCTCCTGTGTGACATTTACACACGTAATGAGGAAGTTGAAGTGATGGCTTGAGAGTGGCCTGCCATGATTACTCTCTCGTGTCGATTCCCGGGCTTGCTGCTGATCAAAAAATAGAAATGAGAAATATCGGTCCGGTCGTTTTTGTTTTTTTGCCGGGTCCCGGGATTTAGACAGCCAGGGATTGATGTGTCTCAACCCGCTATGACAAATACCTCGAAATGTCAAAGAACAGGTTGTGTCGAGATGCGGAAAACGAGGATCGATCCCCTGTGACCCCTAGAGTCTGTGCCTGGAGGTAGTTGCAGTAGCAGCCTCCGTGCTCAGGCTTGTTTTAAGGTAGGCTACTGTTGCAGTAGGGGGAAGAGAAAATAAAGATCAGGCTTGAGGCCATCAACCCTAGCCAGACTTCCTTTTTTGTGTAAGGATGGAGGGGGGGGGTGTAAACTAAAACTATAAAGACCTATTCTCTTAATTTATTCCAAGGTTCAGGTGACATATGGTCTCCTGTCTGACTCCCGGTGCCGTGGTTTGTTGTGTTGTGTCACGCCTACCCAGATAGATGGGGAGACGGGAACCGTGACATTTGGTTGCTGTCTCTCGGGACCATGCTCTCCTTTCAAACCCTGCTGCGAAGCTTTCCAAGCTCCGCCTCCGGGAACCCTTGAGCAACATCGTCACCGCGCGCTCAACGCTTGTTGTTGGTGGTGGTGATGGTGGTTGTTTGTACTTTTCTAATGAGAGAAGTTGCACATGAAAGCCAACAATCTCACTTGTGCTCAATCTGCTATCTTCACAGACGCACATTTTCTCCCTCAGAACCGTTGCCAATTTAGGAATGTTTAGTCGTCATTAGTGATGCTTTTTAGTAACGCGCTTAGATGAAATTCGCTTTGTAAAGCATTTTAAAAGTGCCCTGTTTTTAGAGAAGCAGTTTTTATCACAGAGAAAGGGAACTTACTTATGGTGGTAGGGGTATTGCAGATTATTTGTTCGCTTTGACGTCTGTTTCAATACCACCTTTTACTCAATTCAATTGAGGAACACTTGGTAGGCTTTGTTTCATTACAACCGAGCAGCTGCCTCCTTTGAACACATCAGTCTTTGAAGAAGTGTGTGTGTGGTGTGTGTGGTGTGTGGTGTGTGGTGTGTGGTGTGTGTGTGTGTGTGTTCAGTGCCACAGGTCCAGCAGAAGCCCACTACCCTCCGGTCCTTGTCACAGATGGTTGCGTGAATCTCAGGGTCCCCTGGGGCCCTTCTGTAGCGGTGCACCCGCAGGGCTTCTGTCAGGCCACAGGTGCAAGGATCCATCTTCAAACGAGGCGTCGGGGATCAGCTGCCAGGGGAGGGGGCAGGTGTTCCTGGGTGTTCCCACCGTGCCGCGCCGATTCCGCTGCTTCGCCAGATCCAAACTCTGACCCGTGGTAGTTCCCTTCAGAGGCTGACCAATCACATCAGGACTTTTAAGATACATTCTCGACACATGCTGGATGTTTTTCTGTTTTTGGAGAGTTGGTGTTTGCAGTGAGTTTAGGTCAATATCTGAATCACATGAATGATCACTATCAGTGTCTGGACTAAGACAGTCTTATGATGAAACCAGTTCACATTCAAACACCAGATCTCCACCCCCTCACTCCTTCACCCCATGTTTCTGTCACAGACAATAGCACTGGAGCATTCCATACTGAACATTTATTCATAGTTCCGTTTCAACTTACCGCGTGCCAAGATTAGAAACCCTTTTCCATCTCCCTCCAGCAGCGCAGGCTCAATCCAATAACTAATTAGCCAGCGCTATTAACCAACATCCTGGGGAAACCAGGAACCTGTGTATTCAACACAGCAAGATGAACCAGCGGAGAATCTCAGCCAAGATCTGGCAGTGCTTTCGCTCTGGCCAGCCATCCTCTCTTCCTCCCTGCAAGCCCGTACTTGGTTTGCCTGTGTAGAATCGGCACCCAGACATTGTTGTGTGAGAGTGTGAGAGTACATATTGTGATAGAGTGCAGAGGGCCCCGCAAGGCGAGCTCATAACGACGTTCTCACTTGCATTCAGTCCTTGGTGTTGAGTTCTGACACCGTGTCGGGTTAGGCTTCTTTCTTTCTCTCCCTTTATCTTGCTTTATCTCTCTCTCTTTCCTCTCTTTTCTCTTCCTCTCTCTTTCCTTCTCTCTCTCTCTCTCTCTCTCTCTCTCTCTCTCTCTCTCTTTCCTCTTCCTCTCTCTCTCTCTCTCTCTTCTCTTCCTCTCTCTCTTTTTCCTCTCTCTCTTTCCTCTTCCTCTCTCTCTCTCTTTCTCTTCCTCTCTCTTTCCTCTCTCTCTCTTTCCTCTTCCTCTCTCTCTCTCTTTTCTCTTCCTCTCTCTTTCCTCTCTCTCTCTTTCCTCTCTCTCTCTTTTCTCTTCCTCTCTCTTTCTTCTCTCTCTTTCCTCTTTCTATCTTTCCTCTTCCTCTCTCTCTGTCTCTCTCTCTGTCTCTCTCTCTCTCTCTTTTCTCTTCCTCTCCCCCCTCACTTCTCCTTCTCAGCTCTAATTATCATAATGGTGCTAAAGCTTGGAGAAAGTTTGTGGGTAAAAAAAAAAGAAGCTGTCAGAAAAGTTTACTTGTTTTTGTTCTGTCTCAGACAAGCACACACACACACACACACCCTAACACACACACACACGTAGCTACAGTCATGGTTTCCTTGGGCCAAGTCCAGAAGCTCTCCCTCCATGTCCCCTATCAGGGAGATTAACAGACTGGCCGTGAATGGCAGATGCTGTCCAGTGTGTTTCACTGAGGTACAGTCAGTACTGATTCTGAATAAAGGCCATCACCTGCATGCTAAGTCATCCTGGCAGGCTGACAGCAGGAACATCCAGACAGCTCCAACTGCTGTTTACAGCGTTAACGTAATTGTCTATTTAAAGATGCACGTCTCGCTGTCTGCCTGTGCTTCTACATGCATTGTAGGATGACACTTTGTGCTGCGTTGCAGCCCGGGGCAATTTGGTTGGTGTCAAAACAGCAAGACATTTCTGAAATGAAACCAGTTTCAAATTTTGTCTTGGATTATGTTTTGGTTGAATTCAATTTTGATGCTTTATAAATGTGTCACAATGCATTAGTGTTTATCATGGTGAACTGGCAGTGTATTTACACAGAACAGATTCCGACAAATGTACCTGTACAAGTGTCCACAAGCAGTATACTTTTAACAGAAAAGTTAACTTTGCATCTGGCAGACTTGATTTGAAATAATCATGCCTCCAGCCCCACCTACTGGAGATATTGTCAAACAGCAATAGATAGAAACTAAACTCTCTCTTTTTCTCTCTCTTTTTCTCTCTCTCTCTTGCTCTGTCTCTCTCTTGCTCTGTCTCTCTCTTGCTCTGTCTCTCTTGCTCTCTCTCTCTTGCTCTCTCTCTCTCTCTCTCTCTTGCTCTCGCTCTCTCTCTCTCTCTCTCTCTCTCTCTCTCTCTCTCTCTCTCTCTCTCTCTCTCTCTCTCTCTCTCTTGCTCTCTCTCTCTCTGTCCCTTCATCCAGAATATGCCAGGGCTTTATGATGAGCTCCAACAGTACAGACCCTGGCCTCTATGTGACCCCTAGCGCCCCGGGAACCCCAGCCTACCCACAATCCAACGTTCTCCTCCAAGTCTCCTGGCCGGAGCTGAGCAGCGGGGATGACAACCACTCCTCCTTCCACCTCACCGGCTCGTTTAATGGGACAGCGGGGGTGAACGACCCCCTGGGGGGCCACTCGGTGTGGCAGGTGGTCCTTATCGTGCTCCTCACTGGGCTCCTGTCTCTGGTCACCATCATTGGGAACATCCTGGTGGTGGTCTCCTTCAAGGTCAACCGCCAGCTCAAGACGGTGAACAACTACTTCCTCCTGAGCCTGGCGGTAGCCGACCTCATCATCGGAGTCGTCTCCATGAACCTGTACACGGCGTACATCGTCATGGGAACGTGGGCGATGGGCAACTGGGCCTGCGACTTGTGGCTCGCCATCGACTACGTCGCCAGCAACGCCTCCGTCATGAACCTGCTGGTGATCAGCTTCGACCGCTACTTCTCCATCACCCGGCCCCTGACTTACCGGGCCAAACGCACCACCAGACGAGCCTGCCTCATGATAGGCCTGGCCTGGTTCGTGTCCCTGGTCCTGTGGGCCCCGGCAATCCTTTTCTGGCAGGATTTTGTGGGCGAGAGGACTGTTCCGCCCGACAAGTGCTACATCCAGTTCCTGTCAGAGCCCATCATCACTTTCTGCACGGCCATAGCTGCCTTCTACCTGCCCGTCACCATCATGAGCGTGCTCTACTGGCGCATCTACCAGGAGACGCAGAACCGCTCCCGGGAGCTGGTGGGGCTGCAGGGGTCTGGGACCCGGGGCGGGGGCGTAGGGGGCGGGGTGGACAAGGCCCGCTTCGTGCTCCACCAGACCGGGAGCTCCAGGAGCTGCAGTAGCTACGAGCTGACCCGGTCGTCCCAGAGGAAGAGCTCTGGGCGAGGGCTGGCGTCTCGCTTACACTGCTGGCCTGTGATGCGGTCCTGGAGGCCCGGGAGTGGAGGCCCGCCTGGGGAGCCCGACCCGGAACACAGCAGCAGCGACAGCTGGAACAACAACGAGGCGGGGGTGTCCATGGACCACTCGGGGTCGTCCGAGGACGAGGAGGGGAACGGGCGAGCCATGATTCCTCAGAGCCATGCCATCTTCTCCATCGTCCTCAACCTGCCAGGGATGAAGGCGGCGGTGAACTCCCAGCTGACGTCCTGTGAGGACCTGGACGCCGCATCGGAGGAGGAGCCCCTGAGGGCGTCGGAGGACAACCACGACCGCCTCTCTACCACCACCGTCACCACCACACCCGACGGGGGCAGCACAGACAACAGCTTCACCAACCGCATCGCCAAGATCCAGTCCATGCCCTCTATCCAGGCCGCCAAAGTCGGACCTTTTGCAGGCCACTCCCCCAATCCCTCCACCGTCAGCAAATCCACTTCGGCGCCCATTTCCCTGAAAGAGGCGGCCTTGGCCAAGCGTTTCGCCACGAGGGCTCGGACTCAGATCACCAAACGCAAGCGCATGTCTCTGGTGAAGGAGAAGAAGGCCGCCCAGACGCTTAGCGCCATCCTGCTGGCCTTCATCATCACCTGGACGCCCTACAATATCATGGTGCTGGTCAACACCTTCTGTGCCGGCTGTATCCCAGAGGCCTTGTGGGCGCTGGGCTACTGGCTGTGCTACGTCAACAGCACCGTCAACCCCATGTGTTACGCTCTCTGCAACAAGACCTTCCGCACCACCTTCAAGATGATCCTGCTCTGTCACTGGGACAAGCGCAAGCGCAGGAAGCAGCAGTTCCAGCAGAGGCAGTCGGTGGTGTTCCACAGGAGGATCCCCAGAGACTCCACGTAGGAGGAAGCTTCCACGGACTGTAGATCCGACAGCTCCTGAGAGGAACACCGTGAGATTCTGGCCTGTGAGGCGAGGAACCCCCTGCGGCTTTCAGAGGATGCCTTGCTCATCAGGCGTGAGGACGTTTGACCCTCGCTGAGGAACCGAGACAAGGTGGAACGTTCCTAGCGTTCTATAGCGAGAACCGGAGAGATGACCTCCAGTGTTCTCTGCCACAAGTGCAGCTGGTGTTTTCTAAATGACTGAAGTGAAAGTTATTTGAAAAAGGTTTTAAACGCATTGAGGTAATTTTTAAAGTGCAATTGACAACCAAGGGAGATGATGCGCCTGTAATGGAGTTGAGGTTTGACGTTTCTTACCGTTTTCTGTCTCAGTGGTACAGTACATCTGTGAAGTAAACTTGGCCCACAGGTTGTAATATAGCATTGAAAGCCAAGACCAAAAGGTTCTTGGTATCACTAGTCTACATCGTATTGATTTTACTGTAAGCTGACTGTTTATCTGGTTATCTAAGCTTGATATCCTTTTATTTGGATCTTGTGTACATTGCTTTTGTACTTGAATATAGCTTTCCTGTGTCAACAAAAATATTGAGAATTTGAAGCTGTGTCACTTTTTGCAGGTATTGGTTATATTTGTGTACTTGGTTGTTCTATGGTAACCTGGAAAACCAGCCCAATTTCACAAAGTTCAATTACAAGGGTACAGTAAGCACAGCGGCCAGTCTAGTTTACCAGGCTGGTCAACGGATTTTACTTTATAGGTTTTGAGCCAGTCTGACGACTGAGTTGAGAATAAACTGTAGCTCTTCAAAGAGGTGTTCTTTTGTTCAATGTGATTGTTGTGGTTTACATGGTGAAGACAATAAGTGCATCAAGAAATTCAGATGTTGTGTATCTGAGGTTTTATGTTATAAGTATACTGATTGTGTGATTTATTGGGAAACGTTTTGTCTAACTTGATACAAAATGATTGTACGCTACAGTTCCAAGGTCCTTCAGTATAATTTGTTCTCTGTTTATAATGACTGGATTCAGTAAAACGCTTATGCCATTATGTCTCATTTTCTGTCAACACTAAATATACATACTTTACATCTCCTTTGAGACTGGTTGCAGTATAAAATCTCCTAGTATTTCTTATAGCAACACAACAGCATCCTCTGTTGGATAAAGAGAAAACTACACTTAAAAAATACATCTTGATAAGAAAATGAAAACTGTCATCCGGGTTAAATTATATTAATTTTCTGATGTTATAAAAAATACAGATGCATCTAACCTCTGGTGCATACTGAGAAACCTTTTTGTGAATGTTTTGAATTTTGCTGCATACTTTCTTAAGCAAGCAGAAAAAAATATTGAAACATTTGTTGAAACCCACCTTGCCAGCCAGAGGCACAGAATGAGAAAATTCTGCCTTTTTCTTTTCTTTCAGTTTTCATTGCTTTTCAATACAATGTGCTGCAGTGTTATTATTTTCTTGATCCACTCAAGATTTTCTTTCTCTTTTTACATTTGAAACTACCTAAAATGATATCAAATTTGTAAATGATTTTATTGTTTTTGTTACGATTCAAGTTTCCATGTTAAAGTCAATAAACAAACAAACAAACAAACAGACAGAAAAACCTTTTATTCCCAAATTTTCCAGCTTCATATTATGTCTGATGTTACTTATAATTTGAAGGCAGATTTGGACGTTAGTTGTGGTGCTTTCCTGTATATGGCATAGGCCGATATGCATTTCTCCAGGTAGCAGCAGCAATTTTTTACTCCCAGTCCCGCATAACCAAATTATCCCCCAAAATACTATGAGATCACTGTGTCTACATGAACACATCCTAGAAGTTGTAGCCTACCAGAGGCGTAGTCACGGTAGGCCTGCATAGGCAGAGGCCTACTCCAAAACGAAAAGGTTTTCGAAAAATGATTCACCGGTTGCACATCGCAAAGTAAGTAAACAAAAAAACTGAAAAAATGCCCATATTTTTCCAGGCCTACCCAAAAAGATTTTATCTGGTTACGCCCCTGAGTTGTACACGTCTGATAATACATAGGCTACACCGATAAATAGCCATCAACATGGATGCTAATGCGGTTAGCCTGTCATAGACGGTCTGTGTGTGGGTCAGGGTGTTCCTGGTAACAGCATGATGTTGTGGAGTCAGGCAGCCCGAGGGGTAAGTAGGCAGACAAGGAGCAGGCATGTGATGGTGTCTTCTTCATGTGACCCTGGAAGAGGAGCAGCTCAGTGGAGATGACAAACACTGGTTCATTGTGTTTTCACTGAAGAGAACCCGCTGGACAGGGAAGCAAACTTCGGTTTAGGAACCGCTTCCTCACATCGACATTGGCCTGCGCCCGTTGCTGATTTCACTGCGTCTCCCAGTTCCAGGTGAGTTTGTGGGAACTTTGAATAAGCAGTGTGAGTCTTTGAAATTTGCTTTATTTGTCTGTATCAGCATGCTATACCTGGTAAAAGCTGTATGCTCTCTGTCGGATTGTTTCATTATTGCCGGAGATTCAATACATTTTTACTGCATTCAAACTGGACAGTGGTACTATGACTGCAGTCTTCTATGTTGTGATTGATTAGTCTCACTGCCCCGGTCAGACCCAACGTTGATGACATAGTGGCATATGTCCGTTTATTCAGGATTGACAGCTGTCAGGATTTATTCTGAATCGCATCAGATTTACTGTACAGGTCTGAACAGGGACAACCCCCATGCTATTAATAAACATGCCATGAAGGATTACCAGATTTACATCACTCAGTATGAAGAGAAAGTTCAGGGTTCAGGTTCAGGGCTTATATATTTTTTACTTTTGATGAAATATCTCCATGGAATAACCAGGATTAATGTGAAAGAAGTTTATGAATCATCACAAGGAATATACAGTCATTGTAGTGTCTATAGGCCTACTGCTATGAATTTTATATTTTGAACTTTCTTAGACATAACTGAAAACCTTGTTGCTTCTCTGGCCAAAGTCATGTCTAAACATACTTTAAAGTACATCAGCATCTGAACGGTCCTCTTGTCTCTCTCTGTCTTAACTTAAATGGATCCAGGCAGTTGTCCTTGTGATGCGTCAGGATGCAGACCATTCAGACAGTGGAGACCCAGGTGCCTTTTCTCAAGGAAAGCTTCTTCACCTCCACCTTCATGGACAGGAGGAAGAGCAGCGTGACTAACCTCCTCCGGAGGCAGCAGCAGCAGCACTCTCTCCTGCATCACCAACAGCAGCAACAGCAGCTGGCTCTCCGGCAACAGCAACAACAGCAGCAGAAGCAACACTGTCATCCACTTCCTGCTTTTCTGGGAGACACCGGGAAGGGGGGGGAGGAGCCTCGCATTGAGCACGCCCGTCTGAGTCGCTCAGCCAGCAGCCCGTTATGTAACACCGCCGAGCGAGCAGATGGAGGGGGGAGGGAGGGACACAGAGCGAGCGAAGAGGAGGAGGAGGGAGAGGGAGCGTGTCCCAGCCTCCTCTCAGCAGTAGCATCATCCTCACAGCTGCCTCCGACGCCGGTGAGCAGGCAGGGATTAGAGAGCTCCGCGAGGCGCCGAGCCAGCCAGGCAGCATCCCAGGGAGAGACCGAGGCCAGGCCCCAGCAGCATGGCCTGATCGCTAAGGGGGTGCGTCTGCTCAGGAACATGGGGAACCAGGAGGCCAAGCAGAGGAAGGCGGCAGGGGGGGGAGGAGGGGGGGAGGCCTCCCACGAGGCGAGAGCCGAGGACAGAGAACCGGACGACTCCAAGAAGCCGAAGAAGACCCAGAGCAAAACGAGCAAAGGTGGAGGCGACGGGGGAAAGAAGAAATCCAAATCGGAGTCTAAAAGCTCTGTGTTCTCCTCCATGAGGATCCGGAAAAGTCTATCCAAGACCAAGGGGATGTCCAAGGAGGACGTGCTGGATGGGAGCAGAGGGGCCAGGGTGGAGGAGGTGGGGGTGACGACCACCCTGGACGCCAGCCTCTCCGCGGACGAGCTGGGGATGATGTCTGACGGCGAGCCCGACAAGGGCGCTCTCTCCGGGGGAGAGGTGATGGACGAGGAGGGCGGTAGGACCAGCTCAGGGTCAGACGGCGACCTGTACAGCTTCCACTCCGCTTCAGCCGAGCATGAAGACCTGCTGTCAGACATCCGGCAGGCCATCAAGGAGCAGCAGGGAGCCAGTGACGGGGTCCTGGACGGAATCCAAGACCACTTAACCAAGGGGACACCCCCTACCGAGGATGGCAAACCCACACGGTCCGACAGCACTGACCCACAGACGCTCGGAGCCAGACTCACCCCAGGACGTACTGACACACCTGCTTGTGCGAACGCGACCGTCAAAGACCTCAGTGTTCGGCGTGTACGATCAGACGTGGGCCAAGGCGTCCCACGTGAGGCAGGGGGGAGGGAGTCTGAGCCCGACCCAGATGATGAGCTGGATGTGGGGTCCTCGGGCGGGAGCGGGCCCCCGTCCTGGGCCCCGGACGCGGAAGACAGGAGCAGCGACAGCCTCCTCCCCAAGACCACCAGCACCTGCAGCTTCCCAGACACCACGGCCACTTCCTGCTCCTACGAGAGCGCCGAGGAGCCCCAGGACGAGCTGGAGAGCCCGGTCCGGTCCGCCCAGCTGACCCGAAGCCTGAGTGGGGGAGGGGTCACCCAGGTTCCCGAGGAGGAACGGGGGCTCGTCGCGGGGGTCAGGTGCATCCGGTTGCCGACCGCGGCGGGCTCGCACAAAAGCGTGAGCAGCGTGGATCTGTCTTCGGAGAGGGGGGAGGGGGAACAGGAAGTCGGCGGGAGGGACTTCCTGTCCCTGAGTAGGAGGAAGAGCAGCATGTCGGTGTGTCAGCTGACCTCGGACGGCGAGCAGGTGACACGGCCCAAGAGACGGACCTCTGGCGTCTCTACCGTCAAACTCTACCCCCCCATCCACCCCTCCTACGTCAAGACCACCACCAGGCAGCTCACCTCCCCCACCAGCTCCCCCAACCAGAGCCCTATGACCCCCCGGCGGATGGACTCCGGCCCTGGGTTTGGGTACGGAGCCTCAAGGGCCCAGGGCTGGAGGGCGACCAGGCAGAGGTCCTGCAGCATCGCAGGGCCTCTCAGTCACTCTACCGACTGGACCCAGGAGCTGGACTGTCTGAGAGCCAGGCAGGAAGTTGGAGGGGACCTCCAGGAGCAGGGGAGCGTGGAGAGAGGGTTACCAGGGCTCAGCTGGAGTATGGGTCACAGACGACCCACCTCAGGTCTCCTCTCTCCTCCCCCAGGACCATACTGTGAAGTATTCTCTGGTGAGTGGATGGAAAAATGTTTTTTTTTATCTTCCTGGCTTTTAAAGAACAATACTGGTACTGCTCGTCTGAGCATGGAAACAGTTTGGTTAGGTCACGGTTCAGGCCTTTTGAAGCTGGGAATCCCCTGGAGCCCTATTATGAGTCAAATCTGTTTGTCTTTCTGCCCTACATAAACCAGGGATTAGGTACTCATGCAAGGACTGTATCACAGTAGAACCATCACATGCCAAATCAATCTATCATTCAACAACACTGAGTTTGAACATAAACAACATTAGACTTCTCAGAATGTCCTTTTTTTTTTTCTTTCAATGATTCTCAGTATCGACCCCACATGTTAGCTGTAGAGCAGAGCTGGTTAAGGTCATATCTGATCCAGCACACCTGGTTAACTATAGGAGCTCACCTGTGAAAAGGGACTGTCCTGCGCCTGTAACATCTCTTAACATTAACATCTCTTAACTCCTGTGCTGACTGTCAACATTATCAGTCAGGCGTGGCGTTAATACAAACACACGCACACACACACACACACGTATGTAATGTAAACCGTTCAATATAGTGTCCATTTGAATGAATTCAGCTGTGATTTCAACATGTGATTTCCCTCTGTGATATGGAGGCTGCTGCTGCATCATCAGGCTGGCCGTCCTGTGGGCTCTGCTGCTCCTCCAGCCGCAGCTCTCAATCTGATCTGCATTGATCTGTTTCTAAGCAGCCATTATCCAGGGTTACATCAGGGCCCAGGGTAAAGAGCCAATGAGAGGGAGAGTGATTAAGAGAGAGAGAGAGAGAGAGATTAAGAGAGAGGGAGAGCGAGAGAGAGAGATGAAGAAAGGGACAGAGCGAGAGAGAGAGCGAGCAAGAGAGAGAGAGAGCGAGAGAGAGAGCGAGAGAGAGAGAGAGAAAGAGAGAGAGGATGCACTTATTGCTGTGACAAAACTTGACGTCTGTAAAGGAGGGAATCACTTCTGGATGTGCTTGTTGGATGTGGACTTCCACGTTGGGCCTGGGATGGATGAACTCACCAAATGGCCTCATATGGTTGCCAGTCCCTTTATATATATTAAGCCGTCTGTCTCTGTCTGGCTGTCTATCTCTGTCTGGCTGTCTCTGTCTGTCTATCTTTGTCTGGCTGGCTGCCTTTTCTTTCTGTCTGTAAAAGTCTGAAAGTCTGAAAGGAGGATTATCACTGTGATTTCTTTCCTAATCCCACTCCTCACCCTCACCACACTGTTGTAAATCCGTGGGCCACGTTTTAAACTGTTTTCAGAGAGCGCTTCATTCTCAAACTCTTTCTGTAGATATAACATGTATCTGTTCTCTGGCACAAATAAACAATACAGCACTTGATTTCTATATTTCTATTTATGGCCTCCAAATAAATCTTAGATCGTAAAATTTGATTTTAAATCTCATGAACAATCCAGCAGCCTTGGTAAAGAACAGTAGCTGTTTACTGGTGCTCATCATTTTAATTATGTGGGTGATGGACCTAGTTTTATTTTGGCGCTTTGGTGTAATTAACACCTTGAACTTCTGTTTCATGCCAGATTCGGATGAGGGCTGCTTGCTAGCTTGTAGGTGTTTAATTATCACTTCTGAATGGTGACTAACACCTTTCTATATGGCCGTTTCATATGTTAAAATCTGACGTATGTGTCTCACTTTTGCACTTTGACTCTCTACAGCAAATGTTTTGCCTGTGCGACATCCTTTATTGTAATGCCAGTTTTCATTCCTGTCACAGTGTGAATCTAGGGTAAGTCTAGGGACAGCACTACTGTAGTGATGAAGAACAGTTTGTGACCTCTGAAAACAGAGGTACACTTTAAAAACGTCTTGTTTTCTTTGTCAATAATTTAAGTGTCATTTTACGGTAAAGGGATACACAGACGTCTAAATGTCACTCTCTCTCTCTCTGTTTCTCTCTCTCTCTCTCTCTCTCTCTCTCTCTCTCTCTCTCTCTGTTTCTCTCTTTGTTTCTCTCTCTCTCTCTCTCTCTCTCTCTCTCTCTCTCTCTCTCTCTCTCTCTCTCTCTGTTTATCTGTCTCTTTCTCTCTCTCTCTCTCTCTCTCTCTCTCTCTCTCTCTCTCTCTCTCTCTCTCTCTCTCTCTCTCTCTCTCTCTCTCTCTGTCTCTCTCTGTCTCTCTCTCTCTCTGTTTCTCTGTCTCTCTCCTTCCCAAGGCCGCACCCTGTTGGAGAGGTTGTGTCAGCCGCAGGTCGAAGGCTCGTTGGAAGAGGCAGAGGGATTGTGTTCCAGTCTGCTAGCTCTGGGACTCCTGCAGCCCCTCAGTGACAGCTTCAGAGAACGCCATGGAGACCAACGCCATGGAGACAAACGCCATGGAGACGCTTCCTCCCTGACCTCACCCGGCTTCAACGTAAGACCCGAATATCCCACCGCCTGTCTCACCCCAACACAAGGTGTCAAATCTTTAGAGATACCAAGTTCCTACTGAAGTGATACTTCAGTAGGATTAGAACTAAAGACGGATGATGGGCTTGTGCAACTCACTCGATTGATCGTATTATGAAACAATGTAATCTTCATTGATGGTGTGAGCTGTTTCCATCCTCCATATCTACTTCCACATGAAAGAAATTCATTTCATAAAAGGGGTGTTTCATCAAGTGGAGATGAGATGAATACAGGCGGTCAGCCCAACCATATGAAAGCTGATTTCATGAATGTTTAAATCTTTTTTTCCAGTAATGATTCGCTAAGACATAATCTGGTGTGCCTGAACGTTTGTGTGTGGGCATGCATGTGAATGTATGTTATCACATTTCTGCCACAGTTCAGCAGGATAATTTCATAACATATTCCCTGATACTGAATTTAGCAAGCCACATTGGTTAAACACTGTATACTGGTGACAAGGATTTCCGAAATTGATTCACTTTTTCTTTTTATCACTTCGCATTTAGTATGTATGCTGTTTGTGTGTGTGTGTATGTTCTATCTCTAGCAATGTCTGTAGTTGGAAATGAAACACTATCAAGAGGCAGGGTATCGTCATGTCCTCTACAATTTGCACCTCCCCCTTTAGACGACACACACACACACACATGCTGTCACAAACACTCGACCATCTCAAGCACACAGACAAACCAAACTAAAATGCCCCTTTGAGTGCACACACTCAAACACTCAAAGTACACAGTCACACAGTCATACATACTCACACATCAATGAGCAATGATTTCATTCATACAGGATACTGTCAAAGATACATACAAACACATTCAGAAACACACACACATGTTTTGACAAAAAGGTTCTCTCTGACACTGTGACGAATAAGGACACACCCACACACACAAACACACACATCTGCTTGCGTAGACCATCTGGTGACCGTGTTGCGTAAGAGCTCCACGTGCCCAAAGCTCAGACTGCTCCTCCCCAGCAGAAAGCTCACCCTGCCTGGGTTGGTCAGAGCATCACTCCCCCTCACAGTATACCTGGGCTGGAGGCTGCACACAGCGCTCTGCATTATTCAGCATGACCAGAGACAACCTCAGCTTGAGTCCAAAGACAAAACAGCCTCCCTTTCTTTATTTCAACCCTGCCCCCTTCTCCGTCATTCTCTCAAGTCTCTGTCTCTCTGTTTCTCTGTCTCTCTCTCTCTCTCTCTCTCTCTCGTGCTCTCTCTCTCTCTCTCTCTCGTGCTCTCCCTCTCTCTCTCTCTCGTGCTCTCCCTCCCTCTCTCGCTCTCTCCCTCTCCCTGCCCCCTCTCCCTCCTCTCTCTCTCTCCTCTTTTTTTTCCGATCACGCCGTCCACTCTCTCCCACAGTCTTTTATGGGCTGGTGCGCCCTCTGAGCTCCCCTGTCTCCTCTCAGCCTGGTTCTGAGGCTGATCTACTGGAGCTGCAGTCATGTGTGTTGTGGTTCCTGGGCTCTGATGATTGTCTCTATCAGCCTTCTCCCTGTTTGTCCCCATCACAGGCCAATGGGGGAATTCAATTCCGTTCCCACTTGGCGCCATAAAATGAACACAACCCGACTCTTTCGCAGAGGATTTGTGAATAATCTCAGTGGGGGGGAAATCGTGGTGATTCTGTTGAGGTCTTCTACTCAGCGAGATGTTGTTAAGCTGGGAGGGCTGTGACATGGTTCTCTTTGTGTCTCTGTCTGTCTGTGTTTCCTGGCACTGAGGCGAGCTACTGTTCTGGTGTTGTTGTGGCATTCACTGCTCGGTGAAAGCACAGCCTGGGGTTAGTTCTCAACGTGAAAGAAATGACCTCTTTGCTCTGAAGTGTGTGAAAACACCCCCTCACGCTCACTCGCTCACGTGCACGCAAACGCAGATACACAAACGCAAGGCGTCTCGAGATGCTTTGTGGTCCTTACAGAAATGTGTTTGTATTGACGTAACCCTCTGTGTCACATCAAAGCCGTTTTCAATTGGAACTCATTTTCGTACGCTGCACTACTGTTGAAGCGTATTGTTGTTGCGGCATTTGAGGGCATAGGATGGTGCATGTTTAAGTCTGCTTGCTGAGGGGGAGCTATTAACAGCTACAGGAAATCATTTGTTTGGTTGATGTGAAACAAGCGTTCAAGCGTTACAGCATTACAATGGGAGACATTCACCATAGATGATTTTTCGTTGAGTTTCTCTAAAAGCAGTTGTGTTAACTTTTTGCCTTAGACTATTTACCTCAAGTTAAACCTCACAATAGGGACTGTTGTTTTCATAGGATACACAAATTGCCTTGCATGACTGGAAGGGAGTGAACTGTCATCATTAGCTGAACTCGTTACCAGAATAGACAGACTTCTGTTCTATCTATTTTAGTGGACGGAATGTACTGAGTCTTGTTTAGCAAGAGATTATCTATTGATTTATTCCTTGAGGAGAAGTCAAATCTAATTAAATATAAATGGATTGCCTGTCTTACTGTCAGCTATTCAGGTCCAGCCAGGTCTGTAGATACGATAAGAGATGTGTTTTGTAGCCTGAGGTCCCTCCTGTGAGGACCTTTTATCCTCAACAGTCCTGTTGGAGAGGACAGCACCGCTGCATAGCTGTCCAGCAGGAGAAATTCCATCTGACCGCCCTGTCAACCTCCTCCTCTGCCTCAGGTGGAGCAGCTGTACACCTGGGCATCGTTCCGCCCTCTGCCTCACCTCTGTGGAGCTCAGGGGGGCCACAGGCCGAGTCCTGTCCAGGATTCATGGCCTCCGACCCAGCCCACTGGTGAGGACAGCCCTGGGGGTGGAACTGGGAGTCTGTGTGACTCAATCTCTTTTTGTTCACTACAGCCACATATTTCCAATAAATGCAACTGACTTTATGAATATAAGTATTCACAGTGGTCATATGTGTTTCTGATTTACAGGTCCACCAAGACCAGATGGAATACAATCTGAGGTACATGTTTGTTGTTGACTTTGTTTGATTGCAATACATCTTCTCTCCACTAGGAGTCAGACTTGGATTTCACTTCTCTTTAACATCGACTCCAAGTCTAGACCAATAGGGACCTACTCAATCCACCAGCCTTTCCTGACCATCACAGCAACCACAAATCTACAAATTCTGCATGTCAATTCTTGCCCCTCCCCATTGTGACCTACTTGAAGCCCAGTTAGAATGACTGTCTGGTGGGTCAGACGTAGCCAAAGCCCCCCCATCCCAGAGCCAGCGTGGGGGGTCAGGGACCTGGGGTCTCGATGTGGTCGTCCATCACCCAGCTGTCCCTGGAGCCTGCCTGACCAGCCCTGCTCTGATGTGGCCGGTCACAGTCCCACTGCCAGGGTGTGGCATGTAACACCACCAGAGGGCTCAAATCCTCTCCTGTCAGATCCAGTCATGAGGCATCTCAAACACAGAAAAAGGGATGTTGTCGCCTCTCCCAGAATGTGAGGGACGAGCACACAGTGCATTTGTGCCTTTATGTGTTTGGTCAGAATCCAACACACTGTCTGCAGAGTTGAAAAACGATTCTAGCACACTTCATCTGTGACTAGGTTTAGGGACGGCTGTGGTCAGATGAGTGTTGAGGTCTGTGTTTGTGTCCGGACAGGCTGAGGCGGGCGTGAAGCGGGCACAGCCCTGGCAGGAAGGAGACACCATGGTGCCCCAGCTGGAGCAGACCATAGAGGACCTGAGGGTCCAGATCGCAGCCCTGGAGCACCAGCAGGACGCCGTACAGAAGCTTTCCCAGAATGGGCAGGACGCTGTGGGCCTGGGGAGTGGTGGAGCGGGGAGGAAGGGTCTGGAGGTGTCCGTACAGACTTCCCCCGTGGAAGAAGGCTTTAGGGTCAAAGTGCCTTTTGGAGAGGGGACCTCCATGGCCTCTTCTGCTTCTGTCCCAGCCCTGGGCTCCTCTGCTCCCAGCCTGGGACCTGGACCAGGGTTTGTCTGCACCTGCCAACTGAAGCAAAGTGGGACCCGGCCTCCCCCCCCGCCCCCGCCCCCACCTCCCCCCCCTCCACCTCCCCCCCTGCCGGGCGGAGCTGCGCCCCCCCCTCCCCCACCTCTCCCTGGACAGGGCCCTTGCCCCCCACCTCCACCCCCACCCCCGCCTGGCTTTGGACCTCCACCCCCCCCTCCTCCTCCAGGTATGGGCCCTCCACCTCCCCCTCCACCTCCAGGCATGGGCCCTCCACCTCCCCCTCCACCCCCAGGTATGGGCCCTCCACCTCCCCCTCCACCCCCAGGCTTTGGCCCTCCTCCCCCACCTCCAGCTGGAGGTCCGGTCCTCTCCCTGGTCCAGGACTTGGGTCCCCTGAAGGCCTCCATCGAGCCCCCTAAGCCCATGAAGCCCCTGTACTGGACCAGGATTCAGTTGGATGCTAAAAAGTATGTTGACGTTGAAAGAGTTCCCTGCGTGTGTATGTCCCAGTGGGTTAGGGAGCCATGCTGTACTGTATGGAGCTTTCCTTACTAGACTTATGAGAGAGGGTTGTCCTGATTGATAAAGATCAGTTGTGCTCCCCATAGGAAAGCCATTGGGATGCTAACTGGGTGTAAAACGAGAGAAAGCTACGGAGTGAGCCATTAGTCTGATTTGAACCAGGTGCTCTACTGGTGAACGTCACTGTAGTCCAAGTGGGCTTCTTCGTGAATTCATCTAACACTGGTGTACAGTACACAGACAGTCACAGACATCACGTTACTATAACGTGTTCAGTTTCCTGACAAGCCCGTTCAGAATGGGACAAAACACCGGGGGAACCGCTTTCCTCAAGCCTTCTGGGAAATCTGTTCCTCATGTGTTCTCCGTGTCAACCGATGGATAGATGAAACTTGTTATACGTAATGATCACAGTAGCATACCTCTCCAGCATCACTGTATTGCTTTATAAATGGCCAGACTTGCACAGGGGGGGGGGGGGGGGGGGGGGGGGGTTCCACTTTCCCCAGGCCTTCAAGGATCTACTGTATTACTCGTTTCATTCTGCTTTGACTACAATGAGTACAAGTGCAATGATGGGATCTTCCAGTCCCCCAGTATTGTGTATGCCCTGTGTGTCCTGTACCGTGTAGTGTGTGGGTCGGTGTGCGCTGGTGGTAATTACCAGATATCTTCCCTCTCTTCCCGAGGGAGTCGAGTGGCTCTCTGGTGTGGGAGAAGATTGAAGAGCCTTCGGTGGACTTTAATGAGTTTGTGGAGCTGTTCTCCAAGAGCGCCGTCAAGGAGAAGAAGAAGCCTATTTCTGACACCATCTCCAAGTCCAAGGCCAAACAGGTGTGTGTGTGTGCGCGTGTGTGTGTTTGGTGTCCCAGGTTGTGCAGAGTGTGTGTGCCTGTTGCACCTGCTTGGGAGGTGCCTGTCTGTAGCCCTGGTCCTCTGCCCCGTCTAGCCCTCTCTCCATCCCTGTGGCTCCGTGCTCCTGGGTGACAAGACGAAGCGCTGAGGCCAGACGCTGATGATGTGCCGTGAGCGCTGGGTCCTCCCTGGCTCCCATGCCCATCCACAAGCCCCTCCAGGGCATGCCTGCTGGGGTGGCAGTGGAGCCAGGGCAGTGGAGCCAGGGCAGTGGAGCCAGGGCAGTGGAGCCAGGGCAGGGAGCCAGGGCAGTGGAGCCAGGGCAGGGAGCCAGGGACTTGCGTGTGCTGACTGAACTCCCCCCCTGCAGTCTCTCAGACGGGGGTCTGAGGAAGGCACTTCAAGTGACCTTGTTCCTGTTGCAGTTCCTCCTCTGATGTCAGATTATGGAGGGTTGGGGGGGGGGGGGGAGTCAGTCAGTGACTGAGGAAAGAGCAGTGCTGAGAGATGGACTTCCTGTGTTGGGTCTGTCAGAGCACAGGCTCGTGACAGGGTCTGAAGTGTCGAGGATGGGAATGGTTGTTTGTTGAAGCGGGTTGTTGACTTATCCCTCCCAATGTCAGACAAACCGAGAAAAGAGTGTTGGGATTTAGCCTGGCACACAATCTCCTTCAACAGATCACGTTGACAAGATATTGTTTTGTTATCATGTTTTCTGTGTTCTGGTTGAGCACAGAACGACTCTGTCCTCAGGGTAAGTCTCTCATATGTGATGCAGATACTGCTGAACTCCAGTTTTGTCTTTGTGGGATGCATTGAAATGTGCGTTGGCCAATGTTGAAAACAAAGTACTTTGAGAATGATTGACTCATGTAATTGGGAGGAAGCGTAAATAAAAGATTAAAGCGTGACTGACGTCGCTTTAAAGAACTTTTCGGAGCCGAAGATTCAGATGTCACAGATGGCGTGCATGAGTACTTCATTGTGACTGAGATTTAGTGAATCTGTCTTAAATTATTCAAACCCAAAGTCAACTAAGTTGCGTAAAATCTTTATTTACTGTAAATCACATATGATCATGCACAGTAGGAATGGATAGTGGAAAGGACAATAGTTGTTAGCATTTCTTGTACTGTTAAAAATCAGTGTTAATATTGGAAATATTATATTAATAATATAATGCTAAATTTGACAACCAGTGTCTCAAGTGACAACCAGTGCATTGAAACCATATTAAGAGACATACAGTATAATAATTAAGGAGAAAGAGTGGTTTGTCATGTTGCTCACAGTATACTTACAGGGCTCTAGTATGTTTGCCCACTGGCTAGCCTCTTTGTATTAAGTGTCTTCTCACTGCCAGGGGTTGAAGTTAGTGAATTTAATGTAGTGTTTTGTAAATAAGTCGGGACGTCTCAAAGATCTGTGAGTTTTAAATTGACCCATCTAAAAGATGATGGAGATGAAAAATTTGAGAAAGCATGAAGTCAATCATTTTAATCCAACCAGAAAGGATTACAATTTGCATGATGTCTGTGGACGAATCGACTGGAGCTCTCTTCCATTGAACGAAAAGGTAAACATTGGAGATGTTCAGTTTTGTGCCTCTCTCTCTCTCTCTCTCTCTCTCTCTCTCTCTCTCTCTCTCTCTCTCTCTCTCTCTCTCTCTCTCTCTCTCTCTCTCTCTCTCTCTCTCTCTCTCTCTCTCTCTCTCTCTCTCTCTCTCTCTCTGTCTCTCTGTCTCTGTCTCTCTCTCTCTCCTGCTCTCTTTCTCCATCTCTCTCTCTCTCTCTCTCCCTTTTTCCTTGTCTCTCTCTCTCTCTCTCCTGCTCTCTTTCTCCATCTCTCTCTCTCTCCCTTTTTCCTTCTCTCTCTGTCTCTCCCAGGTTGTGAAACTGTTGAACAACAAGCGTTCCCAGGCAGTGGGGATCCTGATGTCTAGTATTCATCTGGACATGAAGGACATCCAGAACGGTGAGTGCTGCCACACTTCTGTTTTCCTTCTGCGGCGCCAAGTCCTTTACAGCGGGACACATGTCTACTCTCTCCCCTACTCCATTTAGCGAGCTGAAAAGTGAACCGTTTAGGTCTCAGCGCCGACCATCAACCCCAGGGTCAAGGCCCAATTAAACCCGACAGTGTCGGGCAGAGATTTCCTCCGTCTCCCACAAGGCAAGGGCGTGACTCCTGTAATAGGTTCTCTGGAACTCCGCTTTTTGACAGAGCTGTTTGTTCAGAAGAACGTTCCAGAAGTAAATAGTCATCCCGAGTCTTGGTTTGGAAAGGTTTGTCAGAAAATCAGCGGGTTATACATTTATCAACCAATTTATATTTGTTTGGAATGCAATGTCTGACTTAAACCTACAAGACAAAGTGCCTCAAACGAACTCTTCCACACATCTCCTCTCCATCCTCTCTTCCACCTCTCCTCCTTCTCATCCTTCAGTTATAATTCTTATCTTTGTGTTTTTTACTTCTATCGCTCTCTCTGTTGTCACTCTTCTGTCTAAACGCCCTGGCAACGGCGGAACCCTCCAGACATTAATGAGGATGGATTATCTTTCTTGTTATAGTCTTCTGATTGCTCCCTCGTTCATTCTACACCCCTTGTCTAAACACGCCGGTGAGATCCTCGTTCGGGTGGGCTCGTCTGTCTCTCCGTCCCCTCGGCCCCCCCTCTCGGGCGGGAAGAAGGAGGAGAGACGCGCTCATCAGCGCACTCGTTCGCCACCCATGTTAAGACGTCCATTCAGCGTGTGCCACAATCGGCGTCAATTGGAATGGAGGGTTCATCACAGAGGCCCGAGACAGGGGAACAGTTTAAACAGGGCTCCTCGTGACCATTGCAGGCCCCGTTACAACATTTGTATGGTGCTGATCCATGAGGATTCCTGCTGGACTGAATCCCCCCACAGTCGACCACATCTGAGGAGAGAGAGAGAGGCAGAACAATGCTCTTCGTCTAAGCCCCGGATCGTGTTTTTATGACTCTTACATTGTTTCACAAGGAGCCATGTTGTTTATTAGTTGTTGTTCCTGCCATTTCCTCGTCTGTCTGGCTGCCACTCTGCATGTTTTGTAAGACATGTCAGTGCAGCGTGACTTTTTGTGAGGTCGTAGTGTCGCAGCCAATCAGAAGCCAGGCCTGGCGCCTACCTGCCTGGGGTACGGTAGATGCTGGAGGGCGGGACCGGGTTTGGGGAAGGGGGGAAGAGGGGAAAAAGAGATGGAAAAGGAGTGAGAGCGGGAAGGAAAAGAGAGTTTTGTGTCAAGTTGTTGTGTGTACGGGGAGGGTGCTGCTACTCGGATCACCTTTGGGATGGTCGTCGTGACGATCAGAAACTGTGCATAAAAGACTGAGAGGTCGAGAGAGGCTCACATGGCCTCTGAAAAAAAAAAAAACGAATCGCAATATCTACAAATCTGCAATATGTCATTTTCTTCTTCAATGTGACAGTATCCAAATACAGCTGCAGCATCATTCCTATGAACCTCAACCAGTCTTTCACATGCCCAGTCAGTCAGCTTGGCTAGGAAAGCATGCATGAATGGTAGATTACAGAGTAAATACCTTGTCTGTGTTTCTAGTGTGGTCGGTCTGGCCAAACCACCAGTTAAAGAGCCAGTTCTGTTCTTCCTTGCATTTTCCCAGACCGGTCCTGTCTGTGTGTCTGTCTGTCTATTTATCCGTCTGTTGCTCTCCAAAGCCAAAAGAAAATTGCTTTGTGAGCATAGCTTGCAACACTCCAGTAGTTTTTGAATATTAACATAGAAAATCGTGTTTGTGTTCCATTGAATACAGTACAGTGATTTTGCACAAAGCCTCATTTGTCTAACGCTGTCTCACAATGAACCATCTCGGTCTATCTAGTCTTTCACCTCTTCCAACCCACCTTGTCGACTGTTGGCCATTTCAGTCCTCTACCCGTCAGCCTAGCTATGTCACAGCTTGGCAACAGTGGAGCAGTCTTAACAAAGCAGTCCAATGTGGGTGCACACTCTAGACCCGTTTCACACCGTGAAATGTGAATACTAAGCACGGCTAGGCTGCTGGTGCTGAACCCAACACCTCAGATAAAACAAGAGGCGACCCCCAGACTCTGTTTGTCTTTAAACATTTACTTTCAAAGGATTCATGCTCACGGGCGCCAAGCCTACCAGCCGCTCAGACGGAAAGGCGACAGCAGGAATTCAAACACGGCACTTTCTACCTTGAGGGAACTCAGACGGCCCGTGTTTATGCTGCCGCTTTGTAGTTAGATGCTCCCACAGCACTGCCTGCTGAAAGTGTGTGTGTGTGTGTGTGTGTGTGTGTGTGTGTGTGTGTGTGTGTGTGTGTGTGTGTGTGTGTGTGTGTGTGTGTGTGTGTGTGTGTGTGTGTGTGTGTGTGTGTGTGTGTGTGTGTGTGTGTGTGTGTGTGTGTGTGTGTGTGGTGTGAGCTATACTCTAACTGCAAGTGTCAAGCGTGTACGTGTGCCTGTGTGTTGTGTTGTGTGCTGTGCTGTAACTTTCCTAAAGATATATCCATAGCTGCCATCATCTGCATTAAGTTAGTGGAGTTGTAAAGCATGGATGTTCCGATAGTCGTAACTGTTCATCATCCTCTTGCGTCTGGCCTTGTTCACGGATAAGCTCTCGACTTCAGTGTTGTTGTTATTCTTGTCATCGCTTGTTAAGACTAGGACCACATCAGAACAGAACGCTGTCGCCATGTACAGTAGTGTGTCTAATATGGACTTGGCAGGGATGTATATGGGTATTTAGAGCCATCCTGTCTCTCTGTTTCATCTATCCAGCTATCCTGAACATGGACAACACTGTGGTGGATCTGGAGACCTTGCAGGCTCTGTACGAAAACGTAAGTGTGACGTCTGGTGACTGACTAGACCAACCCCTTCCCTTCCCCTGAGACACAGAATCCCTGATGACAAACATGATTATTTACTGGCAAGAGCTCCCACGATCCCAAGTTACGTTATATTCATAAACCGCAAACACTTCACTGATATCATGCAGAAATGATCGCGCAAACGTTTAAGCAATAGTTGTGTCAGCCATCAACTTTAAGAGACAGATTGGTGTGTGGTTTTTCACCCCACCAGCCCACCCCCACCCCATTTCCTGTTTGCGGTTTGCTGTGAAACCACCATTATGGAGCTATTTGCTCAAGACATTGAATGATTAACGATTTAGTGCCAACCCAGCACACTGTAGATATACTGAACACCAGAATCAAACTGAGCATCATAGTCAAATCTAAGTAACAAGTGAGTAGCTGCTTTATCAGCGACTAGCTAACAGCATCACTTAGCAGTTAATCATTTGTTTTATCTGGCTCTGTGGTGACTACTAAACACAAACTACACCTCCCATCAATCAAATTCACCTTCCTTGGAACACAAAAAGTAAGGAGCCCTTTCCATAAACAGTCGCCAAATTTCCCGTCATTAATTAAAAGTCATAAAACTGTTTCCAGTCTATGTTGCCTGATGATTTGCTTGTGGACGTTAGCTCCATCGTGCGCTCTGTGAAAATGCCTCAGCGTTTGGAGCTCAGGTCCGGTTTGGCTCACTTCAAAAGGAGAACACAAAGAAATGTGCATTAGATACCAAAACAAACATTCTCAACCACAAACCCTTTTGGTATGTGTGGTGCTTGGCGACTGACTCTTGCCTGTCTGTGTCTGCAAGAGTGGGATTTCCAGTTTTCCTTTCGTGAAAGTGCGTTCTTATTGAATAGGATCGGCCCCACTGTTGTGAAACCTGTTTTTTTTTTTTTTAAGATTTAAAGAGGAAAGAAGAGAACAGGCAGTTCTTTTAGGAACTCAAGGAGATTGGAGTGTCATGTTCTCAGGGGGAACACTGGTGGCTCAAAGGGTTGAGCGTGTATCACGTAGGGCCAGGCCATTTCTCTCTCTCTCTCTGTCTGTCTGTCTCTCTCTCTCTCTCTATCTCTCTCTCTCTCTGTTTCTCACTCCCTCTGGCTCTCACTCTCTCTCTCTCTTTCTCCCTCTCTCTCTGTCTCTCACTCCCTTTCTCTCTCTCATTCTCACTTCCACTGTCTCACTCTCTTTCTCCCTCTCTCTCTGTCTCACTCTCTTTGTCTCTCGCTCTCTCTGTGTCACTGTCCAAATAAATGAAGCAAAGAAAAATGGACACAAAACAATATAAAAAGAGTAATATTCTCTTCTGAAATGATAAACAATGGTGTCATGAATAACTAACACTTCATTATTGGGGAAAAAGGAAAGGAAATGGGGTTATCCGTCTTCAACAAGACCTTATTGATATTCACACGTCCAAAGGAGCTGCATACATCATGACATCAACAGCGAGCGCAACATGAAAAGGGGGCATGTTTTTCCAATTTTCCAATGTGATCCAGTTGTTAGAGATGCTGTGAGAGTCCTGAGAGGGGTCTTGGCACGGCTACACACGAGGTCTGGGCCCCTGCTGCCCGGGTCACACCGCTGACATTGATCATGGGAGCAACAGCACGCTGACTGGAGACGTGTTGCCGTTTCAGGAGGGAAATGTGTCATAACCAGGGATCAGAAGAGCCTAACCCCTCCGCTCACCACCCCCCCACCCCCATCCCCGTCTCTCTCTTCAACGCCAGTCGTCTTTTCCTTTCTCTCCATCTCTTAATCTCTCTCTTTATTCTCTCTTTATCTCTTTCTGTATTCTTTCTCTTTTCTACCTCTCTCTCTCTCTTCTTCTCTCTCTCTTCCCAGACCCTAAGGCTATGTTATTGAGTTGAGGAGCCAAATGATTTCTCTTTTGTGTGTGAGTCTCCATCCTGTCTGTGGGTCTCCAGACCCCTAACCACAGCCACCCTGTCTCAGAAATGTGATAGAGAGGAGGAGGGAGGGCGGGAGAAAGAGAGAGAGAAAGAGAGAGGTAGAAAAAGAGAAAAGGAAGAGCGAGAGAAGAGTGAATACAAAGAGAGAGAGAGAGTTTCCTAAGGACCACACCCTGGCTGTTCTGTCAGACTTTCTGACACAGGTCAGTCCTCCAGTCATGTCACAGAGGGAGGCAGAGTCGCTGTGTCTGTGGGATCGAAGATTAGAACCAGCTCCAACCACCTCTGCTCTCCCAAACCTCAAACCCACAGCCATGCAGTGGCTCCCTGCGACAGCTCTGTGCTGCATGATATCACTCGCTTACAGATGGCACCATCCTCCGACAATTATCGCATGATATCCATCGGCAAGCCGGCTTCCGACTTTGAGAAGTTCGGGGACTCCTTTTCTACCTCGCAGCGCTGAATTACTCATCCCGTGATAGGCGTCAGTGAAAACTTCACATCTTGCCCGAAGGCTGGTGCTGGAAAAACACTCTCTTTTTGGCAGGCCAAACGCACCGCATGAGGCAGTATTTGACGTGCCAGCAGTCAACGAGATCTGGACTGATTCACAACTCTCATGCTAATGCATACTTGTACCCAATTATACCACTGAGTGGTGCTCCCCCAAATGTTACACCCGGGTCTGTTTTGCATTAAATGCATTTACACTTTAAAAACAGTGGGTAAAGGAGAAACAGAGCTTGCCCTGATGCACTCAAGACCTGGGATGTGCAGAATACTAATAGGCTCTGTGTGTTTCAGGTCCACGTTTTGATGTATGGATGAACTATGCGAGAGAGGGAGGGAGACAGGGAGGGAGGGAGACAGAGAGACAGAGAGGGAGACAGACAGGGAGGGAGGGAGACGGAGGGAGGGAGGGAGGGACATAGAGAGGTAGAAGAAACAGGAAGACAGACAGCTCCTCTGGTCTGACTGATGAAGAAACAGAGAGGAAGGGACAGAGCTCACATGGTCTCTGACGGTTTTTGCCATCCTGCGTCACACCCCTCAGCTCCTATTGTGTGAAGGGGGGGCATCTCTGGCCTGGTTTCCTGCTAACCACCTTGTATGAAACTGTGGTTGAGCATCTGACAGGAGAATACCAGACAGGAATGCTGTCTGTAAAGGCTAAACAATACTGTAGTGTTGTGTTTAAGGGGTATAGTGTTTACAAAAAGTATAGTTTCGAGTAAACAGTTTTCTGTGTTCAAAAATCACAGCCAACTTAGCGTGGTTACAATTGACCAACAACCCCCCCTCACCTCACCCCTTCTCAGGTGGCAGTTTCACATAACAAATGTGAAAATAACTGCAAATAAATGGCATGTGTTACTGACTAGAAAGTCATCTTTGTTCTCCGCGCTCATCCCAGAGAGCCCAGGAGGACGAGATGGAGAAGATCACAAAGCACATCAAGTCATCCAAAGACAAAGAAGATGCCAAACCACTTGACAAACCCGAACAGTGAGAACAACATCTCCCCTCTAATCCTGAACCCATCTCCTCCATTTTACCTTTCCCTGTCAGTTGAATTCTTGTTCCTTGCTGTTTTAAACTAAGGGTGTGACATTGTGAGTGTTCTTCTACTCTGTCATGTTCCAGGTTCCTGTTCCAGCTCTCCCAGATCCCTAACTTCTCTGGCCGGGTCTTCTGTATTCTCTTCCAGTCCACCTTCTCTGAGTGTATCGTTTCAGTCCAACGCAAAGTGGAGATACTTCAGAGAGTCTGCAAGGCGAGTGTCTTCCACCTTTGCCTTTTCTTTGTTTTGTTTCTGTACATGTATCTCTCTCTCTCTCTCTCTCTCTCTCTCTCTCTCTCTCTCTCTCTCTCTCACCCCCCCCCCCCTCTCTCTCTCTCTCTCTCTCCTGATAAACGTATAGGACTGTAGAAGGAGTGTTGTGTATATTGGAATGAGAGGCATTGTCTCTTTGCAGGCCAATACACGGTACATTGGTGCCAGATGCCCAGAGCTCAAACTTTACCTCACTCTCCTTTTATCTTCCCCTTTTCATTTTTTTTCTGTGTATACTCTCATCTCTTTCTCTTCTCTTTCTTCAATCACTCACATTCATATCTGGTCCCGGGTTCGCGGCCGTCTTTTCATTTCCTTCTCTCATTTTAACGTCCCCTCTTGTTCTCCCTCCCTCTCCCCCTCTACTCCCTCTTTCGGTGTGTGCGTGTGTGTGTGTCCTAGACCCTACAGGGTAGTCAGTGCGTCATGCAGGTGCTCGGCCTGATTTTGGCTTTTGGGAACTTCATGAACGGGGGGAACCGGTCGAGAGGTCAGGCGGACGGCTTCTCTCTGGAGATCCTGCCCAAACTCAAGGACGTCAAGAGCAGTGTGAGTGTTGTCATACGGAATGGGGTCAGCACACGTCAATGGAATAAATACCATATATTAGAACATACAGTTAGTTTGTACTGTTAAACGGCTGGTATGGATTTGCTGAGTCATAACGATGGCAACAACAACTCACTTCATCACCCGCCAGTGAAACTATTGTTTCGCTTCAAACAGCTTGTGGGATTATTGATTGTGTTCAATTGACTTTGTTAAACTGCCAGCATTGCCATATAAGGACACACAAGGAGCGGCCTGTGTTTTTAACGTCTGAATCCCAGAGGTGCCCATAAAGAACATCATAGTTTACACCGGTTGTATGTTATGTCAAGCTCCCCAGCAGAGCACCGCGTAGCTGCAACGTGTCGCTCCGCTGTGCGGTTATTTACCTCTCGCTTCTCACTCCTACAACCATATTTTCCTTCTCCAAATCCAAACATTCCGCTCCGCAAAATCATTCAATTAATGAATAAAGGATTTCCCGTTTATTTATTTTGATTTTTTTCTCTCTCTCTTTCAGGATAACTCCCAGAGTCTTTTGTCTTACATCGTTGCTTACTATCTAAGGCACTTTGATGAGGTACGTTTTGTTTCCTGTTTATTTGAATCCAGTTCTGATTTACTCCTGATTTGCTTAGATATCTTTCCAGTCCCTCTTTTCATCTTCCCCCTCGCCGGAGGACACCGTGGCTTATCCTTTAACAATTTATTTATTTTCCTTTTCCTCATTTACAACAGAAACGACTGTCTGAGCCTCTCTCCTGCTGCGCTCGGACCTGTAGTGTGTTAGCTGGCAAGGCCTCCAAAGCAGAGCTAGTGTAAATAATTAGGTTAGCCAGATGAGATGAACTCAGAGCTGAGCCGCTTGCCAAAGTCAACCTGCATGACATGGTTCTGGGTTCCCTAATGGCTCCCTAGTTCTGCTGATGGACAGTGTGAATGAAGGCTTTGATTAGCATGGCTCCTCTCTAGCTGACCACCATTACCCTGCCCGGCCTTATCTTATTGAGGATGTTTGGACAACTGATAAGAAGTGGTTGAAACAGCCATTTAAATCGTACCTGGTAGATACTGGGTAAGGTTCTGCTGTTTTAGGATGATTGACTTTGACATGACTGTGTGTATATGTGTCTGTGCACGTGTGTGTGTGTGTGCACGCGTGTGTGTGTCCGTGTCCAGGACGCTGGTAGGGAGACATGTATCTACCCTCTCCCCGAGCCACAGGACCTTTTCCAGGCCTCTCAGATGAAGTTTGAAGACTTTCAAAGAGACTTACGCAAGCTGAGGAAAGACCTCAATGGTGAGAACGTCTCCACATGATGTTTTTATTAAGTTTGTAGTCCAACACTTCCAAACCTTAGAACCCTATATACTATATATACAACAACTTACCTGGCTGTAAACCTGAATTGACTCAGGTTATGACAGGTGTCATACTGTGTTTATGATACCACAGAATAGGCTTTATGAAAGTATAAATCATATGTAAAAAAAATCCTCCCTCTATCTCTACAGTGGAAAATTCTTCAAAGTGTGCACAGCTATGGTCATGTTTGGAGCAAAGAACCGGGTCAATAGATATCATCTGTTTGTCGTACAGACAGCCAAACCAGAACCATATGTGTTGTCAGAAACAGACTCCTGTTGGATCCACAAGGCGTGCTCTTACTGTCTTTAAAAACACAGAGCTCAGACCAAGAACCAGGGGTTAGGGAGCCTCAGCTACCTGTTTACCCCAGACAGGGTCCTTTAAAGTGGGCTTTACAGTCACAGAGCACCCCCTGGCTGGATTGTACCTCCACATTCAAGGAGAGACAAGTGTGCTGTATCTATTGAATTTACTGGAAAAGATGTCCTCATGTAAACTACTTTGTGTGTAAACTACTCTGTCGCCCAAAGCGGATACCTAAAGAGAGTGGGACTGAGTTTGACTCAAAGTGCTTCACCTAAGACTATTACCCTGTAGGTTAAGATGCAGTTACTTCACAAATCAAGTGACAATGCACTTTTCCTGTGAACTTGTGAGGGGTTTATATGGAATTATAGTAGTAGATGAGAGAATTAGAAGGAAAGGAGAGAGAGAGAGAGAGAGAGAGAGTGAGAAAGGGGAAATAGTGCCAGGGTACCAGGAGTGAAGTTAAGGGACTTAGAAACAACAAAGAGCCCTGATGAAGTGTGGAAATGAGATTACACACTTAAAGCCCAGCTCATTGGTCGAAATCTCAAATCCAGAGCGCCGAAGTGGATGAGGAGATGGGGAAATGTTCACGTTCAATCCCCAGTCTCTCAGTGCATTCAACACACAAAGTACTTTCAACACATGGGATACAGGTGGTAAAACTATAAAGTTAGCAAAGTCTAGCCTTTGTGTGTGTGTGTGTTGTTCCAGAGTAATCACCCAAGTATTGTCTGTTTTCAATCACGTTTTTATGCATCTAACTGCTAAACAGATCAAGCCGTCTGTGTTACATCCCCAAATATTATTTTTCCTGTTCTCCTATCCATCTTTTTAAACCCCTCATTATTTGTACTTCATTAAAATGGAGTCGGTCACACAGACGAACTTCTGTTTTTTACCCCCAAGTGGCTGGACCTACATAAACGTATCATCACATCAGGCCCTGCTCCATCTGTAGGGACCAACGAGGAAGTCCACCAGATGAGAGCTCCTCCTATTGCCTGGGGGAGGGTGGGGGTGGGGCGCGGAGGCGGTGGAAGCGGGGTGTCTACCATGAAGTGGGCGGCCCACAGAACTGTGGCTTGGCCGACCCAAAGGGCCGCGGCGGGCAGGCTACCTCCTCAGAGAGACAGGGCCATCTGGTTGACCAATTAGCATTCCCTGTCCTGTACGGCAAAGATCCCAAGCATGCAAGTTCTGGATCCATCATGCCTGCTGATGGAGCGTGACTCCGGAGGTTCTCAGAGGAGCATCGTGAGGGACATGAGGTTCCGAGGGGCATGGATCCCTGCTTGGCAAGAGGTAGTGAGGTGAAAAGAGATGCATCATTGGAACTGAGCCGAGTTTTGCTCCAGAGGTCTAATACCGAAACACTGATTCATCACTTCCATCAATGATTTTATCAGTGCTGGTTCAAACTGTGTTTTTTAGATTAGGAATGAAAGTATTTTTACCCCCCATTCCATCCATCCATCTTTTTTTGGCGTGTGATTCCATAAGCCTAATAAATGGTATGGAACACGTAATAACGAATTTACTGGATAACCACTTGTTCCTTTAGCTCTTCAGAGAACATAATCATCTTCTTCTTCTATCCAGCATGTTCAGCAGAGACGGAGAAGGTCTCCAAGATCTCTTCAGAAGAACATCTGCAGCCCTTTAAAGACAAGATGGAGGTGTTTCTGAGTCAAGGTGAGACATGTTAGCCTCTTGGGCAGAGAGAGTCTTTTATTCCTTCTTGACAACAGCAAGCTGTCCGTCTGTCATGACGAATGCCACAGCTGTCATCTCCTGGAAATGTGTAGCTTACAAAGGGAGAATACCTGATGCCAATGGCAGCCATTTTGGACCAGGAGCCGGGTGAGATGGTTGATTAATTACAAATCTCTCTGGATGCTAAAGCTGTCCCACTGAGACAAATACTTGCATTGTTCTCCTGGTTAATGTCCACTGTCTGGGGAGCAGACAGACTGAAGCCATAGCTTACTAGGGTATCCATGGTGATCTATGCTTACTTCAGACTTCAATGTATAACTCATCATTACGGTTTTATCCACCTGCAAAACAACACTTACATACAGTAGGCGACTTTACATTTGCCGTTAGGAACATCTCAAGCCCAAACAAGCAGACAGGTCAAACATGAACACATGACACATTCATGGTTGAGTGCAGGTTGGACTGCTTGAGATATTACCCTTATCGGGGTTCAATGTTGTGAAGTTTCTAGATGTTTGACTCCTTTATGAACTCTGCTGTGTGTGTAACAGTTGTGACCTCTACTGTAATTCTGCCCTGTCTTATTTCAGTCCTCTGAGACCCTACTCTCCTGCATGTATCTCCTCCCCCTCTCTCTTTTTTCACTCCTCTACATACATCTTATCCTATCTTTAAGATCAAATAAACACTTCAAGATAGCTGTTTACCCAGAGAGCAGTTAAAACAGGGCTGATTAATTAGTGGTGTAGCAAACACTGATGAGCAGACTTTCTATCACCTTCCCTCAGCGGAGCAGCCATGTTTGTTTTTGTTTGACTGGGCTGTGTTTGTTATCACCTCTCCTCTCTTTTGGATGGTCGACCAAACTGCCTAGACCCTCAGCCCTTTAAAGTACTCAATGCGGGGGCACCTCCAGGGGCACCTCCAGGGGCACCGCCAGGGGCACCGGCAGGGGCACCCCCGTAGCTCACCGGATAAGTGTGTGTAGGCTGAGGCCGCACCGCAGCGGCATGAGTTGGAATCCGGCCTTGGCAGTTTGCTGCATGTTCTCCCCTCTCTGTCTCTCTCTGACTCTCTCTTTCTGTCTCCCTCTTTGTCTTTCTCTGTCTCTCTCTCTTTCTCTCTGTCGTTCACTGCCTTTCCTGTCACACTATACTTTCAAACTGTCCAATAAAACGTGAAAAATGCCAAAAGGTTTGTCAAAAAAAAATTGAGTAACGCAGTGGGAGGCTAAAGCTAGGATCGATGTGGTTTGGAGTTGTGGTCTCAGGATGAGGCAGCCCTGCCTTACCCTCTGTACACTGTACCGGACTTGGAAGCAGAGTACACTGTGTGTCAAACTGTATCAAAGGAAAAATCAAATACATTGTCGTGATGACAGTCAACTGCTTTTGTTATTCACATCTGGAGCCCTACAGCTATTAGCACTACTGGGATATTGTGATCCACTTCAAAGGTGTTATGCTTGTATGCTGGGATTAGTTGTTATGCTTGTTCCTACATTTCAAATGTCATTCTTGGTGTCGCACTGGCTTAGCTGCAGGCTATTTCCAGTTAACTGTGACCAGTGTCTTTGTATGACTGAGTTCTCTGGCTCCCACTCAAGTCCTTTTGTATTCAAATGTGAGTAGTTAGTAATCTGTAGCACATGTTCCCCTGCTTCAACGCTCCCTGTCCTTGGGTCTTACTTTAGAGGAGGCTCGGATGAAAGGCCTTTCACTCCCAGAGAAATATCGGAGTTTCTCCCTTTGATGCAAATGACGAGGTTGTCCTCGGAGACAGCGGAATGTTCGGAAGGTTGTCCTCGGAGACAGCGGAATGTTCGAAAGGAGCATGGACATGTGACTCTCGACGGCACCAGACGGAATTCTCCGAGTGCCTCCTTTCTGTCGTGGCGGGAAAAAACAGAACAACAACCGACGTCTTATTTGTGTTATTTCTATAATTTCTTAAAAGCCCCGGGTTAAACCGTCCCTGGCTCCACCGCTTCGACCACTGTTGTTTATTTTCTGACCATGAAACCAACCACAGAATAACAGTGGAAGCGGATTCGTTGGAACTCCACTGTTTGGTCTAGCTCGATTTTCCCCACTCGTTTCACAAATTCTCATGCATGCGAGGCTTTGATGGAGCCTCTAGGACTACCAGCAGAACACTGGCCATGTGATAATCTGTTTCTGATGGAAATAAAGATTAGGGAATCCTGGCACTGTGCCCTTACATCGCTGCACTGTGACTGGCCAGTGGGGCAGTCTTCACAGAGACTAGCTTACACATTGGCCTGCAGCCTCAATTAAGTCAATTGACTGGTAGTCCGACACATATTTAATAATGTTAACCGTTAGAGCAGTACTTATTGTGATCACTGTTGTAATTGTTGTACATTTTTTAACAATAATCTTGTCATTCCTAGCTGGTTATTTCCCTTTTAGTCCCTTGATGTGCCTTTATCCCTCGATTCCTTGTTTCTGATTGGTTATTTATGAGCAACAGGAAGCACATGTCAAAGAGAGGACCAGTGAGAGAGTGATTTAGAATGCAGAGCCGAAGACAGAAGCGATGGTCCCATTGGCTATGTCAGAATTCTTCAGATGTGGCTCTGGCTTCAATTACACCCGGAGATCAGATATTCCCAAGACTGAGGCACGCCATGCCAGAAAGATTCCCTATCCGTCTGACATTCTGAATGTCTTGGAAAACTATCTCTGAAGAGGTTTTGGGTCATTACAGATCATTTCACATTATAGTCCACACTGGTTAAAGGATTACGTTTGCGTAGCTACTCCAAAATCCCTCAAATATGGGTATAGTTGATTTTAGGTACCTTTAGGTTTTTATTTGACACAACATAACATTTGGCATTGATCTCAACCTCCAACAAATAGGCTCAAAGATATTGTATCCTACCTTTTCCTAGAATATGGAAAGCAATAAACTGAAAAGACTTACTCTATATCTCTAGAAATTCCAGTGGAAATAGGGAAAATTAGCCAGGAGCAAATTGGAGGAAGAATCCTGCATATGTAAAGCTCAGGAAATCCTGTGGAATTCGCAGTCTGTTTCAGGCTTTCTCTCCTCTGTACTTTTACCATTGTGTATATGTATATATATATATATATATATATATATATATATATATATATATATATATATATATATATATATATATATATATATATATATATGTATATATATATATATATATATATATATATATATATTAGGAGACTTGAGTGTCAGGATCCCAATGGCTGGGCTAGATACCCTGCAAGTGCCCAAATGCCTTGTTTTCTTTCTTCAGTTTTTATGTTTAGTAACTTTCTGCTTTCTCTCTCCGTCTCTGTGTCCACCTTCGCTGGTTCTCGTGCAGATGAACCTCAAACAAAGACACACTTGTTCAACAGTTCTAGGTGTTGTACAATACTCCAACAGTTGATTAAACACTCACCTCTTGGTGAAAGCGTATGACCTTGCAAATGACTGCCAGCGTGAGTGATGTTGGAGTGTGATGTCCTAGACCTAGAGTATGTGAACTGTAGCTAATCCTTCTCTGTCAGCAATGGTTGAATATATTGACCAGGTTCTGTCACGCACTCACAATATCTTTTTTCTTTCAGCAAAAACTGAACTGGAAGCACAAGAAACACAACTAGCCGACACTCAGAAGATGTAAGAGAAAACCTGCCATTGTATAAATCTTCAGTTGGTACGGAATGGAACAGGCAGATGAGATATGATCTGTGATGAGGAACTGAGTCTGACGTCATGGGAGCTACTAACAGCTGCATGGTGGTCAGTGTTCTGCCCAGGTTAGGCGTAGGTGCAGGGTTTGACCTCGGTCAGACAGCTCCTGTGTGTCACAGACTGAAGGCCCACAGTGCCTGTGGTGTTTATGTAAGCACACGAAGAGGAGACTGCGCTGGCTCCAGACTTCTGTTAACACTGGCAAGGAATGTGCTCCGAGCACACTCTTAACAAAGAGTCCTCTAACCTGTCCACCGTATTGATCAACAGCACCACACAAAAAAAAAGAGCATTTGTCACTTTCACTTGTGCTCTTTTAGTCTTTCCTTTCTCTGGTGTGCCTCTCCTTACCTGTCTATCTCGTTCTCACTTTCTCTCTCGTTCTCTTTCTCACTCAGTTCTGTACAACTCAAGAGGGTTAGAGGGTTTTATGAATTACAACCGTAAGACCTTGAATCAAAACTGAAAAGCACTTGTACTCTATTGACTTACAAAAGAATGTCTTTGGCAACTAATATCTGAAATGATCAGTCATGCACACGGTAGGTTAGTTAGTGTACTTGACAATCACAAACAGCAGTATTGTTCCTAGCTTAACATTACCATTTTGCGTGTTTATTTTTTAAGCCGGTTGGTTTACAATGGCTTAGCAAAAAATATAAAATCATGTTGTAATATTTAGGGTCTTTTGAGGTAAAACTTTTGTTTTCCCTCATCAGCTTCCTGGAGCTGAGTGTGTTCTTCTCCGTTAAGCCCAAGGCGGGGGAGAAGGAGGTGTCGCCCAATACCCTCTTCTCCGTGTGGCACGAGTTCTCCTCCGACTTCAAAGAACAATGGAAGAAGGAGAACAAGCTGATGCTCCTGGAACGGTGAGGAGGAGAGAGGTGTTCCTGAAAGGTTCCCCGGCCCGGTTCTAAAGGACCGTTCGCACCAACCTCAGCGATTAGCTTCTCTGCAACGTCGTCTGCCATTTTAAATACGCAAGCGCTTTAACTTCTGATTGGTTGTGAGTGTTAGTTCATCAGCTGGCCAGTGGTGGTTCTAGACTCATTTTACTGGGGCGGGCAGGGGGGGGGGGGCAGTGTTTAATCAGAGGGGCACATTAAAAAACGAAAACAAATGATATTTAAACATTAAATACTTTAATTTCACTTTACCTTAAAATCATACAAACGGCTCTGGCTCTCCCTCTTCCAGCTCCTCAGCTCTCTCAATACCTTGACATGTTCCTCTAACTTTTTTATTTACTGGGGCAAAAAAGGCTGCAATGTCCCTTCCTCGTTTCATGATGACTACTAAAAGAATAAAAACAATGTAAAAATATATATATTCATTCAGCACAGGGGGGGGCAGGGACATTTTTAAAGGGGCACGGGCCCCCGTAGGCCCCTGTGTAGAACCACCTTTGCAGCTGGGGGATTCAAATCCCAACAACATCTTTCCACGGTGTAGTTGTTGTGATCGTTTGTGGTGTGGACTCAGCTATTCTTTTAAATATAAAACGATTCTTAAAACTTTATCTTTATAGGTATAGTTACTAACTGTCCTGGGTGTGAACAGGTCTTAAGGGCAGGGTTCGAATTACGGGGGGGCTTGGGGGGGGTTTTGAACCTCCCCAAAAGAGGTAAAAACAACAGGTCGGGGGGGTCGAAACATTTCTATATAGTTTCTTACCTGTAATCATACATATTACCTTACGCCCTGGAGAAGAAGTTGACCCCCCCCCGATTGTCATTGTATAATTTGCACTCTGCTTAAGTGGTAGACGTATTCTTGTTCCCCACTGACTGAAAGCAGTTGGTTGATTAGGAACCCAGATACATTTTCAGATGCTGCCGTTTTAAACTCACAACTACATACCATTAGCATCATTCAGTTTCATAGAGGCAGTTGAGTTGAAGCGACCCAAACTGAGTTGCTGAACCCTAAAGTACTAATAGAAAGATTCCATCTGTGATTCCGTTTGCTTCCAGTGGTTTGATGGTTCCAAAGATATGATTTAAAAAGTCAACAAAAGCAAATTGCTCTGTTCCGCTCCATGTAGATTAGATTATGATATGTATTCGTTGAATAAACATAAATGCCATGTGTTTTGCTTGTTGGGTAGGAAAATGTGAAATTTAATTTGTAACCATAACCTCTCTTTGACCTTTGTTTTTACCAAGGTCATCGCACAGTCCCACAATTCTAGAATGATGTTGGAATTATTGGCATTTGTCATCCTCGAATGTGATTTCCTGTGTTCCCCCAGTGAAAATTATTGATGGGTGGTGTGCGCATGAGTAGAGAAAATAGTTTTTCCATACAAAAAGCAACATTCAGGATAATCTGTCTATAAGAGCTCCTCAACTTTTTTAGCAATGTATTTTGGCATGAACAGTGTTGTCATTGCAAGGTCTTGGTCTTGGATCTCTGCAGTAGCCAGCTTGATCAGATTCTGAGACTAAGCCAACTACCCAGGCTGGACACATAGCTTCCCCCTATCCAAACACTGCAGACTGGAGTCTTACCTGGACAGTCTCAGATCTAGAGTCTCTGCTCATTTTCTGTAGCAAAATATCTCCTTATCTAGTAGACCAGGGTGAATCTCAAAAACCAGTGTGTGTGCGTGTGTGTGTGTGTGTGTGTATCACATGGCTAAGTACAAATGTTGATCTGTTCTCAGAGTCAAAATGGCAGAGGAGTGCTTTAAGCAAGCCAAAGAGAAGGCTGCGTACAGTGTCAAACCCAAACATGCCTCTGGAATAGTAAGTCCTGACATCCTACTATTGTTATTTTCTTCAAACTGCCAGAACTCTCCACGTTCTCCCTCACCGAACCTTGTTCTCTGTGGTCCACAGAAAGCCAAACTGGGTCAGAAAATCTGAGCCGAGTTACCTGAGAAAGACCCTCCCTGAGCCAGCTGCACAAGTGAGATTACCCACAATACAAAACAACGGGTCAGCCATGGTTTTGTCTCCTTCTTTCCTTTATTTGTCCTTCCTAGTTGAATCTTAGATTTGATATGAAATATTTTTGTCTTCCCAGTATTGTTATTGAAGATATAATGGATACGTCTGTGTGCTCAGTTGGCTTTAACACACAAATGTGAGCTGACAATAAAAGGTTTACTGTTTTTGGAAAACTGAAATGGTACCAAACCAATTCCAGTTGTTGAAAGAAGACAAAGGATAATACGATGATATAAAACCATACTTTACAAAGAAAACAAGCCATCTGTCCATCTCTGCCCACCACATTCCTGCACAAAGACAATCACACAAGAAGATTCATACTGTTTCTGCTAATGCTGGTCTGCCAGACAGCAAGTGCCTTACAGCACACTGAAGTAGCCAAAAAACGACCTAAAGAGATTATTTCTAGGGTTTTAGCCTGTATCATAAATCAATCACGTATGACAGCTTAATGTTGAAAGGACGTGTGGAATAGAGGGCTTGGTCCTTGGAATACAAGATCAGTTTTAATTTCAAGGAATCAAATATTTCTCACGTCAAGATTCATCAACATCTTTCAACTGTGTTTAAATAAAATACAGTCTTACTGTTGTAATAAATACCATCATCATTTACAATATGTTTTATATAAAGTAATATGCAATGTGTTTGTGACATGTAGTGTTCATTGTGTCGGTTTAAACTGCTCCTTTCCTTCGGTGTCTTCTGTCTGAGATGTGCAGGTCTGTGTGGTGACTCTGTCCCCATGTGCAATAATAAATACAGATTTCTGACTGGACATCAAACTGAATGATCCTGATCACGTGTTATTTATTGACATTACATCAGTCAACATGTTAAACAAAGTCATTTACTATTTTCCATAGGCCAACTTTGTACTCAGAACCACTGATTGCATTTAAACCACATACAGTACATATTTATGAAATAGATTTAATATACTTTGACATACACATATATATATATATATATATACTTTTTATTGTACTGTACCTCAGTAACACATGATACAGAAGTGTATACTTCTTCACTGGCAAGGTGAATAATGTTTTTGTTTTGCTTCCGGTGTGACGAATTCACTGGTAGGTTCTCATAGTTTATCCCTCATGTGGAGGCCTGATAGGCTGGCTGCTCTCTCATGTGGAGCCCTGATTGGCTGGCTGCTTCCTCATGTGGAGACCTGATTGGCTGGCTGGCCACGAGCCCTGGTAAGCCCTGTCCATAGCACCCCATCTGTTATAACACACTAAAACAGTGGGCAGCTTCACTACCAGTCTGGGATAGCTCTTTACTGGTTTGCAGTCTAACAGCTCATAGCTAGATAGTAAACTATCTTCTGTCATCTGAGTCTCTCGCTCTCTCTCTCTCCAGGTACCATTTTCATGTGTTTTGGAAGAACAGATCAGTGTTGCAATGCCTGTTGCTTTCAAACATTGACTTTTTAGACGATAGAGGTATTCTACACAGCACCTGTAGACTGCAGTGTCACCACTCAGAAGCGATTAGTGGATGTGCTGTCATCTTAGACATGTCACATCTCTGAAGCTCTGATGCCAAATTGATCTGGACCATTTCCTTGAGTGGTCAATGGACAAACTTTGCTCAATACTTAATTGAGCCTGCAATGATTATCTGTTCTTCGAAGTGAAGAGCGACTTTGTACCAGTCGTTCTGGCGTCCTTGTTGAGAGTTCACACCCACGCTGTGTCCATGTGAGGCAGCCGTGTGAGGCAGCCAGGTGAGGCAGCCAGGTGAGGCAGCCATGTGAAGCAGCCATGTGAGGCAGCCATGTGAAGCAGCCATGTGAGGCAGCCGTGTGAGGCAGCCAGATGAGGCAGCCAGGTGAGGCAGCCAGATGAGGCAGCCAAGTGAAGCAGCCACATGTGAGGCAGCCAAGTGAGGCAGCCAGATGAGGCAGCCTCACTATAGTTTCCCCTGGCTGCTCACGTCCACGGACATGCAGCGGCACTGTTTGACGCGCTGCACTTTGCGGTGGCGGACGGGCGGCTGCAAGCCAGGACAGTCCAGCTGAACGGTGAGCTGGGTGACCCGGTGCGGCCTGCAGAAGGAGCACGACTGGAAGGGCTCTTGGGCCTTGTTGTGGGCCCTCCGGCCGGAGCCTGGGCCTCGATTCCCGTGGCCTGAGGTAGGGCCCATGTGGCGGGGGATGTAGAAGGAGTTGCACTGGCCATAGCAGAAGCGGTTGACCACGGTCCGGCTCTGGCAGCCGTCCTCACTCACTGTCTGGCGGAGAGGCTGCGTCTTGCACCAATCGCGTCGGAGAGTCCGTCTCTCTGTGACAACGAGGGCCTCGTGGCTGGACGACAGAACCTCGGGTTTGTGGGTCAGCAGCTTCTGTCGGTCCGACAGGTTGGCTTTGGTCTTGTAAGGGGAGGGGATTGAACCCTGGGGGCGGGGCTTCCTGGTGTCCGTGGCGACGCAGAGCACCCCAGCCAACAGGACTGGGAAAGTGAGTTTCCAGAACATTCTGGGAAGAAAGGAAAATTTGAAGAAAATTATCCACTGCTTGCAACTAAACAACAAGGTTGCATTGCTCTGCAGATAGGCTCCTTATACTGTATATTCAATGTAAGTTCACTGTAGTTATCTATACTGAGGTTACTCTAGTGTGTGACACTTGTAACAGCGTGTGCGTGTGTGTGTGTGCGTGTGTGTGTGTGTGTGTGTGTGTGTGTACTTGCGTGTCTGTGTAAGAGATAGAAAGTGTTACTGAGTCTAGTCTCGTGAGCATCACAGAGGAAACAAATCTATCGACGGTGACGCCATTTGTCAGCGTCGCCATGGCGTTGCCTCTGTTTGCTTTCTTCTCAGCTACACAACTCCTCCGAAAGTAAACAAGAGCCGCCTTCAAAGGACACACTTAAAGACCCATAACGAGAAGAGGAAGTTGATTTTATTGGTCTCGTCGCCGGGTAAAATAATTAGGGCTTTGCTTACTCCAGTCATGAACTATGCCTCAGATACGTAAACATGTGTTAGAGAGCCCATATGAAGGCCATTAGAGATGGCTGGGAGGACTGTGTGCTGTGGGTCTCAAAGAGCTGCTTCCTCCCTGACGAAGTGCTGTGAACTGGACCTGACCTGGGACTCCATCCATTCATTTATGGGGGATGGCTTTAGCTCAGTGGTTAGAGTGTTTGACTGCAGACCGTGAGGTCGCAGGGTCAAACGTGTAACAAAGACGACATCATCCAGACGAGGTGATCAGGTACACACACACCATACTAGCTGCACACACACACGCGTTACTTTGCACAGGCATGGACTTACTGTTGGACTGCAAACAGCTGAAATGCATTTGGTGATAGCAATCTCTGACTTCAAACTTCCATGTAGCATCTCGGTCTACACCTCAAACGCGATGATCGTCAGGGTTTACCGAAGGATGTTTTTGACCATCTCTTATGAATCATTTCAACAAATGTTCTTAAAGTCTAACTGCAGGACTTCCAATCTGACTGCAAATTTAAAGAACCTGAAGACTCCTTTCCTCTTCTATGCCCCAAGTTCTCTTTGCTGTTGAAGATGTGTATCTTCTCCCCATTTCCTTGACCAGCACACACTTTGATGTCAGACAAATGACTTTATCATAATCCACTTTGTCTCCTTGTATCTGTTAAGTCTCTGTTCTTGAACCTGGGGGGTCACAGAAGCTTGGCCCTGGACAGCACAAGTGCTCAGTGTTGCTTTTGATGTAACCGTCGCATTGTTCGCAGGAATCTGCAGAACAGCTCTGCAGCTTTGACAGGAAGGACGTGACAAACACACGTGCACGCGCGCGCACAAACGCACCAGTGCCTTCACAAACACACACGCGCGTGCACACAAACCCCTCTCAATACCAGACCTCCTCATCGCCGTGGTTACCTCCTCACTGTAGATCTTCACGAGTCACGACCCCACTCCATCTCCCAAACCATCTACTCCCCAACAACAGTAAGTGAGGATCATTAGTCTCTGGCGACGTCTAAACCCAGGTGACTGCGGAGGGGAATGGATGAACTCTTTCCCCAGGCCGGAGAGCTGCTTCACCGGCTCACGTTGTCTGTGTACCCACCCCCGTCATCCCAATCCCTCCCTCCCCACCCCCTCCCTCCCTCCCTCTCTCCCCCCTCTCTGCCTTTTGTTGAGAGGACGTCCTCCCAGGTCCGAGTGAGTTACAAGGCCCCTGGGGTTCTAGAGGACGTACTGACTGTGTACACAGCGGATGACGGATGGCTTATACAGTCCCTGCCTCGCTCCCTCTCTGCTTCCAAACTCAGCCTAAGTACGATACCGACGACCCTGCCAGCTATCCGCATCAATCACCCGGCAAGACAAATGGTGGTTTGGGTTGGGTGGTGGTTGGGGGGCCTGGGGAGGCTGGAGGGTGGGGGGTGGAGGAGGGGGGTTAGGGTAATGATAGTGTACAGAGAGCCTAGTTGGAAAACAAAACAAACTCTTTAGCCTGACTTCAGTGCTCGCCTGCTACCTCCCCCCGGGTATACACCCCCACGCAACTCTCTTTCTCACCAATCACAGCAGAGTTGTGGAAACAGAGGGAGACTGTGGTTTGAATATTAATGCTGGGACCCAGCTTGAGCTGGACCGCAAGATCTATTCGTCTGCTAGCAGGACAATCGTCCACAAACAGTGGGATATGTTTTATCAGGCCTTAACCACAAAAACTAGAGACTAAACTGCACTGTGTTGGGGCTCTTCTCCCTTTCGATCAAGACATGATGGATCCACAAATATGAGCTGTTGAGAACAGCCGCTGTTGTATCTGAGACCCTGCTGAACTACACACCCTCCTTCTTGAAATAATCTCCTCCTGTAACATCTTTGGGCTTTTCATTTCTCAAGAGTTATAGCTTGTGGACTCTCTGTTTGTCCAACGGAACCTGTGTCAACAGAACTCTAGAAGTGTTATGGTCCCCAAGTCATTGCAGTCAAATGCAGTCATTTTGTCAACTTCTAAAATCTGCCAAATCTAAACTTTCCACTTAAAAATAATACAATATGTTTGGACCAGTTTAAGGGCAGTCTTACTAGAACAAGAACAGGCCAGAAGTAAAATCTCCCAAGATGCCAAACATAGAAACATTTCTATGAGACAGGAAGTCACCAAAGGCTGACAAATGAGGCAGATTACTGCTACCCATTTCAATTCAACACCCCAAAGCTCACACAAAAAAAAGACTCAACTCCATGTTTTTACTAGAGCCCAATTACACAGAGAGCAACCATGTCATTATCTCCCATTTGTGGCTTGTTTTCCCCCCCCGACTGGCCCCAACTGGCTCATTAACAGTCAAAACCTCCATTTTAAATCCAGTTTTTTTTTTGTGAATGTGTAAGAAAATGCCAACATGCCATGAGGGAGCCTGTGGCTATTTGGACATCCATTTGTCACCACAATCCATCCTCATAATTACTACCAGCTGAGAGATGTCCTGCTAGCCCAAAGCAAGGAGAGAGAGCTTCTTCCCAGCAATGGATATTTGGTCTCAAAATTAAAGCTTTACTTCTGATAGGGGAAAATGTTAAACAATACAGTGCAGTCTTATCCAGACAACGCACACACTTGTGGACTACTCTGGCATGGATTTAATTCACACATCTCAATAATATGGCAGAGTTATGGTCCATACTTTTAAGAACTTCTATAAGTTCACATATTCATTCCTATATACATATTCAGTCCCCCAGAAATCACTCATACTAAACATGTATGCAGAATGTGTGGGACTACTAGCATTTACAGTAAAAGCCCCAACTTTAAAAAGCCACAATGTGACTTGATGTCCCGATGAATAAGAAAAAACCCCACGGTTGGCCAGTGTACCTTTGGCCAGTGTCCTATCCCGGGACAGCAGACAGTTCAGATGGTGGTCAGGGGCAGCTGTCCATCCTGACTAGTCCTGGAGACGACTGCATCCTGGAGATGGTTTCCATGGGAACAGCATCAGGCGTCTGCAGAGATGAGAGTCTGAGTTCCACCCAAATTGTTTTCTGAAGTCTCTGACTTTGAGCAGAGCTTATATTGATCTCTTTACTCTCTCTTCGTCTCTCACTACCTCGCTCTCATCACTCCCTCTCTCTCTCTTTCTCTCTCTGGTTCAGCGGAGGGCTGTGTTTCTGCATCCCAGTGTTAATGGCTTGTGGCTCCGTTTCTCCACTCCTTGTTGTTTCAGCCAGCATAGAAGTCAACTCTGTTACCTCATCACATTCTATTGGCTCTGATCAACGCACGCCTCTCCACCTCTCTCTAACTCTCTACCCTTCTATGTCTCTCTCTCTCTCTCTCTCTCTCTCTCTCTCTCTCTCTCTCTCTCTCTCTCTCTCTCTCTCTCTCTTTGTCTCTCTCTCTCTGTCTCTCTTTCTCTCTCTTTCTTTCTTTTTCTCTTTGACGTTCACTTATCTTATCTCCCCTCCTCCACTTATTCACAATTGACTGTCCTCTCTTGGAATCCCCTGGTAGATTGTTTCTCTCTCTCCTATCCTGTCTGTCCCTCTCTCACGTTCTCTCACTCCCTGCCAGGCTCCTGCTCTCCTACTCTGTAATTCCCTCCAGCCTCCTCACTCCCACCCTCCATGTGATTCTGCCTCCCTTGCTTGTGCTGCACCCTTCCTACTCTCTTCTGTTCCCCTCCATATCAACCCAATGTCTCTCCCTGTCCATCTCAGCCCTGTCTCTCTCTCCATCTCAGCCCTGTCTCTCTCTCTCCATCTCAGCCCTGTCTCTCTCTCTCCATCTCAGCCCTGTCTCTCTCTCTCCTCCTCAGCCCTGTCTCTCTCTCTCCATCTCAGCCCTGTCTCTCTCTCCACCTCCGCCCTGTCTCTCTCTCCATCTCAGCCCTGTCTCTCTCTCTGTATCTCAGCCCTGTCTCTCTCTGTCCATCTCAGCCCTGTCTCTCTCTCCATCTCAGCCCTGTCTCTCTCTCTCTATCTCAGCCCTGTCTCTCTCTCTCCATCTCAGCCCTGTCTCTCTCTCTCCATCTCAGCCCTGTCTCTCTCTCTCCATCTCAGCCCTGTCTCTCTCTCCACCTCAGCCCTGTCTCTCTCTCTCTGTCTCAGCCCTGTCTCTCTCTCCATCTCAGCCCTGTCTCTCCATTTCAGCCCTGTCTCTCTCTCTCCATTTCAGCCCTGTCTCTCTCTCTCCATCTCAGCCCTGTCTCTCTCTCTCCATCTCAGCCCTGTCTCTCTCTCTCCATCTCAGCCCTGTCTCTCTCTCTCCATCTCAGCCCTGTCTCTCTCTCTCCTATTCTCTTGCTTCTCACTGTCTCTTCCTTACCACAACACACAGTATCCCCATCCCAGATATATGGACATGGTAAAGCAGGGATCCATTAATCATTGTTTGACAGGATGCTTTGAAAAGTGCCATTCACATTGTTCGGTTTTTCCATAAAGACAGTCTGTGTGTCTGTGGTTCCCAAAGGGCTGGCCAATGGGACAGACACAGTCTTGGAAACACAGTCTAACATATAGCATCAAAGATGAGACACGTCAACAGATCCTAACCTCAGACACTGTCTGAGCTACACCAGTGAAAGATGGCACCTCACTGTTGCACCACATAAAAGTCATCTTGAAAACAGAGTAACTGTATTGGTCTGCAGACACAGAAATGGGATATAACATTGAAACTGGTGTTATATTGGATTTATAAAGGGAAGGACTTAGATTGGGTAAGTTGGCAGCTCTGTGAGTTATAGCACCATCTAGTGGCAAAAACTACAGCTCCCTCTACTGATGTTCAACAGTGGTGAAGAGCCCTGATCCACAATAGTGGATACAAATAATAATTTAGCATCTGAAAACTCTTGGCAAAGTGAGATTAGGAATAAATGCACACACCAACTAGCACAACAGATCAAGGGCCAACTTTAATAAATTTTAATTAAAAGTGTATTTAAATATGGTATAAAAATAAATGCAGGAGAGAGTAACAAAGAAGTATGTTGTACATAAAACAGAAGACAGCATTTTAGACATTTCCAGTGTGACTGAAATGAAAAGTGCAATAAAAACAGTATTTGCTAATTATTGTAGTGCAATAAAATCAATATGATGCAAAATAAATAATAATAATATATATACTGTATATAATATGCATTCTACACAACACCGGAATAGCATGACAAATAATCTGTGATTTCAGATTGTGTAGCGTTGATGACATTGTAATTTTACATTTGATTCAATTTTACTCTTTATTTTTTACATTTCTGACATCATTAGAATTAGCTGGAAAGAATAAAAAGAGAGACAGCGAGAGAGAGTTTGGGGAGAAAGAATGGATTGAGAGCAAGAGAGAGATAGAGAATTTGAGGCCCAGTGAATTACGGTCGAAAGATCTGGACCAATGATACTGTCTGCCTTTCGTCTTCACTAGTCCCAACAGCGTCTCTCCACAGACAGGAAACAAATCAGGTAACAGGAAGAAAGGCTCCCTCCATGGATATGCAACACCTGGTGTACAGTCCAGCTTATTGTCTGATTAGGAAGAAGACGGCGTGCAACGATGACATAGAAATGATATGGTGTCCCGCCCCTATCCTAGGGAGACGTGTTCCTAGCATGATGGCACAAGACTGGTCATCTTCTTTGATGTGAGGGATTTCCCCTGCGAGACAGGGAGGAGACGAAGGGATTAAGCGTGGTGACAAACGTGAAGACAGACAGGTGGTCTGGAGTGTGGATGAATGTCACTGTGTGTCGGCAGAGAGATGTGAGGTCATCCTGTCTGGGTTTATTGTGAAGTGATCCTTGTGGATCTTCCACAGTAACTACACGGCAATTCTCCAGGCCTCCAGTGTAAACATCGATAGCAAGCTTATAGGCAGTATTTATACTAGCGTGTTTTGATTCTATTCTCTACAGCACGTGTCTATTGGTCTCTTCATATATTACATATAATCCTTTGAAGACAAGCGTTAGATTTCCATGCAGGGCTCGTAGAGGGGTCGGGAGAAGACATAGAGGAGATACAAGACAGTGCGGAAGGGGAACAACATACCACAGAAGCACATTTGGCAGCATTACCTGGAAGCAAAATCCTTCAAAATAAGTTCTTACTTTTCTGTGGGGACAAGAAGAGAACCCAGAGTGAGGGAGCACATTTTGGCCAGATGGTTTCACAAGGCCAAAATGTTAAAACATGCCAAACACAAACAGGTTTTGACATTGACAAAGACATTATCAACAGGTAACCCTCAAATAACCCTAACGCTATCTGGAAATGTATAGCATGGGGCCAACAGGATCATACCAACATTTTTTTTAAACATATAATAAAATATGCAATAAAAAAAAATGTAGCAATCATATAAAATATTTTGCATGTTATTTAGTTATTAAATCATTCTGTCACACAAACAGGAGATGATGTAGATGATCCATGAAAAAGAGAGTATATAATCTGTGTATTTGGTCCAGAGCTAGGCCTACGAGCTCAGACAAAGGGGGCACATATCACCAAGGTCCTGTCGGAGCTGTAGCAGGGAGAGAAGTGTTGGAGAGGAAGGACAGGGAAGGCCAAACAGCAGAATGACAGACGACCTAGTCCACACGGGAGAGCGATAAAGCTTGTGAATGGGCTTTATCTGTTTGGCTGGTTGGGTCCACCCAGAGCCAGACGTTCCACTTACCACATTTCGAGTGAATTTCTCAAACGATGTCCTGCGGTCTTGAATGCCTTGATACTTAGTTAGGTGAAAGGAAAACGAAAAGACAAACAGAAAGGAGCCGGGAAAGAAAGAAAGAGCTCAAACCAAAAGTGAAGTGAGGCAATGGTGACTGTAGAAGGGGCTGATCTTGGGGAAGCCAGCGAGAACAGTGACATAAGAATAAAAAATTAAAATAAACTGTAACTGAGGACACAATGATGTGTTTTGAACGAAAATATGAAAATGTACTCAGCACAAATAAATAATAACCAGTGTTTTGAAACAATTATTAGAGCTATAACGTGAGTATGTGTATTGAACGACAGTCCCTAAAAACTCAAAAGTGGGGTATTAACATGCCTGTGAAACTATCCATCATAACTGTCGGCTGAAACCATATTTATCTTTTCTTCCAGGCCCAAGTCAGAGAACCAAACACATCTAACTTCAACCTAGCGTCCTACCTCTCCTCACAATGTCAAAGATGTACAAAGGGGGTAGTAAGAACCCAAAGAAAATCCATGTTTCCCAGAGGGAAGAGAAGGTGTGGTGCACAAGAGAAACCCCTGTACCTTCTTCCTGGCCTGCAGCAGCTCCTGGTAGGCACTGGAACGGATGAAGCGACTGTACGAGTCACTCTTCATCAGCTTGTAAATGTGCTCCTGTTCGACACACACACACACACACACACACACACACACACACACACACACACACACGGGTGAGACAAACTGAAGATGAGGAGACATCAAGGACAAACAGAGCATATAACACCTTCCACCCACATGGATATAAATATTCCGTATCCACACATCTGGTCTCATTGCTGAACTATATCTAGCTAGCGTGAAAGTTCCAGTTGGACTAAATCCAGGTCAATATACTGTAGTTTCAATATGCAGGCAAGGATGGCACAAGAAAGTCCCAAGACAGACAAGGTTCAAGTATTCTGTTAACCACTGAAGTGTTACTAGTACTTTAGTGTTCTTTAAAAATGAGTGCTATTTCAGGATTACACAACGGAGGAGTTCACCTGCGCATCTTCAAAGGCGTAGCGTCCAGGGTCTTTGACGTTCTGGGTGGTCTTGTCATAGCTCTTGGAGTCCACGTTGATGGCACTGGGCGCGCCCGAAGCCAGGAACTCATCCCAGATCTCCTGCACGCGCGTGGGCACCTCTCTGATTGGTCGCTTCTTTAGCTCCTGGACGGCCAACCAGAACCTGGCACCACCCCCAGACAGAGGAAGGTGGTTAGAATCGAACTCTGGAGCAGTTCCTGAACACCCACCTCGAAATCCTAAAGTTTCGCTTCAGTTTGTATTTCGGTTTCTTTCATCTATCTTCTTACAAATTATGACCAACTTTCGAACAGGACAAATCAAGACTGATTTTCAATGTTTTGATTGAATTGCTATTGTCATTATCTAATTAGAAGGACCTTAATATAGATGATTACGTTTGACATTTCAACCGTGACATTAAATCAAGTCGATTATAATGACTCTCGGTCCCAGTTTGTAATTGACCTGAACATTAGCTCTGGGCTATGCGTTACAAACAATGACCAGCAGATGGAGCATAGAGTCACGTTCATCAAATGTTAATGGTTCTGTGTTTGTAAAAATGTGAGTGTGTGTGTGTTTGTACCTCAGGTTCTCTGAACTAAACTCAGATTCCAGGAACTTGAGAAACTGCTCCCGACCAACTGGGTCTTTGAGCACCTCGTCGATGCCAAATGCCCATCTCTTCACTCTCTGCTGACCCGGTTCCTTACTGGGACACACAAACACACCCAGACTCAATGACTTGATACTTAGTTACGTAATAAGGGCTTATTACTTTTCTAAAACTGCTACTACAAATATTTGATATGGTTTCAAAAATAAAACCAATTAGAAACAAAATAGTTAATAATAAACCGTCATTCTTCCGCCACTACAAAGTATAGTTCCTACATAAATCGTTGCCACGCAACAGCCAGATGGACACCTTTGCTGTGTTTTTTTATTTGAAATATTCGATGCGCAGTAATATGGAATGTTAAAGAATGTTATGAGGACAACCTGTAAGGTTATGCTGGATTTTACAACGGCATGGAACGCGATATAACCAATCACAATCAAGGATGGGAACAACCAGTTTTAGAATTAGAATTTTAGAAAGTATTTAAACTGTTTAATCTCACAATGACAGGTACACATAAGGGGACATTATTATTAAGATAATTACCTTGAATTATTATTATTATTATTATCATCATCTTCAATAATAATAATGGCAAGCTCTTAACGCTAAGAGCTTCTAAACGAATCTGGGAAACCTGGCCAATAACGACACATTAGCACTAGTTCTTTAGGATCCAAGTATATAATGCCTTCCTACAAATAGGATATTTTCTTGTTCTCATTTTCTATGCCCCTTGCCTCCAACACCCTCTATCTCTGGCTGTGTCGAGTGTCGACACACTTGACACAATGTGCCTTCATATGAGAAAAGCCCCCAAAGCAGTGACGTCTAGACCCAACATTTACTGCGAGTTCTGTCACTGTGTTATGTCACCATGGGTAGAAGAGGTGTACATGGGGGGGGGGGGGGGGATGACAGACAGGGCCCAAGGGAGGGCAGTGAATGTGTGTGTGAGAACGTTGACAGAGGGTTAAAGTGAATGTGTCAGAGTGAATACAAGGTGGAAAAAGACAATCCCATCAGACAAAACCCATGTTCTCCAGCCCCATGTGAACACAACCGTGTCCCAGTCTTCCTGCAGTCCAAAGTGGTTCGACCCAAAGAGGTAGCCTGACCTGAACAAAACCAGATCTAAATACTACTGTTCTGTGTCCAGAACTGTATTTATAAAGTTTTTTTTCCTTTAAAAATAAACTCACTCACTTTACCATGTTGAACGTAAACCAACAGCTGCTCTCTCATGGAAACAGCATTAGGCTGTTTCAATGTACTGTCTCTTTATGGAACTGCAATAACATTAACTGTCCTCAGTTTACACAGAAAATAGATTTTATGGTTAATGTGAACTCCAGCTTTGGATAATTGTCCAATTGTGGCACAGTGATGAAAGCAGCAGGGGGTTTGTCTTCAGCTCTGCAGCGATGTTAAGAGTTGTAACTGAGTTTGATGTTAGGGGATGTTGGAGCTGTATCTGATCTGCAGTAATAGTCTTCTGAAACTGCACTTGCTCTCCCCTGCCCACACCCCAACCTCCATCCCTCCCTCTCTCTCTCTCTCTCTCTCTCTCTCTTTCTCTCTCTCTCTCTCCCCCCCCCTCTCTCTCTCTCTCTCTCTCTCTCTCTCTCTCTCTTTCTCTCTCTCCCTCCCTCCCTCCCTCCCTCCCTCCCTCCTTCCTTCCCTCCCTCCCTCCCTCCCTCCCTCCCTCCCTCCCTCCCTCCCTCCCTCCCTCCCTCTTTCTCTCTCTCTCTCTCTCCCTCCCTCCCTCCCTCCCTCCCTCCCTCCCTCCCTCCCTCCCTCCCTCCCTCCCTCCCTCCCTCCCTCCCTCCCTCCCTCCCTCCCGCCCTCCCTCCCTCCCTCCCTCTTTCTCTCTCTCTCTCTTTCTCTCTCTCTCCCTCTCTCTCATAATCTCTCTAACTATGAATCCTTACTTCACCCTCACCCTCATGCACACACACTCCTGTACACACACACACACACCTGGCCTCCAGCTCCCAGATGCCCGTGTCATCTGAGCTCCAGGGGTTGGAAGGGTCTGGAGGTGTGAGGAAGAAGTCGTATTCCACATATTGCTCCGTGTAGCCTAAAAGACTGGGGAACACAGACCAGTCTTAGAACCACCTCTAGAACAGTACAACATTTAGAACACTAAAAAGTCCAGAACAGTGAGGGTTAACACGCCTAAATTCAAAAATTCAAATTGACACAGGAATACAATTGACTCCACAATAAAAAGGAAACATTTGATGAAAGGTCCATTGGATGAAAGACGTTCTGCAGCAGAAAAAAACTAGCTACTCTTTTATTTATTTATTTACTTTTATTGCGTTATATGACCTTGGATATTCAGAATGAACTCACGGCGGTATAAAATAAACGCATAGCTCTCTGACAGCAGACATTAATAGCGGTTGTAAACAATATAGAATGACCCTACAAACTAGGGAAGCTAATGCATACCAAACTACGGCACAACCTCACACAAATGACAAATTGGCACTTTGCTCCAGTGTGTTCTGGCAACCTGGGTACTGATCTACTCAGTGTTCTTTGGTCCAAACACTTCTCAAGGTTGCTTTAGTTCTTAATTACATGCAACATTAGCCGTTTAAAGGTTCAACAACGGATCGATAGACAACTGAACGAGGATACAGAAAACATCACTCACCTTTCGGCCACTTTAGACATCTTCAGTCGATGCCTGTCTAATTGCACTTGCCAAAATGTGATCTGAAAATAATGGTAAGCGGGCGACTTTTAAGCATCTTTAAGCTTTGGTACTAACTCTGGGGAAATTGCTGACAGTGTTTCTATGAAGTAAGTCAAGTGACGGTATGCACTCTCCCGGAGAGTCTAGACCCAAGGAATGTACTTTACAAAATACGAATCTTCAACTCTTTCTTGGCTCCCAGTCTAGTATACATCCGAGATGTAATAGAAATGACAGTAAGCAAATCCTTGATCTAATCTTTTATATCTTCATTGGCTCTAGAGGACCTTTACGGTAATAAGGAGCCCCAGGCGCCAGATCGCCCCCTACAGCACCCACCTGTTCCTGCAGCTCCTCCTCGGTGGGCAGCTTGGCCTCTGGGGTGGGGGCGTGGGTTGGGCTGTGGACACGGATGTCATTCTGCAGTCCGTATACAGACTAGAGGAGAAGAAGAAACCAAACTACATCCAGAATCCAGCCAGCAGTGCCGGTCCTTCCTATAGGTGACGTAGGCAGCCGCCTAGGGCGGCATGAAGAGGGGGGGGGGACGGCAATTTCCCAAGTGCGTCCGTTAATTAACCCTCCCGCATTACCAGCAGAGGGCGTCAACCGCTCCACGTCATGTGTCCGTGTTGTGGTTGGAGGGGGCGGCGCCCCCGATTTGATAAATCTTGCCTAGGGCGCCAAATGTGCTAGGACCGCTACTGCCAGCCAGAGAGCCCATAGTAGGCTGACTGATTGGCTACTGTATGCTTCTGAGGTCTGGGTGTTCCTACTGAACACTGTATATCAAAGCACATTTGATTTGAATTGCCTTTTTTTACAAGCAATGCCACAGAGGGCTCCATGTACGCCCATGGAACTGCTCCTCAACCAAGCCAAAGAGTATGTGTGTGGTAGTATGTGTGTGGTAGTATGTGTGGTAGTATGTGTGGTAGTATGTGTGTGGTAGTATGTGTGGTAGTATGTGTGTGTTAGTATGTGTGGTAGTATGTGTGGTAGTATGTGTGTGGTAGTATGTGTGGTAGTATGTGTGGTAGTATGTGTGTGGTAGTATGTGTGGTAGTATGTGTGGTAGTATGTGTGTGGTAGCATGTGTGGTAGTATGTGTGGTAGTATGAGTGTGGTAGTATGTGTGGTAGTATGTGTGTGGTAGTATGTGTGGTAGGATGTGTGGTAGTATGTGTGTGGTAGTATGTGTGGTAGTATGTGTGGTAGTATGTGTGTGGTAGTATGTGTGGTAGTATGTATGGTAGTATGTGTGTGGTAGTATGTGTGGTAGTATGTGTGTGGTAGTATGTGTGGTAGTATGTGTGGTAGTATGTGTGTGGTAGTATGTGTGGTAGTATGTGTGGTAGTATGTGTGTGGTAGTATGTGTGGTAGTATGTGTGGTAGTATGTGTGGTAGTATGTGTGTGGTAGTATGTGTGGTAGTATGTGTGTGGTAGTATGTGTGGTAGTATGTGTGGTAGTATGTGTGTGGTAGTATGTGTGGGGTAGTATGTGTGGTAGTATGTGTGGTAGTATGTGTGTGGTAGTATGTGTGGTAGTATGTGTGTGGTAGTATGTGTGGTAGTATGTGTGGTAGTATGTGTGTGGTAGTATGTGTGGTAGTATGTGTGTGGTAGTATGTGTGTGGTAGTATGTGTGGTAGTATGTGTGGTAGTATGTGTGGTAGTATGTGTGGTAGTATGTGTGTGGTAGTATGTGTGGTAGTATGTGTGGTAGTATGTGTGTGGTAGCATGTGTGGTAGTATGTGTGGTAGTATGTGTGTGGTAGTATGTGTGTGGTAGTATGTGTGGTAGTATGTGTGGTAGTATGTGTGTGGTAGTATGTGTGGTAGTATGTGTGGTAGTATGTGTGGTGGTCTATGTAGAGGACGTGGGGATGTAGTGTTTAGATGACAGGAGTACCTTTCTGGTCTTGTGAGGGTTTTTCATCCTGGAGGATTTCTTTATGTCCACCTCTGTTGTGTTCACACACCCTGGCTGTGACACATACACAGTGTAAACAACAACAATCTGACTTCCTCATTCTCAACAGCCAACCAGAAGATCTCTGATTCATCCTGCTGGCATTTTGTCCACAGTCCTAGAAGTCCTTGTAGATTATTACATACTGAGTCAACGTTTATTTACGATAAATGTATAAGATAAATGTGGAAGATCAAATAAATGATAGGAAAATGATGATGTCGTGGGGAATGGGAGATTGTGTGTGTATTCCCTGCTTGTTTGAATAAGGTGTTCCTTCCAGGGGCACACGGCTAAGCAGCATGACAACCTCACTGTGAAATCAGAATTAGAATTGATTACGCTGCTCAGGGGCATGCATAAATTGAACGTGTTTTTTTTCCAATTAGGCGTAGAGGCTTGGGTCTTGCTGGTGTGCAAGCTTGTAATTCTCTAACGGAAACTAATACTAAAGAAGTGTGTCTCGTCGGCTCTGGATGAAGACGCTCAACAAAACATACGGCGTTCTGTCAGTGACTGATATTGAGACCTTGACTGAATGTTCGCATGGCCATTGACAGTTTTATTTTTTATATATATATAAACATTAAAGTTCAGAGGATAGTCAAGGTCAAACTATTTCCACTCAATGGGTAATAAAAATGTCTTAACTTGAAATAACAGACAAATGCGCAACTGTTGTTCATGATGTTCAGTACATGACACAAGTGTTTGGAGGTACAACTGGCTCACCACTGGTCTATGTACATCCCAGAATGCTCTCTCTTGACTGTCGAGAATCTTTCTCTCGATTTTATCTCTTTTCTTGTCAACCCTGAAGAGAGGGGAGACACAAAAGGAGAAAAAAAAGATGTGACGTGTTTTATATGCTTGCCTGCTCTGATAGAAAGGTGATTTACATAAACTGCAGGAAAGTCACAGTTGAAGGTGAGAGTATGATAACAAGAACAGGTGTGGGAATGTAACTTTGCACTGCCATCAACACAACACTTTCAGGAACTGAACGGGAACTTACTTTGCTTGTGCTTCCGCTTGCATAAATATGAACTCCCATTTTCTGGCAAAAGCCCTCTGTAGCCTTGCTAAGCTTTCCTGAAACAACAAGGTGACAATGACACACACACAAACAAAACTGTTTACGAATAAATAAGCACCTTTTTGTTTGGGGGGGTGTGTGTGTGTGGGGGGGGGGGGGGTACATTCCCTGCAAGAAAGAATAAATATCAACGCTGCATTCAAATCATCAAGCATGCGCAGGTAATGAATCCAATCAAATCATTCTACAGCTTAATTCCAGTCATTACGTTGATGCCTGTACGAGAATAAACACTGTCAACGTTCAGTTCAGACAGAAGACATTCTTACTGCTTCGTAATCCGCCAGCTCCAGTCGTGCTTTGTTTTGCATTGTTCTTTTGCAGAGGTAAACGGCTATAACAAAGAGGAAAGAAAGAGAGAGAGAAAATAGGACGAGAGAAAGAGAGAGAGACCAGAGAGAGACCAGAGAGAAACCAGAGAGAGAGAGCGAGAGAGAGAAACAGACATATTACACTTTAATTTTTTTTTTTTACACCTGGTGCTTTTACCAGCTGTATCCTCAGAGCACCTCAGTTTACACGTATGATGCGCGGGAGTCTACCTGGGCTTTGAAATCATTCCACGGCTCCATCTAAATTGACTCGGAAATTACAGAAGTCGTAAGTAGCTCTGATTAAAACACTTTAGTTACATGTCTGTAGATGTGTGTCTACTCTTCATCCCTCTCTCTCGCTCTCTCTCTCTCTCTCTCTCTCTCTCTCTCTCTCTCTCTCTCTCTCTCTCTCTCTCTCTCTCTCTCTCTCTCTCTCTCTCTCTATCTCTCTCTCTCTCTCTTCCTCTCTCTCTCTCTCTCTCTCTCTCTATCTCTCTCTCTCTCTCTCTCTCTCTCCCTCCCTCCCTCCCTTTCCCTCCCTCCCTCCCTCCCTCCCTCCCTCCCTCCCTCCCTCCCTCCCTCCCTCCCTCCCTCCCTCCCTTTCCCTCCCTCCCCTTTCTCTCTCTCTCTCTCTCTCTCTCTCTCTCTCCCTCCCTCCCTCCATCCCTCCCTCTCTCTCTCTCTCTCTCTCTCTCTCTCTCTCTCTCTCTCTCTCTCTCTCCTGACCATCTGTGTGGCTTCCACCTCTTCATTACCTCCTGTACGTGTCTTCATTAAAACATGTCATTCAGACAGATCGGGGGCCGACAGTAGAGCAATTAGGCCTCCCCTGGTGCCGTGGCTAAGTCCCATTTCATTTATTAGCGTTTCTCCAACCACACAAACACACAGTGATAAGAGCTGAATGGCCAGCCACACGCCAGGAGCTACACACGTGTAATTACTCAGCCATTATCGTCTGTGTCATCCCTTTTGGCAATCTTCTTGCTCATGTTAAAGAAGTACCAAGACAACCCACCACCCCCCACCCACTCTCCTGATAAAGCGAGCTTCAGACACACAGGAAGGGAAGACTCCTACGGTCTTCTGTGTGTGTGTGTGTGTGTGTGTGTGTGTTTGGGGAGGGAATTAGCCATATATCACGCAGTGAATTCGGTTTCATTCATCATTGCAGATAAGAGAACGTCTGGACTACAGTAATATGGAGAATTGGACCAATCCATGGAATTGGTCCTGCCGTTATCTGTCAGTCTCATCAGGCCTCCAGAGAGGGTTGCTCTGTCCTAGCCCCAGCCTCAGGCTGCACTGGGCCTCGGATAGATACCCCACAACTGCAACCTATGTTCTGTACTACATGAAGAACGAAAAACTACTTGCGTCGAGGAACAGCGGGCCGAAAGGGACGATCCCTCTCTCCACACACACACACACACGCACACATCTCCCCACTGGTTCGAAAACCAAAGAAGATTCTACTAGTGTCAGCTGCTCACCATAATCTGTGTTCTCTGGTTCCCAACAGTTTGAAGGCCAGAAGTAAGGAGTCTGAGGAGAGAGAGAGACAGAGGGGGTGAGAAGAGAGAGAGAGAGAGAGAGAGAGAGAGAGAGAGAGAGAGAGAGAGAGGTTGTGTTAAGGGCAGGGTTAGTGCAGTTTCAGAAGACTATTACTTCAGCTCAAATACAGCTCCAACATCCCCTAACATCAAACTCAGTTACAACTTTTAACATCGCTGCAGAGCTGAAGACAAACCCCCTGCAACTTTCATCACTGTGCCACAATTGGACAATTATGCAAAGATGGAGTTCGCATTAACCATAAAATCTATTTTCTGTGTAAACTGAGGACAGTTAATGTTATTGCAGTTCCATAAAGAGACAGTACATTGAAACAGCCTGCTGCTGTTTCAGAGGCAGTTGCTGTAAACTGAGGTGAGGCAAGGCACAGGGAACATTGAGATAGACTCCATCCTGGATAAGGACATTACCATGCACTTGATCCAGATACTTCACTGGCTACTCAGTAAAACATCCAGCTATATAAATAGATTACATGTACAAAAATATAATGCCTGCACTATGAGTTGCATTAGGTAAGCACTCAAGCTAAGATACCAGTACATAAAAAAGAACCACGGTTCATGTTGTTTCTTGGTTGAGCGCTCACACGAAGCCAAGCCTCCAATATGGATTAGGTCCAATTGGATTTGCCATAAGAGTGTGGATAGTTTCCGGTACATACTGTAGAGTACTGTGCACAGTCCATGGGTGGAGTGGGACTGGGAGTGGTGGTTGGCCGTACCTGAAACCGGTAGAAAGTTCCGTCGTCTTTGAGAGTGAGGACGTGGTCTGAGATGGGGAAGAGGTAGCCATGAGCTGCCATCAGGGTGCCAAGATGAAGAGCCTCCACTGGGGAACACACACACCGAATCGCCCACACACACACACACACACACACACACACACACAGACACACACATACAATCACATACACACACACACACACACACAATCACATACACAGAATCACCCCTCCACACACGCACACACCCACACACACAATCACATACACAGAATCAACCCCCCCCCCCCACACACACACACACACACACAGAAACATGTTCCATTTACACCTCTAGTCCTCGAGACCTTGACACAGTAACAGTAATATTCTCCCTGTGGATTGTCACAGTGACAGCTCTCTCTCTTTGTATCTCTCTCTCTTTGTCTCAGTCTCTCTCTCTCTCTTTGTCTCAGTCTCTCTCGCTTTCTCTGTCTCTGTCTCAGTCTCTCTCTCTCTCTCTCTTTCTCTGTCTCAGTCTCTCTCTCTCACACACACACACACACACACTAACACACAACCAGAGCAACAATAATAGTTCTGTACATACAAGAGAACACACAAGCATGCACAAGCACCAACATACACCAAGCCTATACATATTTATAAGATGTATTGTATCTTCTTTATATTTTTATATTTATATAAATATATATAAATATCACTATATCAGAACACCCACTCATCTCTAATATGTGTAGCATAGATTAGATTAAACTTTTTCCATCAATAAATCAGTATTTATAAATGTTACAAAAATATGTTTACTCATAGATAGAGTGAACACTTTCTCGCTCTCCCTTTGCAGTTTGTGTGTGTGATTGTGTGGGTGTGTGGGTGCGTGGAATTGTGAAAGTATGCAAGAGAGGGATGGAGGCAGATACAGAAAATAAAGCAATTACGGACAGAGTGATGTAGTGTGAACAAGAGTTTCTCATCAGTCAGGGAAGCTATACACATTCCTTAAATAGTGTGGATGCATTCTGAGAGTGGATGCGCATATTCATCTCTATCACTGCCTGAATACAGATTCCAACACTGAAGGATTCAAGAAGCTTACTGCCAAATCCACTCACACCCAAAATAACTTCTCTGTTCTACCTGTCCTCACTGTCACTAGCTTCCTGGATTGATAGAGCAAAGCTGCTAATCCTAGACGTTGCATGTCTGAGGTTGAAAGTTTTAATAAAACCCCATAGGACCAAAAACTGCCAGTTGTAGACTAATCAAATCCACTGCTCTGAAACCAGGATAAAAATGAGATAAAAAAGGGGAAGAAAGATCCAGTTATCGTAGACCCATAGAACATTTTGGCCACCGGAGAATAAACTCAATTTCACATCTCATGGCTGAACCAAATAAAACAGTCTGAATTGAAAGCTATGCCTTTTACTAGAACAATGTTCCTGGAGTGCTACCCTCCTTCGCTACAACTCTAATTTAGCATGCCGCATTCTGATAATTAGCTTGTTAACAAGCCAGATCGGGTTAGCAGGAACAGGGCTAGGGAGGGGAAATCTACAGGAAGACAGGCTTTCAGGAACAGTGTTGGACAGCCCTGTTATAGGTTATTTCTAGCTGATGTACTCTGTGGGAGGTATCAGGTCGAAATGAGATGCAAAAATCTTCAGGTTTTATTAGTGCTTTTCAGTCCTGAAGTTTTGCATTGCCCTCTGAGAACCAATCAGTGTTTATTCACCACGTTTTCTCTTTTCCCTGTCAAGTCGGGTTATTTCTGGAGGTATTTCCAGAGTTCTCAACACAGACATACACGCATACACACAAAGTACACACACACACACGTACTACACACAAACACTACACTCGCACACAACAGGAGCTCTTAGTGCAGGTGTTCTTCATCAGACCTGATGCTGTGGAGCTGTTTAGAGTGTGGGCCCAGAGCAGCAACATGGCGCAAACACAGCAAGTCGAACCCAGCGACAGCACCACGAGGACAGACACCCCAGATGGCCTCCATGACTGGCTCTTATCTTTCTGCCCAACAAACTGACAATGCCTCCATCCGCCACCGGGGGCGCCCTACCTCTCTCCACCAGTGAAAACGTTCCCTTCTTCTCTGAACTTCATTGATGGTCAATGGTCGTATTGGCCAACCACCCGAAACGTGTTGCTTCCACTGTGAGCAGTGGTGTACCATGACAATACTCTACTGCCAGGAAGCAACATGCAAGTCAATGTCCTACTGGCTCAAGGGTCATGAGAGAGTCACACAGTGTTGCCTGCTCCTCATATAAGAGAGTCATATCTTAGAGACACACTGAATGTTATATACAGGAGCATTAAGGAGAGTTAATTACAGTACCTTGGTCTTCAATGTTTAGGTTTTTGATCATCCACTGTACAATGTCAGACCCTGGAAGAGAGAGAATGAGAGATGAGTCAAATGTTGAGCATAAAGTCAAGCTGAAGCTCCATTTCTTGCACATAAATGTTAGTGACAGATAATATCAACAGGAGGGCCTTCTCTGTAGTGCAGATTTCTCCTTATTAGAAGGATGATGTGGGTGTGTAATTGGCCATCTGGTGCCAAATACACTTTTATCGCAGTCTGCTCAACAAACCCAGCTCCTTCAGCAACTAGTTGCAGCAACTACCTACTTTTAACATCATTAAGATCAGTTACAGCAGCGTGGTGTGCTGGCTAAACTCCCCAGACACCACTGTGCTTGTGCTCTTTGCCCCTTAGATAGCTCAGCGCAACTGTGGCAATCGCTGCGATGTGTCAGATCTCACTGTGGCGTATACCCGGTGTGTGTGTGTGTGTGTGTGTGTGTGTGTGTGGAGCTTGGATGTACTTGTACACGGTGTCATGTGCAAGTCACAGTGAGCTTTACAACAAGAGCGCTGTGATAGAACTCAACTAAAGGAACATCCTCAACCAACGGAAAGGAAGACAGTTCAGCGAACGCGGTCTTTGAAGGTATAGGAGAGAGGAGGAGAGACCGACCTCCTCCAGCTCCAGTCCATCTCCAGGTGTTCCCCAGCCTCTAAATACACCCTGGCAGCCATTATCACCGTCTCTCACGTTGTCAGATGGAGGAGTGGAGACGATGGCAGGAGAGAGAGATAGGCGGGAGCGGTGATGAGGGGACAGAGGAGGCCAGAGGGGTCACGCGGAGGTCACACGGGGGTCACGGGGAGGGGGGGTGGGGAGTGCTCTCTCTTTCACTCTCTCTTTCACTCTTTCTTTCACTCTTTCTTTCACTCTCTCTTTCACTCTTTCTTTCTCTCTCTTTCTCTCTCTCTTTCTCTCTCTCTTTCACTCTCTCTCTTTCTTGTGCGAGCCCCTTCAAATCCTCCCGAAGGATCAGTGTATCCCCGCAGTAGATCCTCACACTCATCTGTCGTTAGTTTGGATTAAGACGTGAGCCTTTTGCCAAATTAAGGACTGGAGGCAGTACTTGTGCATAACCAGATGCGATTTATCGTGGATTAACATCATTAATACGCCCGGTATTCTTCACGCCCCCGGCTATGACCCACTTTCTAAGAGTTTAATGAGGCATGTGAGGTAATCCACGACAAGGCTGTACTCACAGTAGATCTGTATTGTTACGTGGATGGCACTGCATGGTTTGAAGGGTGTGTATGTGTGTGTATGCTTGACTTATGGTTGTATGCAACACACACACAGACAGCACAAGCAGCAGTGTCGTCCTGTCTTCCGTCCTGACACCACTCACATGACATCACTCACATGATATCACTCACATGACATCACTCACATGACATCACTCACATGACATCACTCACATGACACCACTTACATGACATCACTCACATGACATCACTCACATGACATCACTCACATGATATCTCTCACATGACATCACTTACATGACATCACTCACATGACATCACTCACATGACATCACTCACATGACACCACTCACATGATATCACTCACATGACATCACTCACATGACATCACTCACATGACACCACTTACATGACACCACTCACATGACACCACTCACATGACACCACTCACATGACACCACTCACATGAAATCACTCACATGACACCACTCACATGACATCACTCACATGACATCACTCACATGATATCTCTCACATGACATCACTTACATGACATCACTCACATGACATCACTCACATGACATCACTCACATGACACCACTCACATGATATCACTCACATGACATCACTCACATGACATCACTCACATGACACCACTTACATGACACCACTTACATGACACCACTCACATGACACCACTCACATGACATCACATGCCTGCCTACACTCTTGGGCTTGCTTGCCGTTTCACTGACATAGGCCATAATGGGGTGTAACTCCAGTCAGGCTCTGGCAGGGTCTAAAGAAGATCTAGTTTAATATCGAACATTCCTACTTTGCCGTTTACTAACGTTCTGGCAATTAGCCAGATATTGCAGTTGAACAGGTATTGAAGCAGAATACGAGATGCCAAAGGATCCAAATTTGCAGGATCTAAATGTGCCCAAGGACAGTTTGTTGCGATCGTTGTGATGAGACTGAAATATTAGCAATCAAAGGTTTTGGGGGATTTTGAATTGAAGTGCCGACCAAACCGTAATTTATGGACATTGTTGCCATGGCAACGTGATGAAAATGAAATGTACCTGAAAATACGCTTGGAATCTTCGATAGAAAACTTTTCACCGTGCGGATAGGTATTCCATTCTTCTCATCCTGCATGCGAGCTATTACATCCTCCATCTGAAAAAATAAATAAATTCAAAGACAAAAGGTTAAAAGAGAAAGAGAGAATTGAGTGCGTTGAGTAGTTCACACATTAGCTTGTTGGTATTATAATTTATTTTTTACATCTGCGACTGTACTTTTGGTGTAATGTAAATCCACGAGGGTTTGTGTGTGTATAATACGAGAACATGAACTAATCAGTGTAATTTAACTCTAATTTAACTTTCTAACAGCCAAGTTTGGACGTGGCAAAAACAGTCTGGCCAAAGCGGACAGAAATCAATACGGCACTGTAGCCTATAGCACAAAAACACTCACAAATGGCACTCTGAATGTCACTCACAACATCGGTTCATTAAGTCTGTGGAAATGTATCATTGTGTCTGATGTCAAATGTCTGATCGAGTTCCAAATCCCATCCTGATTAGAGGGATATTAACTATTGCTGCACCGAGTCACACTCCAAACGGATTAGAATACAGTAAAGTAGGCCTATAGACGCGATTGATACGACCGGGCCAAAGCGGAAGAGATAGACAGACTTCACAGAGAATAATCTAAGGCTTTTCAGAATGGCAACGATTGCACTGCCCGATGGGCAGCTCAGCCGGCCCTGGAGGGGCAAAGCGACCATGTTTCCAGTAACAGACAGAACGGAGAGGAGGGTAGCAAAACAAGGGAAAGGGGAAGGGGGGGGGGGGGGAGGAGCGCAGGGGGTGCGTGGCCTGGATGCGTCAGGCTTCACGGATGGATGCTAAGAGCTCTCTCAAACCTCCTCCCTCTAGCATGAATAAATACAGTCAAAATATGAACCACATGCATGTGCACGCACTCACAAACAAGCACACACGCAAATTCACTACTCGAAACCAGTTGGACAGCATCTGGGATTGGGAAATGTGTTGTTTTGGTTGGTTTTGGTTGGTTATTATAACAGCTAATTATCGGTCCTTGGGAACGACTGCTTGATGGACTGGCTTCACTGTGCTTTACGCCCCCAGTTTTCATGCAACGGTTAGAACTTTTTAAACTTCCATCTGGCAGAAGTAATGTAATCAGGAGGGATTGTGCTCAATTGCGTTTTAAACGTAACTCGATTTGGGTTTCTGTTTTCTGTGGATATATTTAAAAGGATATGTGGGTAGAGTTGCTTTTAGCTTGATGTTATAGTTTGCCTGGTTCCAAACTATGCAAGACATCTCTGTTTAACTCACATAAAATGATTGAATTACTGAATAATTTTGCTCACAGTTGTAAGTCTACTGCCACTGGACTGACAGTTGATCTTCAAACTTTCCATGTCATCTGTCTGGCACTAAGGAAACCTCTCCAAATTTTATAGCCGGATGAGTCACTAAGACTCAAAAAGGACAAAAACACAATGATCGTGAGCCTGCTCATTGCCCATCTCTTCCTCCCCCAACGTTTGAACAGTATTACAGTTTAGCTAAGTGGATTCAGAGCGCTGACTGAACAGATTCCACAACTTCTCCGTAGATGAGTGTGTGTCTGCGTGTGGGCGTGTGTGTGTGTGTGTGTGTGCGTGTGTGTGTGTGTGTGTATTTTGGCCCTCCAGGTGAATCATTCGATCCCGTGACACTGGAGTCAGTACATATGAAATGACTAACAACAGCTCCAAACCGAACCCACTGATGATCTATGCCAACCACTTCTATGCTTGTATCCACGGAGCCATTTTACCTGTTTACATCAGCTGCTGCCATTCTAAACCATGTTAGCTTTTGTAATTATACCACATAGCAATCACTGTCACAATAATTAGACATAAGCAAGAATTACAAACATTGACCCAAATTGCTTTTTTTGTACTCATTTAAGTCTGTTTTATGCCTTTTTAACTGACACAACTGCCTTCTGTAAAGGTTGACTAGCGGATATAATTTGTCATGTCATGCAGTCTTCGTATATTGAAGACTACATGACATGACAAACAAGGAAGGTTTTCTAATGTCACAGATTTCTGTGCTGTGTTTGACATGATTCATCAATAATCAACACGAGGAACGACCCCAAAATCCAGCATGTTTAAAAGGCATCTGTTGAAAAGAGACTATGTCAGATTTACAGTAATATGAAAGACATCAAATAAAGTCAAACAGTAGCACACAACGCAATGTTTACAAGATTCCATGTGCCACAATTCTTCACATGGCAAATACCCTACATTATCTTCATACTCGTCTCCCTGCCAACGGAACATTCCGAGATCATAAAAACATCCTCTGAAATTCCACCCCTTCCTTCTCCATCTTTCCTCCACTCTTCCTTCCCGCCCTCCTTGTCCTTTTCTTTCTCCCCTCCTCCTCCCCTCCTCCTCCCCTCCCCCTCCTCTCTGGTGGTTGGCTGTCCTTCCTGTGTGATGCTGTTCTTGACATGGAGGAAAGAGAAGCCCTGAGACAGTAATCTGAGAAAGATAGGCTACACCACACAGCAACACAAGACACACACAGGATGCTCTCATAACCCAACAGAAAACAGTCCCTGATGTCAAAACATTTCTCGTCAAGTAGTAAAATCATTGGTTTCACTACACAGTGAATCATTTGCATACATAGTTATTCCAGAAACAGTTATTCCCACTATATTGCTGTCTGTGTCGATGTTGGGTCTATGGACACATATTCTCTGATTCAACTGTGTCCATTTAAAACTCAAGTTTAGATTTAAGTGCAATTTGAAGGGGACTGTTTCTCTTATCTATCCCAGCAAAATCAAGCATAAGTGCTTTCATTAGTATCATGTTAACATTCATGATAATATAATGTGCTTACATTTGAGAAAGTATGGATATGGAGAAATTATGAATTGATGAATTATACATTTATTACAGTGAGTAATGTGTGTGTGCGCATGAGTGTGTAGGTAGGTGGGTGCATGTGAGGTCTGACCTAAGGTTTTCATAATAGCTTTCATAACAAAGCCTGCATGTTTTGTATGCATGAGATGCCTCTTCAGACCATCATCAGAGGAGGGAATCTGTCTACAACACAATGTCATGAGAGACATAGTAGATTTCCCCACCTTCAAATAAGATCAATCTCTTCCAAAAGGTTTTGAGGAAGATGAGACGTCTCCCTTTCAGAAAACTGACATGCAGAAGTATTGCTAATTAAAAGAGAGTTTTTTCACAACTAAAAGAGTATCGATTATTTTACGAGCATAGTAGGCAACCAGAGTGTCCAACCAGAGTGTCCAACCAAGTGTCCAACCAGAGTGTCCAACCAGAGTGTCCAACCAAGTGTCCAACCAGAGTGTCCAACCAGAGTGTCCAACCAAGTGTCCAACCAGAGTGTCCAACCAAGTGTCCAACCAGAGTGTCCAACCAGAGTGTCCAACCAGAGTGTCCAACCAGAGTGTCCAACCAGAGTGTCCAACCAAGTGTCCAACCAAGTGTCCAACCAGAGTGTCCAACCAGAGTGTCCAACCAAGTGTCCAACCAGAGTGTCCAACCAGAGTGTCCAACCAGAGTGTCCAACCAGAGTGTCCAACCAAAGATCATGCCAATAAATCTATGTTGCAGAATCCCATTCCCAATCCCTATTGTGTGTTAGATCCAGTACACTGAACTACATAGTTTTCACATGGTGTTAAGAACATTAGAGTAGAAATGTGATCTGTTATATTCCAGACAGCAATCACCTGACATTCAGATGGAAATCTTAAGCACAGCGGATGGAAATGATTGACCTTCTAAAGACAAGGTCAAGCCATGAATTACATTAATTTGAAGCCCTTTCTTTGTCGTCATATACAGTCTGTACCCCTCCACCTCTTTCTCTCTCTCTCTCTCTCTCTCTCTCTCTCTCTCTCTCTCTCTCTCTCTCTCTCTCTCTCTCTCTCTCTCTCTCCTCTCTATCTCTCTCTCTCTCCTCTCTATCTCTCTCTCCCTCTGTTACTAAGGCAACGTACAGGACAGCAGTATCACAAGGACATCAGAGTTGGCCAGTCATTCACAGTAACGAGAGGGTAGAGTTAGATAGGAGGAAGTGAAGGGAAGGACAGGGGGAGCGTCTGGGATGTGTGAAGGACAATCTCTTGATGTTCCAGGTGGAGAGGAGAGGGGAAGAAAGTTTCAGTTTTCTGAGGAGTGGGTTGAGAGGTTGAAAGGGTACATGGAGAAATTGGAAGGTCCTTGTCTTAGTTTGGTTATCTAACTGTCACTTTTAGTCATGCATAGCTAAGAGTGAAGGACATAAGGAGGAGGAAAGAGAACCAGGGGAAATGGCCATAAAATAGATAGTAAATGTTTTTTTATTCATCACTTTCAAAGTTTATTACACGTTGTCAAAAAAGAGAGAGATGGAGGGGGGGGGGGGGCAAAAGAGAAGGAGATAAAGATGTGAAGGAAAAAGAGAGACTTGAGCAGTCTCCTCCTCCTCCTTCTCCCACACCTCTCTCTGCCTTCCTCTGCTTCTCCTCCTCCCCTCCTCCCCTTCTCCTCCTCCCCCCTCCCCTTCTCCTGCTCTCCTCCTCTTGTTGCTCTTGGTCAAGAGTGCTTATCAGGCCAAGCAGTCTGTCTCCCAGCAGGACAAGTGCTGGGAACATGGCAATCAGGACTGATGCCCGGGGACAAGTGCTGGCCGGAGAGGAGAACACATACTAACCAGAGGGTCGGCTCAACAATATTTTCATTTCATTATATCGTTACATTATTGTGATGTGTGAATTTTACCCCTGATCCACATTGTTACAATAATTGTATCTCAGACGTAATCGTATCAGCACTCGATTAGACAACATCTTCAAACTTGATCTATTGGAGCCATAACGTACTCATAGATGGTCAACACTGCATTGAACTAGCATTTAAATGCAATATGTCTAGGGATTGCCCTCATGTTTTTGGGTTAATTCAATAAAACAAATACATTATTACAGAACTTTCTTTATCTCTCTCTCTCTCTCTCTCTTTAGGAGAGGACAAAGTACATAGTGTGTCCCTTTTAGCCTTAAAAGGCATTTGAAATGGTAAAAAGCAGCAAAAGAATCTCTTATTCCCTGAGAAACACAACACAGACAGAGCAGCTCATGGAAAGATGTCAAGATTTCTGCATGTTACAGATTAAACGATGTTTGTGAGATTGCATTCGTCAGTAGACAGATTGAACTCTGCCTCAGTTCATTCTGGAACGTTCTACCCAGCATCTTCTTCATCGTAACTCCAAAGCTAGCTGTGCGCACACTATGTCAGGACACCTTTCACATTGTGACCACCAGAACCGCTGTCAGTTACAGTCATAAGCTTGACTGACAGATAGCATTATCAATCCCTTGGTCCACATTTAGATTGTGTTCCAGATGGTTGCCAACCACGACTGACACCAGCATTCATCCCCTGCTCTGAAGTGTCCTGTCAAGCAGCACTGATGGGCCCCCTGACAGCTTCAACTGATATGATCCATCACACTGTATTAGACACACACACTAATGGATCTATAAGCAGCAGCAGCTAATGTCACACTAAACCTGAACACTTCTTAGTCTCTGAGGGCCAAAAGGTGAAAACTCCTGCACTTCCACCAGGCTTTGAACAGGGGACATGCACATGTGTTTGAAATACACCTGATTTATCTCACCTGTCATGTGGAGTTACACATTTGAGAAAACCGCATTGGCTCCGTCATGCCTGACAGATGGAATCAAGTGCACCCAAAGTGCTTCAAACACACGACTACGTCAATCCATTCCACCTCCGCCCATCCACCTTAAACGTGGGTTTCCACAATGGCACGGCCAATCTACTTTCCCAGTGAATTTTCATCTGTATTTTCATCAAAGGCAAGCACCTGGAACATGCAGCTCCCGGTCCTCTGCCTCTCTTCCCCTGAGTAAGGCGATCCCTGGAGAGAGGTGAACGACTGTGTGTGTGGGGGTTGTGTGTGTAGCTGGATCCCTATGGGAGTGAGCTCTGCCATGCCTATCCTTGTGTGGTGGAAGATGGAGGCTGTGAATCATGGATGAGAGAACGGGGACCGTTCCCTGGAAGAGAACAAATGGGGGAGGGAAAACAGCATTTATCCTTGCTTGACATTTTCCCGGTTAACACAGTCCGCCTGCCTGCCAGTGGTTCCCTGCCATCGTCCCCTCCTCTCTCAGATTCTCTCCATTTCTATGTCCTTCTTCTTCTCACACAGCTACTCCTCTACCGATTGGAAAAAACAGAGACCTGCGGCATTCATCACTAATTCTATTATCTCCGTTTGAAACGCTGTTTGTACTTTTGCGCATTGATAGTGTTTTAAATTGTCTTCTGCAAGTGTGTACCCCCACCTTCATCGCTGGATGTGTGTTTACCTCTATTTAAAGCTGTCTTCATTGTTGTCTATCTCTTCTGTACCTGACACTACTCTTGAGTACTGTGTTGGATTACACTGCTCCTAGCAAGCTGTCTTAGTGGTTGCTGGTGGGCTGGAGATCCTGGGGCAAGGCCTCTCGCTCGCATTTGTGTCTTGTGGTGGGCGTCCGGTGGGCGAGATGACTAAGCCAAGGTTGGTTGTGCTCTGAAACACATCCCACTGAAAGCCAATATTGCTGCCCACCTGCTGTGATTTCATCACTCAAACAGCCTGCTGTAAAAATAATAAATAAAGTAAAAAATAAAAAGGCTGCATGATCTTTGGATACAGACGTTTTTTGTTTTTTTGGGGGGAGGAGGAAGATACAGTCGCAATGCAGACTGGAGATAATATCATAGAAATTCAACAGAAAGCATAATTGTATTCAGATTGGTGCATTTATTATTCAAGTTGCCTTTAAGGCCAAATATTTAGAGACAATATCTTGCCACTGTCTTCTGCCGTTAGCTTTGCTCATTCTGTTGTGAAGCAGATCAGGCAACACTGCACTCCTAAATCTACCCTCTGGGCATGCCACTTGCTAGTGCCCCAAGGAAATCAAAAGGGAGGATTCATCAAACTTTATCATCTTAAAACCCTCACCTGCTTTTCGAAAACCAATTTTAAAAGGTTCATAAAGAACACATTTAAAGGGAATTCAGGCCCGGCAATGGTTTACCATCATTGATTTCTCTATAATGTGCAGCTGTGTTGCTGTGTTATTTTGCATTTCCCATGGAGAAAAGGTGAATTCACCATGGTGATGTAAGTTTTAATGAATGTCAGCCCAACGTTAATTAAAACAAGAGTGTAACTGCCGGCAAACATTCTGGCTTTACTCTCAAGTAGTCTTATCAGTGGGCAGCAGCAGCTATGTTTACTGAGACCACACAGACAGACACAGACAGACACAGACAGACACAGACAGACACAGACAGACACAGACAGACACAGACAGACAGACACAGACAGACACAGACAGACACAGACAGACAGACACAGACAGACACAGACAGACACAGACAGACACAGACAGACACAGACAGACACAGACAGACAGACAGACAGACAGACACAGACAGACACAGACAGACAGACAGACACAGATAGACACAGACAGACACAGACAGACACAGACAGACACAGACAGACAGACACAGACACAGATAGACACAGACAGACACAGACAGACACAGACAGACAGACAGACACAGATAGACACAGACAGACAGACACAGACACAGACAGACACAGACAGACACAGACAGACACAGACAGACACAGACAGACAGACACAGACAGACACAGACAGACAGACAGACACAGATAGACACAGACAGACACAGACAGACACAGACAGACACAGACAGACACAGACAGACACAGACAGACAGACACAGACAGACACAGACACAGACAGACACAGACAGACACAGACAGACACAGACAGACAGACACAGACAGACACAGACAGAGACAGACAGACACAGACAGACAGACACAGACAGACACAGACAGACACAGACAGACAGACACAGACAGACACAGACAGACACAGACAGACACAGACAGACACAGACAGACACAGACAGACACAGACAGACAGACAGACACAGATAGACACAGAGAGACACAGAGAGAGATGCAGAGAAAGAGAGAGAGAAAGAGAGAGAGCGATAAAAAAGAGAGAGAACAAGAGAGAGATAGAGAAAGAGAGAGAGCAATAAAAAAAGAGGGAGAAAGAGAGAGAGAACGAGAGATGGGAGAGATGGAAATGGAGCCATCGGTGTCGAGGGTGAGAGAGGGCAGCAAGGGGAAGAGGAGGAGGGTGAGGGAGGGGGGGGGGTGTAGCGTCTATTTTTAGGTCCCGACAGCATGAGAGTGAGGAGTATCTCTCGCCCAGCCAGAGCCCCTCCTCGGCACGTGAAACAGACACTCAGGAGAAGAGCACTTCATGTGTCCCGAATACCAATAAGGCACAGGCAGCTGGAGACAGGCTCACATTGCCTGGTCGGCCATGTCCAGAGGAGGGCGACGACTGAAGGAGTCTGACAGGACAGAGACGCAGAGACGCAGAGACGCAGAGACGCAGAGACGCAGAGACGCAGAGACGCAGAGACGCAGAGACGCAGAGATGCAGAGACAGGACAGGGTAGGACAGGACAGGGCAGGACAGGGCTGGACAGGGCAGGACAGACGCACACACACAGGACAGCGCTCGAGTCACACAGACACGGCTTTAACCCAACGTGCCGCTCCAGTGGACAGAGGATGACCCTCATCAACCAAACGTGTGAAACACTGTGCTGAAACAGTGAAGCTACTGATGCAGCAGTAGAAACACTGAAGTGTTTTCGAAAAAAATCCTGCATGGTAGGGCTTTATCATTGTTAACATCATGCTGATTGGACCAAAAAAGCAGGTGCGCTCTGCTTGGCACATCCATAGTCCCAACTCGATCTCACACACACCAACTGCGAAGGAGCAGCAAGAAATCTAATCTGTACTGAGGGACAGACACACTCCAATCTCCCCCCTGCCCAGGTTTTGTTCAAAGGTACCTTCGTTTTACTCGGTAAACCTCACAAGCTCCCATTAGCTCGCCTTGGCAATGTCCTGTAATACATTATCTGTTCACTGGCTGAATGGAACAGAAGTACACATGCTCTGTTTATAGAGGGGATGGTAAAGGTTGTTAGCCACGTCCAGGCACCATCCTGAGGGGACATTACGAGAGCCCGGGAAAGGAAGGGGAATCTGATTTATATGACATTGTACAAGGCAGTTCAGTAGGACGTAATGCTATTCCCTTGTACAACCGTAGCATACAGGTTGTTGTTGCTGAATCTCTCACTTGTGTGCTTGGTTGGTTGACTAGGTTGGTTATCAGTGTCAGGGTGTGATTTACTTCTGTGTGTTTTGGTATAACATACGACCGTGCTCACAACGCACACACTGCACACAACACACAACACACACACACCACACACACCACACACACCACACACACCACACAACGCACGCACCCCTCCCTAGCCTTGGCTGTTGTGTCGACACCCAGTGGTAGTGCTGAAGATAATAAGGTTTGACTGAGTGCTGGTGTGGCTGTCATGGTAAGGCTATCCATCAGTGACCCCAGTATAATGGCAAAGAGCGCAAAATAGCTGCTGTGCTTTTACACTGTCAGAGGAAATGTCACTCCATAATTAGCCTTGAGTTGGAACTGATACAGAATCTCTGGGAGAAAACTAAAAAATCTGATGTTATTTCTCCAAAGGCAACTATTTCAGGCTCTCGTATGTTATCGTCACGGTAACGGGGAGGACAGGAACAGGAAATGAAAGAGAGGTGGAGACAGCAGAGTGAGGGAACAAAGGGCGAGCAAGAGAGAGAGAGAGAGATTCTACTCTCACACCACATTTTGTAGATGCTTTCATCTCACAAAAACAGAATTTGCAGACAAGACATTTCTTTCAAAGGTGATGGTTAGAATGATTTGTACTTTGCTCGCGTTTTGTTCAGCTAGAGTTATGTCTGTGGTTATTTGCTAAAAACATCTGACCATTTTGATTCAAGAATCTTACAAAACAAACTATTTGAAGGAAACTGCATTGTGCACTGTGGCTGGTAGGTTTTGACAATTAGCCAAATCTTAAACAAGTTTAAGGTTTGATCTACTGTAAGTATATTACGGTTATAGTCAAGTTACGTTTTGCTGTTTACGTAACAAGCAAGTGCTGTCTTACGTAATGTTTTAGTAAGGCAAAATCTTGGTTCATAAGTTTTGACAAAATGTATGCAAATGTGTGACATAACGTCAGAAAGCACTGAGGATTTCGCTACTTAACCAGCTGAGCAACTCTGGTCATTCCGTGCAGATGCAGTTACAGGAATCTGAACAGGGGTAGCACATTGCCTTCTAATGCATTTGTTTACATACCGTCGATAATTAAACTAAAAGAACCGTGATCTATGGCACCACAATCAAAGGAGAGAGATAAGCCGTGAAACCATTTTGATCGTAATGAAGGCCTTGTAAATGAATCTAACCTTGATGTTTAGTAAATAGTTTAAATGTTCATACAGTACACTGTATTTGTACTGGTAGAATTAGTATAATCATTGTGATCATTATGGTCTTATCGCGTGTGAAAACAAATATTTGCTTCTCTTAATATTCAATATGGATAATAACAAATATGTATTTCTATGGGGTCTGTCAGGCTCAGGCACAAAGAGCCAAAATGGCTGACAGTCGAGAGACGAGAGTCTTTTAAGCTGAACTAATGATGTGAAGCAGTGAGCTGGGTTGCAGGTGACACCAACCTTTCGAGCTAGCAAATGTGCTGTATTTAGCAATGTGTCCCATAATGGAGGAGGTTCTGTTTCCGAAAGGATTTTTCAGGAATTAAATTAGTCACTGTCACATTATTTCAATTGAAATAATTATTATATTTTTTTAAAGCACGGAATATACAAAGAGGAGGATGGGAGGATTGGGATGGTGGTTTGAAGGCGGCTGACGATGAGCATGTTTGTTTAGAGTGTTCGATATGAAGCTATGAGTCATGAGTGAATCAACATTTTCTTTTGGAGGAGAAAATACGCTGCTTTGCAGGACCTAAATACCTTCCCTGCTGTGATGTAAAAGCCCAGATTGGAGTGGAGTGTCCTCTGACTGGTTTCCAGAACTTCAAAGGAGAGAGGAAGGGAGAGAGCGTGCGTGTGGGGGGAGCAGAGGAGGGAGGAATGGATAACTGGATGGATGGAGAGATGGATAATTGGATGGAAAAATGGATGGATAGATAGAAGGATGGATGGAGGGATGGATAGATAGAAGGATGGATGGAGGGATGGATAGATAGAAGGATGGATGGAGGGATGGATAGATAGAAGGATGGATGGAGGGATGGATAGATAGAAGGATTGATGGAGGGATGGATAGATAGAAGGATGGATGGATAGATAGAAGGATGGAGGGATGGATAGATAAAAGGATGGATGGAGTGATGTTGGCAGTAGACTACTCACCACAAGGATAGATAGAGAAATGTAAAAGGTGAGAGGTAAAGGGAACCGACAGACAGACAGAACGACAATTCAAAGAAAAGGAAAGATAGACTGCATCTGCACACAAGAGACATGGACAAGGAAAAGTGTGATGTGTCTTCACGTGCATGTCAACACAGACTGACTGCAAGCTAGTCTGTTTCGAGCTACAGCTGACCATTGCAGGCCTCATTCTGGAACATCATCATGAGTCTGTAACTTGGGCTTGGGCTCAAGGTCTGGGTCTGGGATCGAGGAAGGGATAATCTAATAGAAATCCTGTAGGAATTAAATGAGGGCGCAAGATGAGACTTGTAAGAAGCTGAATCAGCTACTACACATTTCCAACGCCCCCAATGTTCACAATCCCTTATGAGAGTGAGCGTTTAATACATTACACTCATACCCAGTTCAGAGCTAGACAGCGATAGTATGGCCTTCCAAAAAAACGAAAGGGGTCGATCACATGTTTGCCACCACTGCATGCCAGAGTGACGGATATGTAGACTTTCCTCTTCCACCTGATCAAGAAGTTCCTTTGAACATGCATTGGCTCTGTCTTATGATGTAAGCTCCAATTCCCATGGGGAAGTCAGATGGCTGAGCGGTGAGGGAGTCGGGCTAGTAATCAGAAGGTTGCTGGATCGATTCCCCACCGTGACAAATGACGTTGTGTCCTTAGGGCAAGGCACTTCACCTTGCTTGCCTCGGGGGGGGGAATGTCCCTGTACATACTGTAAGTCGCTCTGGATAAGAGCGTCTGCTAAATGACTACATAAGTAAGCTGTGTCTCTGGCTGTCACGGTGAAATACCTGGAGTATCTTCACAATCTGGCCACAATTTGAGTGTTGCTCGTGAGAAACATTATTTTCTCTTTTGTACAAGAGGCGTGTTTCTACAGAGTAGCCGTTCCCTCTGGTTGTGTGGCTGGCTGATCAACGTGGCTGCAACACTAAAATGGACTGATTGACCCCCTCAATAACTAGCACAGAACCTATGACAGCACACATCTACAGTATTGACTGAACTATGAGCGAAAAGTGAACAAGCCTTTGTTGGTTTGAACAACAGAAAAAGTACTTGTGTTACGTGTGTCTACATTTACAGCAATCAGCAAATCGATAACGTCCACTTATAACTTTGCCCTGCGTTATTGAGGTTTTGGTTTGTTTGTTCCTAAGGGAAGGCGTACAAAAATGTTTCAATTCTCAAACTGCCACAGTGAGTAAAGAAGGCATACTTCACACAGTCTGAAAAAACATTAATGGAATATGAAAATAGGCAAGAGACCTTGTGCGGGTGGAGGTGAATTGTGGGTTATGCTTCATGCTATGAAGGTATTCTTTTGCAACAACATGAGTGCAACCCCTTACATAATATCTTACTAGTGTTCTGTGATATTACCTAAGAGGCATTTTTTGGCTACTGTCATGAAAGATTGATGGCAAGATAAGCAGGCGCCTCTGTGACTGTATCATTGGTTCTCACACCTCCAAATACAAGCACTCTTACAGAGCCAATAAATACAAAAAACACCAGAGTGTTGACTTCCATGTCAGCACAGGAGAATGACACAGATTCATGGGGAGGTTAGAAGGAGGACATGATGACATTTGATAACCACAGCAAGACATTGCAGCTTGCATCACAAGACAGAGTCAATGCATATTCAAAGGAATCAGTCTATAACATCAGGCCACTTCAACAAATGGGGCTGATACCTCGTTCTGAATGCACAGATGGGGGTTTCTGTTCGGAGAGAAAGAAAAAATGCTATCTCACAGATAGAGGGAAAGATGAGAAAAAAAGCATCAGTAACATGCTGTTTTAAAATCTGCTCTGTATTGATGTGGTATGTTTCAGGCAGGGTACCTTAAGAAAACAAATCTTTTGTCTTAATTTAAATACTGTGGTGTAAAGATTACCTCAAATTGACAGGGAATTACGACTGTCCACTAATCTATGTTGCTTTACTGTTAATTAACAGCTTTAGTATAATGACTGAGTCTCTAAAATGACTAATTGTTTTCAATATTTGTTTACTTTTTTCAGTCACTAATGTATACATTTGTATTCCATCCTACATTGCTTCCTTTCCTTCTCTCTTATTGTGACAGCTAAGCAGATCCAAGGCCTCAGGAGGGACAAGCGAGCATCGGCAGTTCTAGGAAGGAAGCAGGGTTGCCACCCGAACTCATGCACAAACACCCATATGCATGCACGCATACACTTACAAACACCTACATACATCTACCCACATACACACATCTGAACATTCAGAGGACTACTGTACTTACCCACACACACACACACACACACACACACATCCACACACACATCTGAACATTCAGAGGACTAGGAAGACAGTGAGGTTGTGTCTCACATACAAACACCGACGCCTACTGTACTCTACACACCCCCCCCACACACACACACACACACACATCTTGGGCTGTGATTTGGCTCTAAAGGCAGACGTTCTCCTCTCCTGCTGAGGGGCTGCGAGCCCACATCTTCACCAGGCTGTTTTTGGCCCACATGAAAAATTCAATGCTGTCCCTCGCCATATTCAGCCTACATACAATACAGTGCACCGCACAGCATTATTCATGCTACTGTGCATGTGACCACGCTTAGAGGAACACACTCACACACAATATGATGTAGCATGCTTCCATGATGTTTTATAGATGAGGGATGACATGAGTGTATGAGTGAGCGAATGCGGTGAGCAAAAGATAAACTGACGTTGATGTTGTACTTGGGTTATCGACTTTTCCTCGTACCATATTGAATCCTTCATTGTCGCTGACTTTTACCTATGGGATGATAGTTTGTTTTGACCTTAACACACACTTGAGATGCTTCAGCAATACAATCTTTAATGTTTCCTCAGAGTGAATCAGGTGCGTGGTGTTAATGTTTGTGTACAAGTTGCCTCAGGAAGCACACATCCCAACAGTAATGAGGTCATCCCCTGTGCACCCAAACGTCCATTTTCATTAGAGGTAAACGACAAGACAGAAGGGGGAATAAAGAGGTTTTTCCCAGCGGACAGACTGTAAAATCTTGAGCCGCTGACATCACTGGTGATTCTCCCCTGTCAGCAAGATTAAAGCTCACAAAATATCTCTCATTGTACGCTGTCCATGTAAAGGACTGATGCTTGGAAGCATAACCCTTGAAAGTGCACATTTACAAAGTCCATGAAGAGGATGAGCATCTTTGCCACTTAGAAAAATGCAATCTTGTTCAGGGTTACAGAACTCCACCAGGTTGCCTTCATCGGATAACATTAAGGGCATTGGTTCACTCAAGCACCCTCCAGTACACAAGAAGAAAAGTATCATATTCTCGATTAGGTGTTGCCATTTCCTCTGTAATAGTGTCATGGGGATGGCTTGGAAAGAAGCAGAAGTCACATGTGGTCAAGAGGCCAAGGACTGCAGAAACACAGGAGGATTCTTCACAGAGAGAGATGAAAGACACATCTGGGACTCGGCTCTGCATTACAGAGCACAGCACAAGAGCCCTTTGGGAAAATAACTAGGTTACCACATTTGATGGTGATGAAAAACCAGTTTTTAACCTAAATTAGAACCTAATTGTGAAATAACTGTTTCTGAAGTTTGGAATAGTGGAATCAAAGTCGAATTGTGTTCAGAATGGAAAATGTGCAGTTATAGAAATATAACATGTACATTTAAATACATCACTGGATTACTTTACAAACCATTGCTATCACGATCAAAAAGGGGATTTGCAGATCAATAACAGGAAGAAGGAAGGGTGAAACTGAACCCAACAAATCGATAGAAATGCTCTTACACAGGATGCAGCTGTTTTCTTGCTACAGACTCTTTCATGCAGAAAACACTGTTTCATCAAATGAGTGACATCACTTATATCCTACACCCTGCTAGCTAAAACAAACAAGGAATAACATATTCATCGAAATACCACCCCCATATCTCTTAAGGTTGCCCTGCTTTCCATTTACATTTACGCGTTTAGCAGACGCTTATCCAAAGCGACTTCCAAGAGAGAGCTTAACAAAAGTGCATAGGTCCCTGATCATAACAACAAGATAGCCCCAAACATTTCAGGTAGACAAAACTTGAAGCATACATTGTGAAAACCAAATAAGTCCCAAAGGGAAGAACCATAAGAGCATGTAGTTAAACATGTTACAACTAAACATCATGAACCTCAAAAGTGCAAGGGTGTACCTGTGGAAAAAGCAAGCAACAATAATACATTTCACAGCGACTACAATCATTTTAGGTCCGTTTTAACTAACCAACAAGAGCAACAAGTCTCTCAGTAAGAGTCATTGTGATCCTGGAGGAACCCAACATCAGGTCCAGCCAAGTACCGTTGTACTCCCGGAACAAGTGCGTCTTGAGCTTTTTCTTGAAGGTGGGGAGACAGTCAGTGTCTATGATGGAGGTGGGGAATTGATTCCACCATTGGGGGGCCAGACAGGAAAAGAGCTTGTGTTGGGACCGGGCACTCTTGAGCGGTGGGACCACCAGACGGTTGACCACCAGAAGAAGACCGTAGGTGGTGGCTGGGGGTGTAAGGCTGTAGCATAGACTTAATGTAGTCAGGTGCAGTTCCGTTCCAACAGTCAACTTACATTACCATTGTCTTATGGTAAAGTAGAATCTTATTTAAGCAGACCATGAAGTAGATACACTAGCTACCAGAAGCTTGCCATGCAGATCTGCATAGACACATTGATGGCTATTCACTCATCGGAGCCTTACTATTGTAAAGGACAGGTGAGCAATGAGATAGCTTCAGTGTTTTACTGCTTACTGTTAAATTGAGTACTCAGGGATGTATACACTAATGAAAATCTGGTCAAATTTTACCTTGAGGAGTAATGTTTTCATGATGGTAAAACTTTCATTAAGTCATCCTTATCATGTTAGAAAACATTTGGTGAAAAGTAATACATACAGACAAGTGTGGTTCATAAATAGCCCTTTGGTTTTAGATGTGCTTTACATTGACAACTTAAACAAACTCATTCCTTTCAAACAGTAACATCTCCAACCCTTTATAAAACGTATCTATTTATATTTTGTTTTATTATTTTATAATAATATATAAAATAAACTCTGTAGAAATGATTTACTTGGTATGACCAATGATTCGTAACATATTAAGATGGAATAAACATTGGACCTGCCAAGCCCTTGCATTTCCTGCAACGCTCTGATCATATAGAGATGCAGGCAGCAGGCAGAGTACATGTGAGCTGAATTCAAATGCACAGAAGGGTGTTAGTCTGTCTATTGTCTACCGAGGTGAGATTTCAGACTGATCGGTAACAAGCGTCTGGCTCTTATTCCCAGGTATACCTCTCATCTTGATCCACCTGTGGCTTTCATTGTAGCACCATTGTGAAGCAAAATACAACTTTTAACAATTAAAGCAGATTTTGCTTTCTGCACGAATGATTGCAAAACCAACCATTGGCAACATCCTGTACATGAATTAATATTGTACTTGGCATTTGGCAGTCTTCATAACAACAGGAAGTAAACATAATTAATTGCTTCTTTTTTTTGCCCATTAGCAGAAAAGTGGCATAAAGACAAAAAAAAAAATAATAATGAGCAGAATCATTTAGCCATGAGTCATAGCTTAGAGTAAACAAAATCCCATATGCACTGTGTTTAAAAAGTACACGAAACAAGCCAACCTAATTTCCTTCCCTGCAGACACATAAATAACTGAGAATCGTCTCCACAGAACACCATGTGTCTCCCTGGAGAGTATGTCTTGAAGTGCAATACATCCGACAGTCAAAGATGAAGAAGAATTGCAACGACAGCATACCGAGGATTTTATACACCTTATGCTTTTTTTTTTGTCGGCTGGTAAACATTCCGTCCTAAAATGTGAGATAGGACATCCATGGCCAAATGGGCTCATGTATCGCAAACCAGAGACCATTTCCAAGCTTAATTGTATGTGTTGCTGCATGATCACTTGCATATATGCATCTTATGTGTGTGAGCATGTGGGTGCTTCACTGTATTAGGTAGCATGTATTGCAATCATACAACAAGCCTGCATGAACACGCATTTGCACTTGTGACTATGGTAACAACAATGTGCCCATGTTCGACAACTCTTAGCTGGCACACGCAGAGCATTGAAACCCAATCCAAATAAAAACACCAATCCAACTAACGGCAAAGCACCACGACATAGATAAAATCTATGTCACTCAAGTTCAATCCTGCATGTTTCACACACATGGGCCGGCCTATAGCATCGGGGCTCTGAATGTCCCTTGTGTGTGTTGAGCATCAGGGCTCTGAATGTCCCTTACCTTTCTGTAGACAATCATGTTGGGCGACTCATCGGTTACTCCATTGGTTCCCTGCCCGATGCTGTTGGTCTGTGCCATTGTCCAGTAAGGATTGCAGCCACAGCAAAACCTCAGGTGCTGCTGATGGCAGAAAGACAGAAAATTCTTTTTAGAGTGTGAATTATAAAATGACAATCAGGAGGGTCAACTTCTTCTCCAAGACGTGTATCTACCCCCCCAACATGTAATTTTTACCTCTTTTGGGGGGGTCCAAGTCTAAAATTGGGGGGTCAAACCCCCCCCCCCCCTGTCATTCGAACCCTGAATCCTACTGACAGGTCACTGTAATAATACGCCTGAACAATATATCTGGTCTACTAGTCACATTAAATTAATAAACAGAATGCTTCAGATAGGGTTGAAACTTAACATTTCAAGGCAAGTATTTTGAATCTAGATTGGACGCTTTTCCTGTAGACATTTAATCTTTGATGCTCACTGTGTTCTATCACACTGTATTTAAAGCTAGTATACTAATATCCACACAAACTCATTATCAACTAGTCTTAGATCTACACATATGGTCATCTTCATCCTCTTAAGTTCGCTGCTACAGAATCTAATAAGATGCAGTTGGAAGAGTCCACAGTCCGCTAACACCAGGCAACACTCAGACCTCAGGTTTAGTTGGCAAGAATCCTGGTAGTCTTGACTACAAGGTCAGCATGCAAGCTTTTAATATAAAATTGCGTTGAAATTTGTCAAACGGAAACATTGAAGATACAGCCGTGAACAAAGACATGCGTTCAGCAGTTGTAGCCTATACTTTCATGGCGGTAGTCTATTCTTGAACATGAAAATACAAGTACAATGGAAGACGCCGAAAGATGTTTGAGCGCAATGGGTTACCATACGAACACGAGAGATGTTCATCCTGATACAGTCGCCTCGACACGCTATTCAAAATTAATTTACAGAACAAATATTTAAACGGCAAAGTCGTCTAACCTCAGCTACTTCGGCATAGCCTATAGCCTACCACTCACTCATACCTCTTCACCAAGACAAAACATTCAGATTTCAGTACCATGGACAGCATCCGCAAAACGCCCCGCACCCGTAATCAATCTGTCAAATCTATCATGCATACAACGTAATTGCGTGAACGAATACTATCGATCCTTGGTAATTTACCTGTAAAACGCACAGCCTGCGAATGGAATTCTCTTCCCTTACAGAACTGGTATGCCGTGCGTGCAGTGTGTCAACTGGTAGACATAGGAATGCAAGGATAATTCATTGGCGATGTGAAGAGGCAGGCATTAGATGCAGACTTGGTAGCCCTCTCCTCTCAAAATGATGCTGAACAGCACGGGTGCGCGTCACCCCAGAGTACGTGAACGTGCATCTATACATGACCAATCATGAGCAAGGAATCCAGCCCAGAAATCATGGAACCGGGAGAGATAATAAGGTGTGCAAGTACTAATTGAAGAGGTTGTAATGGTAAGAGTAACCATAATTCAAAATGATGCCCTGAGCCTGTATTATAAGGAAAACCTGAAGGTTTGACACAGGTTATAATGCAATGCAATGAAACAACACCATCTTTTTGGGACAAAGAGTTTTAGATGTGCACCTATATATTGACGATGATTTCGTGATAATATACATCCAGAACAAGCACTGGGAATGCATGTGGCCCATCATGGTTCATTTGGTCCGAACCGGATTATGCAATGTCACACGTTAATATAATATGTGAGAGAGAGATAGAGAGAGGGAGAGGGAGAGAGAGGGAGAGAGGGAAGAGAGAGAGAGAGAGAGAGAGAGAGAGAGAGAGAGAGAGAGAGAGAGAGAGAGAGAGAGAGAGAGAGAGAGAGAGAGAGAGAGAGAGAGAGAGAGAGAGAGAGAGAGAGAGAGAAAGAGAGAGAAAAAAGAGAGAGAAAAAGAGAGAGAGACAGTTCGCCGAATGAATGTTAAACAGTGCCCCCATCTAGTGGCTGAAAAGTTTGCGATGAAGGCGCTGCCTCAGAACTCAATCTCCCAGCATGCTTTGAGGGTTTGCTCCGAAGCGGAAACAAAAGAAATCACAAATTTCTCAAAACATTCTAGTAGATAGCTAGTTAGTCAAAAGAGAAGAACAGGTACAGGACCGACAGGTGCGTACGGTAGCTAACACCACGAACATACATCTGGAGGACTGACATGGCTTTAAAAAGAATACAGAAGGTGAGTGTGAGCAACATTTTTATTACGTCGTCATTCTTAGAAACGGTTGGTCACCACCACCATGGCACCGGCATAATTCCACGATAGCATATATTGCAATGCTTAAAAGCTAGCTTTCTAGCTAACTGTTATTGTCTTTGCTAGGATTGGGTAGCAAGTGACCAAACACTTGTACTACATAGCTAGCTATGATATTTAACTAGTAAACTCGTTGGGTAGATGGATAGCTGCCGATATTACTAGCTTGAGGACTCGTTTCGGTTTAAAGTAGCCTAACGTATACTAACAATGGCTTAGTCTAGTTAGCCAGCAGCTAAAGTATCTACGCTGCAGCTTGGCTAGCACAGCTAGTTAGCTAGCTAGCAAGCTTGCTAGCCTAGCTTTCTCGAACTAACCATTCTGACATCATTCTAGTCTGTATAGTTAACTAGCTTTCTGGCTAGAGGAAGTCAACATTTTCTGGAACCATAACTATAGGGTGTTACAGTTGACTGCTAGCTAGTGTGTGGATAAAGCACCTGACGTTAATTAGGGTGTCTTACGTTGGAACGGCTGTCATTAATTCAAATATAGTTAGCCAAATCTTTTGCTAAGTGAAAGGTGCATTAAGTGAAACTGTTCACAAATAAAAACTTATACTAGTCTGAAATGTGTGCTTGCTCTTTTAGTAACTGGTTAACTACATTGTTCTGTTCATACACAATGTTAAATTATAGGAACTACATGATTTGCAAAGGGATCCTCCAGCCCAATGCTCTGCTGGGCCAGTTGGAGAGGACTGTAAGTCAGTTAAACCTAAAATACCCTCACGTGAATCTTTTTGGCACAAACTCACAATCAATCATGATGGTAGTTATTGTTATCAGTAATATGATATGGTTCATGGGTCATGTGAAGCCTTTCTTTATTTATTTGTAGTGTTTCACTGGCAAGCCACCATCATGGGACCGGTAAGTCCTTTTCTGGATATTTTCCCCGGATATTTCTGGATATTCAGTATACAATGGTGTTATTATGTTGACTGACAGGCTTTCTAATCATTGTGGAGACGATAGACTCATCTCCATTTTTCTCAGTGTAATAACCCATGTCCTTTAGCATCACTACGTAGCACTTATGTCCAATCCATCGTTTAATGAGGAATGATGTAGGGTATCTGACGGTGGAACATGGTGTTATAAGCCATTATTACCTCTGTAACTATATACAATGAGAAGAAAATGTGACACTTTTTTAGAAGGTTAGATGTGAAACAAGGATAACAGGATTGATTTGAAACTGAAGGAGCTGCAATCATTGAAAATAAACACTTATTATTTAAATTGTAGATCATACAGGTATTTGTTCTTCAAACACTGTAAAGTTAGGCCTGTGCTCTCTCCATCAGACTGACAGCCCATTTCAGGGTGGAGTGTTCTTCCTCACCATTCACTTCCCTACAGACTATCCCTTCAAACCACCAAAGGTGAGTAACGTCTGATGGACTGTTATGACATTTACATTTAGTCATTTAGCAGATTTACAGTAAGTACAGGGACATTCCCCCCGAGGCAAGTAGGGTGAAGTGCCTTGACCAAGGACACAACATCATTTTGCACAGCGGGGAATCGATCTGGCAACCTTCTGATTACTAGTCTTGACTCCCTCACCGCTCAGCCACCTGACTCCCCGCCATGATATGTGCTGCGTGTTTTGTTTGTTTCACATACATGCCTTTCTTTGTTTATTCCACCCCACTTGTCCACTCCATTCAAACCAGAGTTATCGTATGCCAACAAAGTTCCAATGTGAGTGGGAATGTTTGTAAACGAGTGAGCAGAGGATGAAGAATTCTAACACGAGTCCTGAATGTTGTTCTCTTTGATTTGTGTCTCCATAGGTAGCCTTCACAACAAAAATATATCACCCTAACATCAACAGTAACGGGAGTATTTGTCTGGACATCTTGAGGTCACAGTGGTCGCCAGCCCTTACAGTATCAAAAGGTAACAGACATGTTGTCATGTTGTTAAATCATGACCGTTAATGCTACTTCTGACACTCCCCCCAAATCACTCATATCCATGTCCCCTTTCTCTTAGTTTTATTGTCCATATGCTCCTTGCTATGTGACCCAAACCCAGATGACCCCCTAGTCCCAGACATAGCACACATCTACAAGTTGGACAAAACTAAGTGAGTCTGAATATATGTATTATTCCTGCTTGCATCAATACAGGGAATTGACTCAACCAATGGCTTGACATTACAGCTCACACTCATTGTTAACATTTATACTGTTTGTTTTCAACAGGTACAACAGACTAGCCAGAGAATGGACACAAAAGTATGCAATGTAAAGGACTAAGATTTTGGCTGAGAAAAAGGTTGAGGCAAAGGTTTGCTGGACAACTGACCACAAAGTACTGTTGAAACGCTGAATCAACACTGGTTAAAGAAGAAGTGTTTGATAAAAAAAAAAAAAAAAACTAAAACACTTTCTCTTCCCTAATTAACTGATTTTACGCTTTGAAGTCACATTTTCAATTTTCTTTTGAAAATTCCATAGTTTTTATAAGTTATTATTCTGTTGTCGCTAACATGGCTTGTAAAGATTAAGAGCCAATTATGGTTTCTTTTTTTTCTCCATCTTTTAGGTACAGTTTTTTTTCTTTTAGAGATTTTTATTGTATGGTATAAAGCTATACAAAATCTATTTTTATCATTTTGCATTAAAAAGTGAAACGAGGCATTTTGTGCTGGTCATTATTGTGAATATTTAACCTAAGAATTCATCTAATTTAATGTTTGTCTATTTAATTATCTAATCATAATCTGTGTTTATTTTCTGCTGTATGTTGGACAGTGTAAACTTTGTGAAATTTTTCGTACAAGATACACGTAGAATGAAGCCTATATATTCAGATTGGACGGTCAGACGCATCACTCAGTGGTTTAAATTGACTTCAGTCATTTAACCACTAGGTGGGAGTATTTACCTGTACTGACAACATCTTAGAAATACTTCAAGTATTTTGATGCCTCCATTATTTTGTATATTGGGTTATTTAGTGATTCTTGCATCTTGCTATAATGTTAAATCGTGTCAAATGATATTCATTATCATCAGTCTCGCTTAAAAGGTTTATTTTCGTCAAGACACGGTCTTTAAGGAACGCATCATTGTGGTGCTGATGAAATAATATTTTTTACCGTTGGATTATAACTACCCCTCTCTTACATAGTCAATTTATAGTCTGTGGGTTTATACTATCCAGTTTAAACATACCTGGAACAGTTGCTATTGTGAACTTTCTTTCATTAGCCCAGTTGTATTTCCTTGATCTTAACCACGTAAACTAGGGCAGGATGCTACCTAGGTTAGACCAAGTTATTCATCACACATCTATTAACACCGACTGAGGGTTTATCCAGGTCTTCCGTTAGCACTTTAAGAATAAGACACGATAGCCTATCTTGCGTCTTAAAGTTTGAAGTTGTATGGTCTACTTTTGGGCTATACGTCAGAGTTGTATTTCAGTGCTTGTATTTATAACACTAAGTAGCTTTTATTAATTTCTGCCTAAACTATCTGGTGTAGATGGATTAGGCATATCAGATACAGCCTGCCACCAATCCGCATACAACTCGTGATCGTAGACAAGTCACATTTTGCATAGGTTCATTTTTACGAGGGGGACTAGAACGACTTCGTAGAAAGTAGAGTCGGCGGCTACTAGGAGAGATTCCAGATGCTGGGTAAAACTTGCTTTGGGAGGAGTCCCATATTTAGATCTTTGTGTAGGCTTGGCCTATGACACGTGACAGATTTCCCGAGTAGTTCTTGTACAGTGCATCAATTTGAGCGCTCAAGGGTCAGCAAATAGAAGTAGCACCTAATCACACCAGTTTATTTTTTAGTGGTGCTGATACGTGCGAGAGGGATTCAGTGAAGTCGCACTGCGCAATGATGATGGACAACATTTCAAACTGAGTGAAAGGATAAAGTTGGGAAACAGCTTTACAACTTTACTCTTTAGTGTAGCTTTAAAATTACTTCGAAACGCAGTGGTCATTGGAAACGTTGCTGTGCAGCGCAATGGCTGCCCAGTGCGATTCTTTGAGCGGATACTTGCACCAGTCGGACCAGGGCTCAAACAGCGAGCGCAGTGACTCCCCAATCCCCGGATCCGAAGATGACTTGAGCGGACCCCATGTCTTGCCAGACCCAGAGTGGACGGAGGAAAGATTTCGAGTTGACCGCAAGAAACTGGAAGTCATGCTACTAGGTAAAGTACTGTAGACCTATTGATTTGTGTAAACCGTGGTGCTACTTTGGGAAGAATACGAGGGAAATGTCTGCTAAGTTTCCAGTAGGCTAATTAAGTTAGCGAATGTTCTGTTTTCCTAGGCCTTCCAAGTTTTTCATTGTGTGTCTTTCAAGGAGATTAAACGGAAAAAGGTTATTTGACTCTAACCTGTAATGTAAGATTATCATTTTTATTGAGCCCGAAAGCATGTTAATAATCAAACAAAAGAAATTGCCCAACTTAATTTTAGCTTTGAAGTTTCCCAATTAGGCATCGAATTGTCAAGGCCAAACTTGCTGTGATGACACGCTCGTTCTGACCAGGGAAGGCAGATTGGTTTGGCGTTAATGTCACAACTCGACCAATGGGAGTCGCTACGCAGCAGTATTGAGTTCAATTTGCCTAATCTATGTAAATCCTGACCAAATGGAAATTCAAATTTTGGTGTTATGTTAACATATCCATAACTAATGATGCTGACCTACAGCCAACTGTCCAACTTCTAGTTAAAGAAGTGGGCTACCAACCGCTTACGGTGTGGCGTGGTTTGTGTGAGTAGTCCTTAAACCCTATGTGCTAAAAGACCAATTTATTATCAACCTTCAGCATAACTCCACTCTTTTTCAAAAATCCTCAACTGGTTACTGTTAAAGCTTTGACATTGTTTATAAAAACAGTTACTAATAGCTTCTCTTAATTTACAGTTGAATGGGGTGATTTCAGGATGTTTGAGTGGCAATTTTCCAACGATACCATTTGAATAAGGTCATAATTCTTTCTCTCCAAAACACATCATGTTCGTTATGCAACTGAATGGAGGTTGGGAGCTTCTTTATCCATCTCACAACAGCTAGTCATTGTCTACATGGAAATTAAGTCAAAAGTAAAAACAAGAAGTATTAGTTGGCTCAAGTTCTGTAAATTATATCTGTACAGCTAATTGTTCCACTCTCTCACGATTAAGTACTGAAAGCACCTGCAATGACTCAGCCAAAATACTATCCACACTTTCACCGTGTTGTGTGTGTACTTTTTTTTGTACTTTGGAAAGTTTTTTGTGGATTAATCCTCTTCATAAACAAACACGTATTCACACCCAGCCTCTCAGCCTCCTCGGATGGCGCTTCATAGCTGCAGCTCTGTGCATTCCTCAAAGCTCCATGTCATTCCTGCCTTTTCCAGGAAAACAACTTAACCAGAGGCCGGCCCTAAACCATGGTTCCCATCCGGACACAGTGTGCCACGTCAGTGTGTGTGTGTGTGTTCGCAGATGTGTTATTGTGAGTAAGAAGGTGACATATTTCCCTCTGCAATGTGTTTGTGTTGTACAAACTAAATAGAAGCATAGCCTTAAGATTTACATGCAAGGGGTAAGTGTGTCGTTTTCTTAGCTCTTCTTTGGGTTTCATCATGAGAGGGATATTTCTCATGGTTCGTGCTACAGTGGGCGCATGGAGAACACAGGGTTAGGGTTACCTTTCCCTGCCTCTGTCATCTGTCTTCCCTGGTCAGCTGGAGTTTCAGGTTGGAGTGATACGCTGTCAGCCGTGTAACAGCTTTGGTCGTCCTATTTTTTTGCGTGGGAGTCCCAGGGTGTTCCCTGTCTCATCCAACTTTTTTTGGGAGGAAATGATTTATTTATGAGTAGAAAGAGGAGTTTGTTGTTTTAGCCTTTTGTGACTAATTTGAACCCATGTCTTGTCTGTGTATTCTCAACCAATGAGTATCTTTGTTCAAATCGGTGTGTTCTGATTGGTCGCTGTGTGTTACCTTCATTGCTGTAACATCTGGCTGTTTTCTTTGGGGTAAAGAAAACAGACTTTTTGACGCAGTGTCCTGTGTTCTGAAGGGTTCATAGGCATAGTTAGGCCCACAATGAAACCATTGTGTGGAAATGTCAGTTTATTTTGACACTATTTTTCATGATTTGTGATGGTATCTCTGACCTTGCTCTCCTTGATGCTCCTGTAACATTATCTGTTGCTAAGCGCCAGAAGCTGTGCAATACCCCCTCAATGTCAGACAATATCTCACACACAACACCACTGCTAACTTGTGCATGTGGACAGGTTATTTAAGCACTGATTATGGAGAAAGGACATTGTTTACTGTGATACATTCATGTGGATGCATCTCATCTGCAAATAAAAAAACGATCACAGTCAAACAATGTTCCAGTTCTGCCTGTTAATGTCATTAGTTTAGTGTATGTTCCTCTCAGTAGTCTGGATTAGATGAAACAATGAACACACAAGTCTTCAACCAGCCTCAACATTTGTTCACATATGGATCACACTCCTTGGCCGTACATGCCAGAAGAATTGTGTGATGGACGTAAAAGGGCTGCTTTACTATTGGCCGAGTAATCCTATGCCATGTAGCAAAGTGATCTGTGAGGGGAAGTGATGGTTGGGGGAATAACAGCTTCGATGTGCAGGCTTCTGACTTGAGTGGATCTGTCCTGTCTCTTCCTGTGTTTCCATCTCAGATCCAGGTGGAAGAGAGGGCGTGACAGGCTGGAGGAGAGGTGCAGTAGCTTCTCAGGAGCCATGTTAACGCTAACAGAAACATCTCGACTACAGTGCATCACTTCAGAATAAGGGCGCGCTTGCATTTACCGACACTCGCGCACATGCGTTCACAGTTCACACACACACACACACTCACTTTATTTACATGTGCATTCCTCCCCTCCCCCAGTCTGGCAAAGTTGGCTTCCTAAGATATATGGAAATAATTAGCTGATTAGAAACACTGGATCCAAGAATCCCAAGGTTGGCAGGTATACAAGGTTCCAGGGTTTAAACCGTGAAGCGTTTGTGTGGTGAGCACAACTCGACAGCTCTTTGCTGTTGCTGGGACCGTAGACCAAGTCTATTTTAAGTTGGCAGATCTTGGTACGGTTTGAAAAGTCTTTAAGCTAATTGTTCTCGGTACAATGAAACAACCTTTTTAAGACTTGTTAACAATTGAGTAAAATCATTGAGGCGAGGGTGGGAAACGTTCTCATACTGTTCGTTCTATACAAAATAATTGAGAGTTTATATGGTGCAAGCTTGCATGTGTTGTTTCTACTGCTCCCATCACGCCAAATAGATGCAATATATTTGGGCTGAATTGTGATCCAGCAGGGTTTACTGGGGGTCACAATTTTCCTTGCTAACCATGTTAAACATGAGAATTGATGTGAAATCTCTACAGGCTCCTGGAGCGTGGTACTGACAAACAAACCTCGCTGCTTGCAGATTAACTACAACAGCCCCCATTAAATGAATACTTTCCCTGCTTTAACCTAATTCGTTTTGCTTCCCTTCAAACCACAGACTATTACTGAGTGGCTGTGTGTTGGCCCTGGTCAGTAGGATGTCTTCGATTAGCAACCAGCAACCAATATTTACATTTTGTTGATGCTCTTTCTGGTTTTATGCCAGGGCCTTTGCTATAGATGTACCATACATTGTGTGCATAGAGTACATTTGTATCTAACAGGAAGGAGAAGTAGGTATCAAGATGTTTGCGCTTGAGTCAAGAGTTTGTGAGAGGGCCTCATCCTCCTCTTTCTCCTCTTCTCTTCCTCCTCTCCTCTCCTCTTTCTCCTGGGTGCTGAGTAAGATCTTCAGACAGGAAGTGAGTGTCGTTTGGGGAATGTGCTTCAGGCACGCTCTCCTCTGCTGCAGCTGAACACTGGCCTGTTGTTCCAGCCTTCGTGTTCCTTCTGCTCCAGCTACAGGCTTCCACTGTCACACATCTCACAAGTCACACACTGGTATAACATTTACAGTAGCCTTCATTTAGGCCCAGGGACAGATTACCAGGAGAAATCATTGTCGTTTTCGGTGTGCACAAGCAACCACCGAAAAGCGCTCAATGGTAGTGCTCGATGAAAATTAAACTCATCTTCCAATCATATTGAAAGTCAACTGTTGTTTGGATCGTCGCCTGTGTTTGAAGTTTCAAATCGGTGAAACAGGCTGATACAATTAAACAGTCATATTCGACTTTGCTTACGCGTTGAATTCCTTCATCCCAAGCATGATGAAGCTTTCAGGAGCTCTAATATAATTGAGCTCCGGTCTGTGGAAAAACCTGCCTTTCATTACTCAAGAAAATATAACCCGGAATCGTATTTCAACAGTCCACTGCAGCTTGAGTCGGACCCATTTCTGTTTCTGGACCGAAATGAATACCTGTTTTTCTACTTCACTCCATGCTCGTTTTTTTTTTCTTCAGCTTTCAAAGTGCAGATTTACATTCTGTCTGGTTTGCGGTTGCTATTTTAGAAACATTTTAAGGGTGCCCCCCTTTAACTCTCTCTTACACTCTCTCTTTCTCTCACACTCTCTCTCACACACACACACACACACACACACTCCCCTGGAGCTTTGAGTGTTTATCTTTGGAAGACTTCTGGTTTTTGGTTTGTTGTTCTCTTTCTTCATTCAACATTCGGAACAATCTGCGTCTTCTCCTCTGGGCCTGATTGGAGAGAGGACTTTTTATGAGAGGACCTTTGGAGATGGTCCTGGCCACTTTTGAAGTACTACACCCGAAATGAGGGAGGAAGGAAACGTGATCTTATTTGGTTTGGTTCAAACGATGGGAATTCAAAAGCCACCGTAATTGAATTACTTCATTTCCCATGAGCACTTATCTTTGTTGATTGGATGTGTCGTAAAAGTCTTAAGTAATTCAGGAACACGTGGATTTTGATTTATCAGAGTGAGTTTTTATGCATTTTGATAGCCTAGATAAAAATAAAATAAAAAATGCCTGCCCTTCTGTGTGACCAGAGGAACGTAAGTAATAACTAGTGAGTAATGTGCCAGTGATATTTACAGGACAACATTTATTCTCTTCATAGAGACTAACTCCCTCTATTCGTTTGTCAGTGCGGGGGTCTGTCAAAGATACCAGGTAGCAGGGGTGGATTCGGTTCTGCAATTTCACTCTTTATCTACACAAAGGTGGGGGTGGGGGGGTGACAGATATGTTGATATGCCAGAGCAGACCTGGGTCAATTCCTACTTGAAAAATATCCTGGCAAATACTTCAGTGTGTTTTGATTTGCTATGAAAATCTTTGGATCCATCATTAGAGTCAAATATTACACAAATTAAAATTCCCCAAACCATTTCAAAATTATTTTAAAATATTTTATCCATGTAAGTGAACTATGTCTGTACCAGAGAACGCTGGCTTGATTAGCTTTCCTTACTCCAGACTCATTCTCTCATCTTCACTTTAATATTTACCTACATGGTATATTATTTGTATATTAGGAGGTTTACTATATTTTAATCTATGTTCTGTGTACTTATGTTATGTTATGACAGGTTGCTTGTGTTGTCTGTCTTGTCCTAAGAATTTCAGTGCCCAGTCTTTGTTGTCTGAAAACCTTTTAGCTGTCTGATTTTGTTCCTAGAGTACCTTTTTATATATGGTATTTCCTACGATGTTGTGTTTATGAGCTAGCAAAGTCATTAAACTCAGGCCATTTCAGGTCATTTTCTCTCAACTCTCAATCTAGTGACCTTTGGTGTCTGTTCTGTGTAGTTCTAAAATGACATTCTGTCTACTGATCTCCAGGAGGGACTGTGGTACAGATCCGGCTGTTTATTTACCAACCTAATAAACCGGTTGCCTGGCAACTGCAAGAAAGAAGCCATTTTGGGATAGACAACAACTTCTAGAGAGTGATGAAAGGATACAGGTTGTTTAAACTACAGCATTTCTTGTCTCATTGATCCTTGGCAACACTGATAAATACAACCATTTCCTATGGAAAGTTAGTGGGAGTAACCAGTAACCTTTACTGAAGAAACCAGTCAAGGAGGTGGTTGGATTCTGCTCTACCTTTTAATATAAGGACAGTTTTTGTTGACCCATTGTCCGTTTCAGAGAATTAGCTGGTATTGTATGACCTCACAAAGAGATCGACATGAGTGGTACAGTGATGAGCTGGTGCTTCTCAGGAGCTGGAGTCTTGTGAGTGGGTGCCAGTGTGTGTGTGTGTAATGGTGTGCCAAGGCTCTCTACACAGAGAACAGAATTCCCCCTGCTTCTGTTTTAGTTTGACTCCCCTCCCCAGACCCTGGCAGCAGGCCCATCTGCTGAAACGTGACCCTCACAGAAGATATCTTTGATCCTCGTTATTGGACTTGATTGATAGGAACAGGCGTGTCATTGAAAAGCAGTGTTTTCCTGGCAGAAACCGAGTGTCAAATGTTGTCTTTTGTTTGCGGCCCAGACGGGCCTTCCCACTCGTCAGAGCAGCTCTGCACTGCATCCTCACTCAGCTCTCAAGCCTTTTGATGTCGCTAGTCATAACATCTGAGAGTGATCGATGGTCTTAGTTGGGATGCATGGATCTGAGGGTTGGATTTGCAGAGTTGTAAACGTTGGTGTTGACAGCGTCGATATAGATGTGTCATGTACAATGTAGCAGGTTTTGAGTCTTGAGTCATTTGTCAGTAATTTAGTGGTGTTCTCGCTGTGGATCCCAAGATGATGCTGGGTGTAGAGTAGTGATGGCGAGGATCACACCTCTCAAGGATATCTGGGATTTGTAGTTCTGTCAGACATGAACTCAGGAACCTACTTTGCTGAGCCGGCTGAAGGACTTAGCCAGTTAACTTTCACACATGCGGTAAAAGTTTGGATTTAAATGTTGGAAAACCTGTCGATTTTGAACAGAAGCAGAGTAAAGAAATAGACCCAGCTGCCACATTATTTGGCAGTTGTTCCTCAGTGTGAATGTGCTGACAGTGATTCCTGTCTCTGAGGCGATGGCTCTTGGCAGCTCATTTCTCATAAAAACTCATTTATAAAGTCTAATAGTACAATAGACTCTTTCTTTCTCGGTAATCATTTGTTTCAGAATCCTTCTTGTGTAAACAGGGCAATCATTTTTGTATATTTTGCTTCAGTTGTACTATTTTTATATTCTGTATCTTCTCACTCTATTCATCAATCTTCCCCTCGCTCTGTCTCCCAAACCTTCTTCCCTTAATGCACTCATCTCCTATGATCTATTCTCCAGCCTCTTAGTATCGGTCATTTCAACTTCTCTGTGAGGATTTGATGCCAAGCACAGTAGTTCCCAGATTTATCATTGGCTCTACCTCAGTTTGCATGCTCCAGAGACCATGGATCTGCATCCAAGGCAAATACTTTGATTACTACTTGAATTGACTGAGTTTCTATCAAATTCTCAAAGGGGTTCAACAATGGAGACACCTCCTTCTGACAGCCAAATTGAAATGAGGCCATTTGACCTCACGAGGTTGCTGGATTCACAAGATCTGGCGCATCAGGTTAATCTAAAAGGTTTGATGTCAGTTACCTGATATTTTTGTGTACGTGATGTGAATGTTTTTACAAGACTTGGTTGGAGGTGAGCCGAACACTACAAAACAAGGATGCGATCAACAAAAGAACTCTTTCAGGCAAGATTCAATACCGAAGCCTTAACAGGCTACAAAGAAACACTTTTGCTGCACTGAAACCCTTATACCTATAGCTTTAAGAGAGGACTCCATTGATACAAATATATATATTGTTGCATATATATATAAACAACCTTTGGTTTTTAGACAGTGAGAGAGATCTGCTTTTCTACTACAGTAGGTTAGGCCGTTTAATTGCATTTGAGTTTCCCAGGTTTAATGCATCACTGTACTGTACCCGTGTGTTGTGTTGGAGTGGATTTATTTCAGCCTCGGCACCACACCAATCCCCTGATCAATAGCAGATGAATGTCTTATACTCAGGATCTCAGGATCTAGTCCTCATCCTGTTGTGTGTGGAAGGAGGCCATGACTTGTTTACATTCCTCCTCTTCTCTTCCTCCCCTTAAAACTCGATGAATATCTCCCCATTTCTCTCTTGTTTACAAATGCCCTCCCTCCCTCCCTCCCTCCCTCCCTCCCTCCCTCCCTCCCTCCCTCCCTCCCTCCCTCCCTCCCTCCCTCCCTCCCTCCCTCCCTCCCTCCCTCCCTCCCTCCCTCCCTCCCTCCCTCCCTCCCTCCGTGAATAATGGATAGCAGAGTTCATTTGTCTTGCTGTCTGTCAGTATTGCAGATGTTTCGGTTGAGATTACATGAAGTATTTCAGTGAGAGCGCAGAGCTAATGGGCGTGCTTTTGATTAAGTATTTCACATTTGTAAATTCAGTTTTCTAAATGGCACTTTTGGAGATTACTGGTGGTAAATGGCGGTCTGCGTTATGATTCATTAAGCCTCCGCCTGGCTGTATTGATTGTACTATAAGATATGGGACCCAGAGGTCTTAGGGTTAGAGGCTCTCTGATAGTTTGGTGAGGCTGGGTGAGGCTGGGGGCAGGTGCGAGTGGTTGTCCTCGTCTCACCTCATCTCCATGTCATCTTCCTGTTTTATTCCTCCTTATGCCCAATTTGCACCCCACGAATGATGAGGCTGTGTCAAACACAATGCAAGGCTGTTACTGTAAAGAGTATCAATAAATCAAAGTATGCTAAACGTAGATAAAATATACTAATACTTTGCTACTGGATGTTTTTATTTTATAATTGATCTTTTAGCAGTATGGCCATACAAGTATTTGGCAAGCAAGGTCATGTGTGTTTTGTGTAGTGTAGCGTTGTGTAGTGTAGCGTAGTGTTGCGTAGCGATGTGTAGCTGGGTCTGTTGCTGTGTTTTGGCTGTGACCCATAGCAGAGTTCAGGCCTTCTTGGGGTATGAAGGATAAAAGTAGGGAGGCTTCTCCTGTCTTCCCGTCTAACATACTGTACCCCAGAGCTTTCCCCCTCCCCTCTTCCCCCTCCCCCAATCCTCCTCCCCTCATCCACCTCCCCTCTTCCCCCTCCCCCAATCCTCCTCCCCTCATCCACCTCCCCTCATCCCCCTCATCCACCTCCCCTCATCCCCCTCCCCTCTTCCCCCTCCCCTCTTCCCCCTCCCCTCCCCTCTTCCCCCTCCCCTCTTCCTCTTCCTCTTCCCCCTCCCCTCCCCTCTTCCCCCTCCCCTCATCCCCCTCATCCACCTCCCCTCATCCACCTCCCCTCTTTCCCCTCCCCTCATCCCCCTACCCTCTTCCACCTCCCCTCCCCATCTGAAGAATTTGGGGATCGTGGTGTGAGAATGGCCAACTTGTAGTTATATTTATAGGATTCAGGATGTTCCCGGAAAGTCCTTTTATCTTTTGGTTTCTCCATGTGTCTTTGTTTTCCAGCAGCAGATACTTGGTTGCCGTGCTATCGTTTTTTAATGTGTTTTCTTGCATCATCTTTTTACGAGTAAAAATTTTTACGTCCCTCTCTGAGTTTATAATAAGGGAGTAGAGCACATTGGATTTCCCACTCTCCAATGTGATGACAAGTCAGTAAAATACTGGTTTCATGGTGTATGGCAGTTCAAAAAGATTTTGGGGGGTATTTCAGTCAAGTGCTTGATGGATTTTTCTCTCTCTTGCTTTCAGTCTCTCTGCCGCTGATGTTTGCCATTAGCAGTTTAATCATCCTACCTTGTATACCCTTTTATTTGTGCCTGGTTCTAATTTGGTGTTGGCAGAGGAGGAGCATTCTTAGATGGATGTGTGCGCTTGTTTTGAGGGATCTACAGCCTCTTAGAAAACAGTGAAAACAAGAGGCTTAACTCCTCCCAGGGCCCAGATTCCATTCTGTCCCCTCAAATAAATAAGTTTTACCACTTGGATGTAAAACTATTTTTGAACATAAACATGTTACTGACCAATTGCTCCCTTGGCAGTTCCAATGACCATGTTTAGTTGGAGTCTAGAACCAAGTGTTTCAATTCCCTCCCCCAAAACGGAGAGCAACACTTCTGAACATGAAGGAGACACCTGTTCATAGTACAATTGTCCACGCCAGGGAGTCAGATGGCTGAGCGGTGAGGGAGTCGGACTAATAATCGATTCCCTGCCGTGCCATATGATGTTGTGTCCTTGGGCAAGGCACTTCACTCTACTTGCCTCGGGGGGAATGTCCCTGTACTTACTGTAAGTCGCTCTGGATAAGAGCGTCTGCTAAATGACTAAATGTAATGTAAATTAACAGCCTGCAGTGAACTTCGGTTTCCGTCCTGGGCCCAGGCTAAGAACATGCTTGTATGTATTTGGAGCACATTTTCACTTGATTGTTGTTGCTGTATCTGCTATGCTGACTATTAAAATCTCTACTTAAAGTAGCCCAGTCGCAGTCAGATAAGTCAGACACTCTGCTTTAGATGTTTATAGGCTGGCCATCAGTACACTCACTAAAGTAACAACTTTACATCTGAGATCTCAGATTTAAAAACTCAAATTTGTCTTTGGCCATGCAGACATCTGGACACCTTGATCCTAATCTGGCCTCTGTCAGTTGAATGAGATCATGCAGGGCATGTTCTGCAGTGTGTACTGTAGGGTGTGTGTCGACACACCTCATTTATTCTCTAGTTTGTGAAAACATTGAGTCTTTTTACACCTTGGTGTTCTGTCTTTGAATTATGTTCTGTGAAGAAGAAAAAACATTATTTTTAATTTGCTGGTCTTCAGAGACCATTGGTGTAGAAATAGTGCGTTGTGTGAAATTTACAGGCCACATTCCTGTGAGCGAAGCGGTCTGGGACTGGTGTGAAATGGCTGCGTGTGTATGTGTGTTTGTGTGTGTGTGTGTGTGTGTGTGCGTGTCTTTACGTTGATGTCTAAGTAAAGGTGGAGCAGTCCTAATGTAGGCATTACTGCACCTGGGGAAGCTTGTCTGAAAGTGGCGAGGGTCTTGCTGTTTGTGTTTAGGTTCATCCCCAAAACACTGTTGATTAAAGGAAAGCTACTCAGTGTTCACTCTCAGCTCACACTTCAGGTTCAAACGGTTTTAATGACCTTTGATGACCAAAGGCAAGGCAACCAAAACTACTAGGGGTGTAACAATACTCAGCTCACGATTTGATATGTATCACGATAACTGGCAGCACAATGCAATACGTATCACAATATTTTGAACAACAATTTTAAATGAAACTGAAATTCAATTAACAGTTTTATTTCTACAACATTAAACTTTGTCAATAATTTTCTTTGTTGTACATACAATTCAGTTAACTCTGTTCAAGCGATTTCTGTGAATGCACGCATGACGCAGGTGCAGAGTAGGTCACGACACGTCCTGGTAGCTCAACCAATAGGATCAAACGGACGTCATATTGTAAAAAATGTTGCCATAACTCTACGATACATATTGTAAACATTTTGTATTGCGATATATTGTTACACCCCTAAAAACTACACAAGAGGTAGTGAGGGGATATTGAGTGATACTCTTTGCTGATGCTTTGGCCAGTGGTGGTAGTATGTGGAATACAAATGAGCCAGCCAGGATTGGACAGCGATAGTCAACACCCTCAATATTCCCTTTAGGATGCTGAATGAATTCCTGTTGGACTGACATCAGCAATGTCCTCACGCTGTTTTTACATCACGCATTGTCCTGGAGTCAGTTATATAGTAATCCAACAGACATTTAGTCTCCACGGTCCATTTACAGCGGATAAATCAGAGAGGGTTTTGGCATCCTGAGTCATCCTGAAACATCCCTCCAGAGCAGATGTATGGTTCTCTGAAGGTGGAGCCCAGCAGAACGTTAAGTTCGTCTTAACATCATTCTCGTCGTTATGGCCGGCCCTGTGTTTCTGACATGATTTAGGCCTTGTTACTGACCCAGTTCTGCTCTGGCCTCGGTGAATCCATCTGAGAGAACACGCATCGTTGACAGCCTCACATCAGACTCCGGGTTCCAACACATGAACGCTCTGTGGACAACAGATATGTATTTTGCATCAACAGAACTGCCACAGAAGAAATGATTCACAGATGTTTCAGAGACCGAGGGCTTGGTGTTGCCTGGTGATCAGCCTCGGACTCGTTTGTCCAAACAAAATGGAGAGTTTGATCTTGCTTGGTTTGTTTCTCCGAGCTCGTGTTGCTTCTCTCTGAGACTTCTGGAAATGCCATATTGGTGCTTGACAGGAAACAAAAGAAGATTTGAGTTACTACAGTATTGTATGTGTAAATAAGTTTGTAGTGGTCATTCATTAATGTTGTAGTGCAGGTCTTAAATGTATAAATACAAAATTAAATAGTTGTGGGTATTTATTAGGTAGCATGATACTCATCCTAAAATGGTATTGCGGTAAAAATACTGGTTTTGGAACAAGATTGTAACATTTTAGATGTTTCCAAAGTCAAACAAGACAAATACACATATCAAGACGACCACCACAGTAAAGTCTTAGCAATTCCAAACAATTTGTTCAACGGAAGCTGTATCTAATCATAAGGATTACAGAAAATTAGTTGGACCACTTCATTGGAAATCAGAAAATGGGAGATATTGACAGAGAAGTGCCAAGCACAATACCTTGAGATACGGTGATCCACTGGAAAGTCTGGAGACCGTCCCAGTACCCCAGCATTTCCACGACACCAGATCACTAGAGCATGACTTGGCTTCCCGGCTGTTATACTATGTATTTAACATTGAGTGGCTTCGTGTGGTTTTATGAATTGTTTCTTTTTTTTCCTCTCTCCTTCTCTCTCTCGCTTTTGCTCTCTCTCGCTCTGTCTCTTACTCTTTCACTCTCTGTCTGTCTCTCTCTCTCTCTCTCTGCTCTCTCTCTCTCTCTGCTCTCCTCGCAGCAGCCACCGAAGGAAGGATCAACGGAGGGGAGGATTTCTTCCAGAAGGTGAGTCTCTGGTCTACTTACAGGTTGTGGTTGGGTCCAGTTCCAGTCATGCAGAGGGCAGTTTATCCACAGGAAAAGATGCAGGTGTCGGGTGTTTTTCCAGCGAGGTTCTGACTGTGGAATGAAACATTCAGACGAGGTCCAGAATCTGATTATGTGCTTGATTAGCTTTTGACCGTGCGAGGGAAATGAATGGAGTCCATCCTGTGGTTATTAAGCAGCACCTGCTGCAGGCCAGGGACTTCCTCTCACAACTCACCTCATCTGCTTCACCTTATCCTCAGAGTTTTCTTTCAAAGTCCCGCCATTCAGTAAGCCGCGGCGCGATCGCTGTACATCTAACGACGTCAAACCAAAGGTTGTTTTCTCCTCGAGTTCTCCCGTCGAACCAGGTCTTCGTCAAAGACGTGTGTGCGTATTTGTGCCGATTATGTGGAAACCTCCAGTCTTGACGCAAAGAACAGATCAGTGTTTTTGTTCACTTGCTCCTGTTTAAAACCCAGTTTCCTCTGCGCCTCTGAGGAAGATAATGGGGTCTAATGAACAACATGATGGACAGTGGTTTATTTTAGCCTTCTTCTTTGTCTGTTTCCTATTTTGGGTTGGGAGTTCAGTCAAGTTAAATGTCAGAGGAGGGAGGCAGTTTAAATGTCCCTGTAGCCACTCACAAAAAACAAGAAATGCAAACCAGGCGCCATCCATTCTTCTCAATGATTCACCATGAATTCTAGACACGTTTTGTCTCTACTTTTCACTACAGTTTTGAGCAAAAACAACAGAAGCACAAACAACAATATTAACTTCTAATGCAGCACCCTTTGGTAAAGCATATCTGGTGGTTAATGATGTCCTCTCAAAGGCATGGACTAACATAATAAATAGCCCTTTTTAAAAACTTGAATGGATTTTCAAAGGGTGTTTGTTGTCACAAAGTTACATGGGCAATTATTTAACATTTGTTTGGCTGGTAAGGTATGGCTGGGAAAAAATGGTGGTCAACTGGATTGTACAGTTTTTGTTCTTGGTGGTTTGATAGCATAACCCTCACACAGACCCAATTAATGTCATAAAAATAAGTGTTATGGAGAGATCTGGAAGACATTCATGTAAGGAAAATGTATGAGGTGTGGAGTGTTTGAAGTTGTTGAAAATGGAAACTCTTACTTGGCCCATTTCCTAACCTCAAACACACCCTTTATACCACACACATTAAGGCTATGCTAACACTAATATGTCACACAAATGCACGCACATAAACTCTCTGTTATTCCTACATGCCTCTCTGTTTCCTTCTCTCTCGCTCTCTAGCAAACTCACACACACACACACACACACACACACACTCAGTTACGGCCTTAAGTAAGAGTGAAAACAGTTTCGGGAAAATGAGCATTTGGGAGTTCAACAGTTCACTAAGAGAAGAACAACACAGGACAGACACTCACGAACTCTGTCTGTGGTTGCTCTCTGTCTGTCTGTCTCTCTCTCTCTCTGTCTGTCTCTCTCTCTCTCTCTCTCTCTTAGTCACTGTCTGTTTGTCTTCCATTCACTCAACTTCTCCTTGTCTCAGTCTCCTTCTCTCTCTTTCTCTCTCCATCTCTCTGTCTCTCTCTCTGTCTCTCTCTGTCTTAGTCACTGTCTGTTTGTCTTCCATTTACTCAACTTCTCCTCGTCTCTCTCTCTCTCTCTTCCCTTCAGTTGTTTTAGCCATCTTCCTCTCTCACACATAATCATTAGCTTTCTCTCCTTCCCTGTTTACACTTGTTTACGTCTCGATCAGTTACCCAGTTTGTTTATCACGTTAAGAAGCCCTTGTATATAAGACTCCCCGGGATGCTTAGAAATGTTTCCTGTTACACTATACACTAGTTGAAGCTGCTTGCTGATGAACCTTCAGACTGTTGGATGATGTACAGTTGGACTAACATGCTGGTGATCACATAACCCGTTGGGAGTGTCAGAGTGCTGGAAGGTCTGTGAGGATTTGGGCCCGTGGACTATACCAGCCCACAGAGGGTTAGGGGAAGCCTTTAGTCTGAAGCTTTTGAAGGCTGAGCCAGTCTCTTCCCTGCCCGCTGCCATCTCCAGGCTGCGGTTCTGTAAACGCCAGCGTGATGCATGAGCTCCAGTGCAGGCTGATTGTGAGCCAGGAGGTTTGGACTTCATCATTTTAGGAGCACAGAATTGCCTTATAGTTTGGTTTCAAGACAGGGTAAAAAAAACAACAAAATACAATAAAAAACAACTAAATTATGTTCAGTTCTGTATCCATTAACAGTGAAATGCTGCTGAAGTGGAGGATTATATTGAGGTTGGAAGATGTTTGTGGTGCGGTCGAAGCTGTCGATGGTTACGGTTACCATAGAGAGTTAGGTGCTTTTGTCGTTCGAATATCAAGTGCATTCGTCGACTCACCATGTCAGGGTCAATTATGGGCAACACACACTTCTCGGAGATGTGATTGTATGTCGTGTTTAGTGTGATTTAGCTTCATAATGCCTGTCTCAGATCTCCACTTGAACAGTAGCATGTTTTGTGCTGTGCTTTCTTTGTTCCCTGGCCGACTCTGCTGTGGAACGGTTTATCCTGGCCTGAGGAAGAGGTGTCAGCCCAGATGTCATGGAGCAGGAGAGGTTTAGCACCGGGGCTGTTAACCTGCACTCAGTCGACGCAAACAGTCTCAGGGGTGCTGACTGTGACCCTCTTCTGACAGGCCCTGTTCTCCACACACACACACACACACACACACCTCTAAACCCTGTCTGTCTTCTCTAGTATACATGTGTGCATGAACACTTACAAACACACACACACACACACTCCAGCTGAATCAACATCTGCATCAGTGTACAACAAGGCAGGAAGTGGGCCCTGTTGCACCCATGTTGACTGTGGTTGTGCCACACACACAAACACACGTGCGCACACACACACACACGCACACACAGACACACACGTGCATGGAGAACATATGCAGTTTTTCATGAGATCCCTAATGACATCCTGTTCGATTCGAGTTACGGATTCTACCTACGCAAGTGAACTTCCCCCAAAGATCCCATCCTTCCATCAAAGTTACGTTCTGAAGTTGAACACAATCACAGACACAAGCTTTTTATTTTCATCCAGAACTTATGTTGGCCAGGAAAAGAAAGCAAGGAACGTTAAATGTATAGTTAACCTGATTTGTGCAGGTATCTGAGCCATTTGAGAGGTCTTTTCTGGCCCCATCATAAAAATAAACGCCATCCACTCTTAAAATGGTGTGTGGTCTGTCAGGAATCACTCCCATCTGCTCAGCCTCGCCAAGAAAAGCATCTACGGACAGGAAACCAGCTTCCCCAGAACAAAACCCTATAGAGAAAATATCAAAACTACGGCAAAGAAAGTGAATGGGCCGTAAAATTGGGACTTGCATTTACCTAAGTAAACATGGTTGTCATTTTCATTCCAATCTTCATCATTTTGCGTTTATTTAACAAGGCCCTGCTCTGCTTTGTATTAGCTGTGTTTCGATACCTTTCAGACACGGTCATTATTCAGTGAGACAGGGTTTCTTAATGGTCTCAACGAGACACAATCACTCTGGTCAAGTTAGCTGCACCTTGTTCACATGATGGCGGTTAGGGTTAGCCTTTCTGAATATCTCACTCTGTCTCGTATTCCTCATCTTTTCCTGGAAGGACTCCTAAGTTGTTTTAAAATATAGTAATAATATGAAAATTGCTCATCAATCACTCTGGTTTAACTAGGGTGGGGTTAAGAGCACCGCGGAGACTTAAAGCTGGAGTTTAATTTCTTTTCCGGGACAAAATCATTATCGTCAAGGTGAACTTTTTTTTTTCAGTGACAAAAAGCAGAAACGACCATTTTTGACCCATGAGACTGATAAAATTGGGGAGGTAAGGGAGGGAAGGAGGAAGGGGAGCTAAGGGTTGGGCAGGAATTCCTCAGCTACAACGGGGAACAAAATGTTTTAGAAAAATCACTTTTCTTTTTTTAATTGTATTTATATAAGCAGTTGATGGGAGTTTCATGTGACCTGATAGGTGTCTACATGGGGGCAGAACTTCCTCTGACGACAGCTGGAATGTGACCGACAGTGGGAGAGGAATACTGTAGCTCAGAAAGAAAAAGCAAAAAAAAAACGACAAATCAGACGTTGCCTTTTGAACGTGCATTCAAACCATTTTATCCACAGTTGTTCTCCGGATAGAAAATGTGATTAAATTTTTTTGTGGTCTAACCTAAAAAGACGGATCTTTCCTCAGCCGTCTCATGTTGTGTTGCCCTGAATCGGTACAGTGTCCCAAGCCAGTGGAGATGCTGAGACTAGCTGTTTGGCAGCCTTCTCTCCAGCTATTAGGGGAAGATAATGCCTCAGACAACCTACACAGGCCAAGGTCTTTAGCGAAAGACGGAAAAAGGCAGCACATTTGTTTCTGGTATGTTTTATTTTGTGAAAACACTTTTTAGTTGGCACAGCGCAGAAGTACATTTGTTTTATGAGACTTAGCGAAGAATGCAGAGACATAACAGTTCCCGGTATATACAGTCTCCTAGTAAGAAAGCCTAACTACATTTTCAAAGCATAACATTGTTTTGATATTTCGGATATGTTAAGTCAGTATTACTTTAGTCCAGATCTCGACATCTGCACCAGTTCTGCGTACCCACCCTCCCAAAATCTGCAGTAGGTTTTGATTAAGAAATAGATGACCGAACCCCACAATTCAGCACACAGCACAGTCACACTTTCCAAGTCTATGGTCTGGACGTTTCATATTCGCTTGTGATCCCAGCATGTGATTATGGTATGTTTGAGAAACTCAGTGAGGCCTGAAGGTCCACTCAACCATCATGGCGGGCTTTAGGAGTGCTTCTACCACAGGGGCAAGAGGGAAGCAGCATGGATGGTTTATCTGAACCTGGGTTACAGGTGCTGGAAACTGACGCTGGAAAACCTGTCAGGACCAGTCAGAAGGAGGCCTCACAGAACAGGCCCGGCACTTCCTCACCACATGGCCCATTTCAGATGTTTCCTTTGTAATTTATGAGCTGCCAGCGTCCCACACGAGTATGGCTTGTTTTCTTTTATGGAGCGATAGCTGTTTCTTTTATTTATTTTTTTGTGTCGTTTTATATACCGTAGCGCACCCCAGTGACTTATCCTGGTGCAGCCGGATTCAGTCTCTGTAGAGAGTGGCGTGTCAAATACTCCTGCACCCTGGCAAATATGCTGACCACCAGCCGAGTCTTTACTGTGACTGTACTGTGAAGAATAAGGGATTGTACATGATAAACAGATAAGGCCAGTCAACCGCACTGATAAGAAGCGTGTTATTTACATGTTGTATCTATAGGAACTGATTTCTCAGCCCTCCGCAACATGTTTCTTTCGTGAGTTTTTGGGGCGTCCTTGCGGAACCGCCGGCACCTCGTGAGGAACCCTGAGGAGAAGGCCCCCGGAGCAGGAGAACCCTGAGGAGAAGGCCCCCGGGGCAGGAGAACCCTGAGGAGAAGGCCCCCGGGGCAGGAGAACCCTGAGGAGAAGGCCCCCGGAGCAGGAGAACCCTGAGGAGAAGGCCCCCGGGGCAGGAGAACCCTGAGGAGAAGGCCCCCGGGGCAGGAGAACCCTGAGGAGAAGGCCCCCGGAGCAGGAGAACCCTGAGGAGAAGGCCCCCGGGGCAGGAGAACCCTGAGGAGAAGGCCCCCGGAGCAGGAGAACCCTGAGGAGAAGGCCCCCGGGGCAGGAGAACCCTGAGGAGAAGGCCCCCGGGGCAGGAGAACCCTGGAACAGAGAGGGACCGGCTATGCTCACTCACGTGCGTGACCAGAAAACAGCCGAATCCCATTCCTTCCGCCCCCGCCTCCCTTTACCCTAACCCCTGGAACACGTGAATGCAAACAAGCACAAACGGGACCTTTTATGAAAACAAGGAAATTGAAGGACAAGGAACGATCTGTCTGTTTTCACAATGATGGAGGGATAGAATAGATGGAGGTTTTTTTTATGTCTCTACGCAAGCCGCCAGTCAGCAGGTCTGTAAGGCAAAGCAGATGCTCGTTTCTCAAGCCTGAGCTGTTTGATCCCTGTGTGTGTGTGTGATCCGTGATTGGTCCGTGTTGAGGAAGTGAGCTGAAGGTGCGTGGGCCTCGTGATTCTCAGTGGAATGGGAGAACCCCATAATAACACACCATGTCACGGACCACTACCCCCCTCCATCTATCTCTCTCTTTGTGTCTCTCTCTCTCTCTCTCTCTCTCTCTCTCTCTCTCTCTCTCTCTCTCTCTCTCTCTCTCTCTCTCTCTCTCTCTCTCTCTCTCTCTCTCTCTCTCTCTCTCTCTCTCTGTCTCTGTCTCTGTCTCTCTCTCTCTCTCTCTCTGTCTTTCTCTGTCTCTCTCTCTCTGTGTCTCTCTCCCTCTGTCTCTCTGTCTCTCTCTGTGTCTCTTTCTCTCTCTCTCTCTCTCTCTCTCTCTCTCTCTCTCTCTCTCTCTCTGTGTCTCTTTCTCTCTGTGTCTCTCTCTGTCTGTGTCTCTCTCTCTCTCTGTGTCTCTCTCCCTCTCTCTCCCCCAGATCCCTGCATGTGCCCCTAGTTAGGAGGGAAGGGTTATCAGGGCTCTCTCACGTAGATTGCAGCCGACACTTTTCACGTGTTCAGCAGCACTCAGCCCCGTTTTTATAAGCGGGTTTTAGAAAATGTAGTGTGGTATTGTCTCCAGGCAGTTTCACCCAGGCTCCAGCAGAGGGTTATGTCTTCGATGGATCCTGACTGGCAAACTGCTTTTTATTTTCACAACTCCGTGTATCACCTGTATGAAATGCAGCTGGATCTGTTCCTTCAGGGTTTTTCCAGCTCTCTGTAAGACGTATCTTTAGTTGACTGTGCTAATGTCTTATCTCTCATGAAGTGTTAGATTCTCTCCAAAGACAGCATGGCAAGTTTGCTAGTCAAAGCAATGAGCCATTGTCCACAGTTTTGACTAGTTTCCAACTACTTTCACCCCTGGCTTGTGAAAATAGCCTGCCAACATTTATTTTATAGTATTCCATGTGTGGTTGGATTTGGGTTTGTCTTTTACATGCGTACAATGGCACCTGTGTGTTAAGCTTGTGTAGGAATCTTTACTATCAAATGTTCTCTAAATCCTTGTTTTAAAGCTTGTCCATGTTTCTAATATAATAATATAACTTGTTTATTTTATTTATGGTTTAAAGTTGGCAAGCGAACACTGGATTTTGTAAACTATGATAGTTACTGTGACTGTGTGACCTTCTGATGAGAGTGCACATACGTATGTTACAGGTGATGGATGAGACCACAACACAGATAGCCTGGCCTTCCAAACTGAAGATCGGAGCCAAGTCCAAAAAAGGTGAGGGTCATCTTCAAATGCAATATCTAGCTTAGCCATTTTTCGATCATTGATAATAAGTCATTAAAACCGTGGTTCAAGATGGTAGTACCTGAAATGCACATCCAAAGGTCCTTGTTCTGAGGTCTTCTGAGTTCATCTTCCCATGTAGACACTGCTCCACAGCAGCTGAGCTGAACATCTCTACGATCGTTTCCCTAGTTCAGACGGCTTCCTTCTCCCTGTTGAGATGTCCTGTCTACGAAGCCATTTTTCATAAACTTATCTCGGTCCTACACAGGAACTCCACTGACCCCTTCATGGAAGTGCAGTTTAGGACATTGCTTGCAAGTCATTCCATTTGTTTGGAAAAGATACCTTCAGATAAACCACTTAAATTTAACTACTCACAATAGTTGTTTGTTTTCCCAGTCAGTCAGTCAAATGAATTAGGCTCAGTGTTGTTTTAACTCTGTGGAAACATTTCAGAGCATGGGAGATGTCTCAAGGTGGTACCAGCTTCACTTGATTAAAACGTTTTTTGTGTGTGTTTTTTTTATATGAATGTGCTTGTCTTTTCTCTCTCTCTGTTCTGTTATTTCATCTGGGCAGGGAATGTGCACCAATCTGCAAGGCGCTTTTATGGAGGGGGGGCGGGGAAGGGAGGGAACTGTAATGGGCTAAGCATGTACAGAGCTGAGCTCTGGTGCCAATAAAACATTAGCACGGCTATTTAAAGCTCTTCCGGGGGGGTCGGCGTTTCGACATGCCTCTTTCTGTTGTCCTGAAGGGGGATGCCTGTGCTCTTCCCCCAGCCAGATGTGGAATCCAACAGCATTATGCAACTTCCTGAACCATACCCAGAAGTTGACAAGCTTGTCTTACCAGACTGATCTACAAATACATCCCCATGATTGAATATTCAAAGTGGGTCCCTACAAGCCCAGCATCTAGACCACAAGCCCTGGTAATAGCAGGTATTCATAAATTCCAAATACATACAAGCATGTTCTTAGCCTGGGCCCAGGACAGAAACCGAAGTTCACTGAAGGCTGTTAATTTACATTACATTTAGTCATTTAGCAGACGCTCTTATCCAGAGCGACTTACAGTAAGTACAGGGACATTCCCCCCTGATGCAAGTAGGGTGAAGTGCCTTGCCCAAGGACACAACGGAATTTGGCACGGCCAGGAATCAAACCGGCCACCTTCTGATTAATAGCCCGATTCCCTAAGCGCTCAGCCATCTGAAAAGCCAGCAGTCGTTGACCAGGTCTTCTTCGGTAATCCTAAGAGGGAAGGTGATCTCACCCAGCAGAGCCAGGGGACACCCCCACACACACACACTCGTACACTCGCACACACGCTCTCCCTTCATCACAGCTGCAACTGCACCATTTGTTTTTGTTTGCTTTCACAGGTGTTGCCTATGCCCAAACAAAACAGAAGGTGTACATTTAACATTTTCGATTTCCACAATCGGTCTCATGAGCACTACCAGCACACCTCACTCCCGGAATGCGAGGGTGTTCAACATCACACAAACTGCAACTCTCGTTTAGCCTAACCTAACGGTTTCCAGATGTGCAGCCTGGTGTTTGGGGGAGGGCGTTGGAGAGCCACAGCGCCCTCTACTGGCTGGCTGCTGCTGAGGCGGTGGGGGGGGGGAGTGAGGCCCTTGTCGAGTAACAGCAGAATGTTTGGTCAGCTTTCAGGAACAGGTCCTGTGAGGGTTTCTCTCCTGTGCTTCTTTGTTTTGCCGTCTCTGACAGAACCCACTCCCTCCTGTGATCTCGACTCCGAGTGTATGTGAGCAGGTTACGGCCGTGTTTTTGTTTAGCTCCCTCCGTCTCACTCGTGTTTGTCCGCCCTCGTGTGATCTCGTCTCTTGGCGGTCAGTCCACTCCAGTCCCACGACGCTCTCTCACAGCGCCTGCCTCCCACAATCCCCCTTCAGCTTGTTAAACTTGGAGCGCCGGGATCCTAAACACTTCCCGGCTCCGGCATTCCTGAGCTCAGCAGGCCCCGGGGTCCTGCCTGCAGGGAGCACCAGAGACCAGGCCCGGATCACATCATGTTTTGGCTGTTCACGTCTGCAGTCTCTCTGTCTCTCTCTGCCTCTTTCTCTCTCCTCTCTGCCTCTCTCTCTCTCTGCCTCTCTCTCTGTCTCCTTCTCTCTGCCTCTCTGCCTCCTTCTCTCTGCCTCTCTCTTTGCCTCTCCTTCTCTCTGCCTCCCTCTCTGCCTCTGTTTGCTTTGTGTCATTGGATCTTTGAAGTGGTGTGGCTGAAGAGTTTGTGCTTTGAAACACAGGACAATTGTTTGATTTTGCTCATCTCCGGTCAAAGATACATAAAGGACCTATTGTTTCCTTGTCTTTGTGTTTGTTAGTGTGGAGGGGTTGTTCCTGGAAGAAGCTTAGCTGACTTCCTGTGCTCTAGTCCAGGCAAGGGGAGGGCTGGTCCTGCAGGGGGTGGACCTCAGCTGAACCAGTTGTCTAGTAATCTCCGGCTAGCGCCACACAGACGCTGGCATTAGCACAGCGGGCGGAGCACTGGAGATATGTACAGTACTGTGTCAAAGTGACGAGTATCGTCTTAAACATATTGGGGGGGGGGGGTTTCTTCTGTATTTGTGTGGCATTATAAAAGTGCAATGTTGAGCATTTTTAGTTTAGTCTTTTCATTACAATGTCTTGCGGTGTCATTGATGATCTGTCTCTCTCCTCATCCCTCCATCCCACCCCTTCGTCCTCTCCCTCTCCCCGAAGACCCCCACATCAAGGTGTGTGGAAAGAGAGACAATGTGAGGGAAGCCAAAGACAGGATCATGTCGGTCCTGGACACCAAGGTGGGTGTGTCATTACATGGTCTGTCAGGTCCAACGAATGCCATGGAATTCAATTGACCCTCACTCATTGGCTAAAGTCTTCCTCTCCCTCTCTCTCCCCTGATGACAGATTGCTCTAGTGTGGTCAGCAGGTCAGCTAGGGTTCATGTGCTGAGTATGCTCTGTTTTTGATAGCATGTGGACTTTGTCTCCATGGCAACACCGCATGTGTTTGTTTTCTTTAAAATGTGTGCATTACAGCAGCCTCTAAGTGGGTTTTTATGCAAACGCTCAGTCTCACACAAGGCACGAGGTTTGTTGTAAAATAATTACAACCAGGAACTGTAGTTGTGTTCTTATTTGATTTATATATTTTTTTACATTATTGTAATTATTGTATAAGTACAACACTACCTCTGCCAGATAATCTGCTTCTCCTTCTCCTGTAATTGTCCATCTGAAAGAGTTTATGTTTTATTAGTGTTGGTTATGTTCTTCATGCCATTCTAGATGGGGTGTAGGGGAGGGGGGGGTGTTGGCCTTGTGCTGCCCGGGTTGGGATGCTGCCATGGGTGACCCTGGCCATAGAGAACAGACATCTTAAACGTGAACTGGAGAGTTCCGTCTCTATGTAGTCTTGAAACGACAGTGACTGAGATTCTGATGCAACCAGCAGGTCACGCTAACACAAACAATGTTCTCCCCCTGTCCTCCCCACCCTCACCCTCCCCCTCCCCTCCGTCCACCCTCCGCCCGGCAGAGTAACCGTGTCACCCTGAAGATGGACGTGTCCCACACAGAGCACTCCCACGTCATCGGGAAGGGGGGCAACAACATCAAGAAGGTGATGGAGGAGACAGGCTGCCACATCCACTTCCCAGACTCCAACCGTAACAACCAGGCGGAGAAGAGCAACCAGGTGGGTGTAGACCAGGGAGGCCTGGTAGCTAGCTGTGACCAGGGAGGCCTGGTAGCTAGCATATGGCCTGGTAGCTAGCTGTGACCAGGGAGGCCTGGTAGCTAGCTGTGACCACGGAGGCCTGGTAGCTAGCATGTGGCCTGGTGGCTAGCTGTGACCAGGGAGGCCTGGTAGCTAGCATGTGGCCTGGTGGCTAGCTGTGATCAGGGAGGCCTGGTAGCTAGCATGTGGCCTGGTAGCTAGCTGTGACCAGGGAGGCCTGGTAACTAGCATGTGGCCTGGTTGCTAGCTGTGATCAGGGAGGCCTGGTAGCTAGCATGTGGCCTGGCTCTAGTAAGCCTCCCTCAGCTGTACACCTTCAGGTGCTGATGCGCCGGGAATCTGGTGGTGTGTTTTTACTTGAGTCTCTCTCAATCTCAATGCTCTATCTAGAGGCCTGTTCAGGCACATCCAGTTTGAACAACAATAACACGATGCACTTAAGCTGTCTGGTCAACACTCCCCTGTGATCTGTGCTCTGCGCTCGCTCCCGTCCAATCGCTATGAAGAGCTGGGGTTTATTTGGGTATTTTGATTGGCTCTCGCTCAGGATGCGGGTGTGTTTGAGCTGGACCGGCTAGAGGAGCTGTAGGAAGCGCCTGTAATTAACTTTTACCTTTGCTGCACGGAGAGGCAAGCTGCCAGAGACTTCTGTCGTTCAGACTGCCAGGTGCCCGGTCCGGAAACAGTCTGACAGTATGGAGCTAATGCCCTGAACATACACTCAGGACAAGCTGCCACTTCATGTATGATTTATCATGTCTGTGCGTGTGCATGTGTGTCTGCATGTTATTGGCATGTAAGCTTGTGGAGGGGAGGGGAGGTGTACTGAATCAAAGCAGATGGACGCTACAGGTTTGTTGGTACGAGCGTTTCTGAGACACGGAGAGGCCTTCACTTGGTGTGAGGGGCTCATTACACTTGGCCAGGTTAGAGGGGCAGAGGGCCAGGCTCTCTCTTCTCTGGCAAGCTGTCACCTCCGAGGAAGGGAGGAGGAGAAGGAGAGGAGATTCACTGATCCACTGGCAAGATACTCTGTCCAATTAGAGGATTTCTGTTTTTTGTTTTGTTTCTGTGATTATTTTAATTGAAGGTTCTTAGTCGGAATGGAAAGTGGGTAGTAAGGTCAGGTCTTCAGAGGAGCTTTTGTTAGGATGTTGAACCCCCCAAATTCTTCCTTTTTTGCCTTGATTTAAAAAAATATATATATGAGAATGAAAATGCTAAATGGAAAAAAGATGTCCTTCCTTTGTCACGCCATAAATGTTTTTTTTTCGACATGGGATTCAATGTCTATTAGATGTATTAATGTCCTGAATGTCTCTCTCTCACTCTCTCTCTCTCTCTCTCTCTCTCTCTCTCTCTCTCTCTCTCTCTCTCTCTCTCTCTCTCTCTCTCTCGCGCTCTCTCTCTCTCTCTCTCTCTCTCGCGCTCTCTCTCGCGCTCTCTCTCTCTCGCTCTCTCTCGCTCTCGCTCTCTCTCGCTCTCGCTCTCTCTCTCGCTCTCTCTCTCGCTCTCTCTCTCGCTCTCTCTCTCGCTCTCTCTCTCTCTCTCTCTCTCTCGCTCTCTCCAGGTGTCTATTGCTGGCCAGCCTGCAGGAGTGGAGGCAGCACGGGCCAAAATACGAGTAAGTTTCATAAATAAAAGCTGCACCGTTTGTAGTCGGGCAGCATAGCGATCATCTGTAGACCTTTGAGAGTCTCTGCACCAGACCAGCGATCCCAGGCCTGTGGACAGCAACACTTGGTCTTCTTTGATTACTCCCCCCTTGGTGTTGTTAAACATGTGCGATAAGCCAGAATTAAGTGAACGGATCTGTCGGGCGTCCGCAAAAATATTGGAGCTTTGCAAGTGAGCCGCGAAGTGGAAAAGGTGTGGAATGACTGCTCTAGACTGAGACATGAGGCGCTCAAGCCTGCCAGGTAGACCTGCCTTGTGAAAGGTTTGTGTCAGCTTTACTGGTAGTCCCACACATCTGGCCTTCCTGCCCCTGGTTGGACCAGACAGTACTGTTTGTCCTCTCTTTGTTTCCATACTCCCTGACCTACATTTCCCTGCCTCTGCAGTTCAAGCCCTGAAACGTGATATAAATGTAGGCTCAAACACATATGGGACTGATCAGGGCTGCATTTCTTTGGTTGGGGTAATTCATACTGCTTGCCCTACTCTGGTGGCCAAAAACCATTGTGGCACTCTGCCCAAGAAAGGGAGTGTGTTTGGATAACTGTGTGTGTGTGCGAGGGTTTCATGAGAGCACTCGTGTGCGTACGCATAAACGTCTTGGCAAGGCTGCCCTCCGGGCCCTGTGTTTGAATGATGACCTGGTATTGAAGTCACGGCTTGATTCACTCAAATCGCCGTCTCTGTTTAAAGGACGGAGCAGCGTGTGGGTGATGCCAGAGCTGTGATGTCTGATTAGGTTTCCATGAACGTGCAGATGACCCCTTAACAGGCCATCCAGCCAGCCTACTGGGCTGCTGAAGGCCAGGCCTGCAGTAGTGTTCTAAGCAGACCCTCCGTGTTCCACTGGAGTGCACACTTCTGTGTTTCCGTAGCGTGACAAGGCAATGGGCTGTTCCCTCCCTGTAGAACGCTGGCATCGCTGGACTCGCTGTGAATGGACAGCTGTGCTTTCATTGAGTTTGACAGGTTTACACAACATGTTCTGCCACTGACACACGCACCGAGGCGTGTTATGTCCATGTGTGGATACGTACGTACATGCATGTCTAGCCTATGTAAAGATACCTCTCCCCTGTTTTTAAACATGTGTTTTCACTCGGAGCAGAGCGGTGTCAATCGCATAGGAGACGACTGTGCCTTGTGGCAGACTGAAGGACTTTCTACTTCTGGAGTCATAACAGTTTCACAAAAGTGTTATTGTGGTAGTATAACTCCTTTTCTCCCCTGGCTCCCCCCCCTCCCCCGTCTATCCTTCTCTCGCTCTCCGTCTGTCTCTCTCTCTCTCCTCCTGGTTTCCTTTCCGTCCGTTTCTCAGGAGCTGCTACCTCTGGTCTTATCGTTCGAGCTCCCAGCCCAGCCGGACCCGTCCTCGCCCGCCGTGCAGCACATCTCCCAGACGTACGACCTGAACGTGTCCTTCAAGCCTCCCGGACGCCTCTACAGCTCCACTGCCGTGGTCCGCGGCTCCCAGAACAACGCCAGCGCCGTCAAGGTGCGTCCCCGACTCCCGCAGCCTGACTGAGGGTACAGGAATCCTGAATGAGCATGAGAGTTTTCTCTCTCCCCTCTCCCCCTTTCTCTCTTTATATTTCTCTCTCTCCTTTCTCTCCTCTCTCTCATATCTCTCCTCCCTCACCTCTACTCTCTGTTCTCCTCTCCTGTCTCTCCTCCTCTCCTCTCTCTTCCTCCTCCTTCTCCTCTCCTCCCTCTCCTCTCTGTCTCCCTCTCCTCTCTCTCTTCCTCTCCTCTCCCTCCTCCCTCTCCTCTCTGTCTCCCTCTCCTCTCCCTCCTCCCTCTCCTCTCCCTCCTCCCTCTCCTCTCTCCGTCTCTGGGCTTTGGTCCTGTCTGGTACCGGGGGAGTCAGAGTGTCTCTCAAGGTTCACCAGACCAGCTCTGGAGCCAAGAGCCTGGAGCCAGGATCTGGCTGGCCTTGCTGAGGCTTGGTGGTCCTGGTTCTGGACCAGAGAGGCCTCCTTGTTCTGCTCCCTAGTGGAACATCCATCATCGCTAGCTGACCCCCACAACAGAGCACTGTTATGCAGCTCCTTACCTCCCTCCATCAGCCTCCCATTCTCCCACCTCAGGGCGTCCTGAATGCAGAGGTGGTGGTCAGTCGAAAACCAACCCTGCAGCATTTCTCACCACACCACCAACCACTCAGACCCCCCACCCAGCCTGCTACACAACCACCGAGACCCCCACCCAGCCTGCTACACTACACAACCCCCAGCCCCACCCACAGCCTGTGGTTAAGGGCTCCGTGTGTGTGTGTGTGTGTGTGTGTGTGTGTGTGTGTGTGTGTGTGTGTTTGTGTGTGTGTGTGTGGACAGTGGAGGGGAGGGGGGGTCATTGTGTCCAGGGTTGCTGGTCAGCCGTTGGCTGGGTTTTCTCAGGGTGAGGTTGTGTGTCCTGTGTGTTATGTGGAGGGTGTTGAGAGATCCACTTTAATATGGAGGGAGATTGCCAAACCCACTGTGGGTTTCTTGAATGGTCTGATCAGCTTGCTGGACCTTGTAGTTTTATTGCGAGAGTTATTCTCCCAGCCTTGGTGATATGCAGAGGTCTGTGAGAAGAGATTTAGAGTAAGGTTATCCAATGTGGAAACTTCTGTATAGGAATGGACAAGGTCAGCAAATGCTAACAAAAAATATTTGTGGCGTTGCACAAAAAAGACTGTATATCTTAGTGTAACTGACTGAATGATTGTGCCTGGATTGTACAGGAACTGGCAGTGCTATTGGCAGGATAGTTTCAACAGTTGGTCGATGTTAATATAATGGAAGAATGTATCCTTTTGAACAGCTTATTTAAATCTGTGAACCATTGTCTCCCCCCACCCCCCACCGTTGCGGTAACGGTCACTTGAAAAATGGATTAACCTCAATGATAAAAAACCTGTATAAATATATGTTGTATTTGAAAACATGAAATAAATAAATAATTGAAGGTAAAACTTGTTTTGATTCAATCGACTGGTTGTGGGCGTGTGGTGTGACGGCCCACCGTGTGTCCGTCTTCCTCCAGAGAGGCACGGCCGTCCTGCTGGAGCACCTGACAGGCGGCCTGGCCGGGGCCATGTCCGTCTCCACCCACCTGGACATCGCCCCCCAGCACCACCTCTTCATGATGGGCCGCAACGGCAGCAACATCAAACACATCACCCAACGCACCGGCGCCCAGGTCCAATTCCCCGACCCCAACAGCCCCCAGAAGAAGTCCACCGTCTACATCCAGGGCACCATCGAGTCAGTCTGCTCCGCACGACAGCACCTCATGGTAGGGGGGACACTTCAGCGCGCTGCAGCAAACTAAAATGGCTGAGCGGTTAGGGAGTCGGGCTATTCATCAGAAGGTTGTTGGTTCAGTTCCCGGCCATGCAAAATGATGTTCTGTCCTTGGGCAAGGTACTTCACCCTACTCGGGGAAAATGTCCCTGTACTTACGGTAGGTCGCTCTGGATAAGAGCGTCTGCTAAATGTAAACCACCGCTCTAGAACCCAGAGGACAGAACTAAATGGGGCCGAAACACTGTAGCTTGTTATAGAGCATAGAAGAGGAAATGAGGGAAATGAGTGTATTGTGGTGGTGATTGGGGAAGGCTGTCTGATGGTTTTGGTACTGGACATCTTGAACATTCCATGTGTTTGTGCTTGTGACCTTCCTTGGCTGTTGGGCTGGCCAGGGTGAGACTCACTGACCGTGAAAACACTGTAACAAACCAAAAAAGACCAAACTGTCATTTAATTCTTGATCTATAAGCGTCTCTTTCACTGCTGTGTCCCTAACAAGGACTAGATGATTAGGACTGGTGTTTGGCCTCGTTGCATAAAGTATGATTTTTGTTTAGTCGGTGTTGTTTGGGCCATTCTTGTATCGCTGCCCTTGACCAAGGCCACTTTCTTGGAATTGTTGAGGGAAATAATCATCTACGTGGGTTATAAATACCAGTCATGTAATTGCTTTCTTCGCCTAGCCATGTAAAGCGAAGTGATTCTTCTCTCGCAGTGTGACGCAGCTGGACTAGTCTGCGGGCGGCACAGAGATATTTAGAAAACGCCAAAGTCATTTGGGTAAACATGACTTGTCGGTGTGGAAGTGGGACACACAAGAAGTGACCAGAGGAGACAGGCAGGCAGGGCAGAGACACAGCGATGACTCTCACACATCCCTGTTTAGCTCGTCTCTCAGACTGTAAATTAGAAACTCTAAAGCAATGCTTGTCAGAACCAGCCTGCACCAAGACTCTAAGCTAATTACAGACACAATGGTAGCCCTGTCCATCACCCCCGCTGAAAATAAAGTTGCTAAACGCTTGTTTGTGTGGGGGTGCTTTTGTGTAACCAAGCGAGACAGCTGGATTTGCAGCCACAATCGTTGACCAATCAGTGTCTTGAGGAACGGCAGCCATAGGCAAGGTTGAAGTCAGCCCATGATAGACAGATGGTTCACCCAATCGCCTGCCAAGTATTTTGAGAACGTTTTCCAAAGACAACTTCCCAAATGGTGTACTGTGTGTGTTTCAGTCCACATCCGTGTGTTTCAGGACGTGTGTGTGTGTGTGTGTGTGAATCCCACAGGGTTGCCTGCCCCTGGTGCTGATGTTTGACATCAAAGAGGACATCGAGGTGGAGGCCCAGTACACCACGGCTCTGATGGAGCAGCTGGATGTCTTCATCAGCATCAAGCCCAAACCCAAACAACCCAGCAAGGTGAGGCCTCAGACCTGCTCCATCCTCCTGGCTCTCTGGCTGCGTTCTCCAGCTGTTTGCCCGGCTTCCTGCCTCAGGGCTCACTGGCACAGTGAGAGTAGGGAGGAAGGGGTGGGGGTAGTGGCAGGGTAAACAGTGCCTAACCCAAACCCCTGTGCTTTGATGATGTGTCAGGCCACAACCCAGAGCGCCGGTCCAAACACGGCTCCTGGCCGCTCCATGGAGGGAGGGAGGGAGGGAGGGAGGGAGGGAGGGAGGGAGGGAGGGAGGGAGGGAGGGAGGGAGGGAGGGAGGGAGGGAGGGAGGGAGGGAGGGAGGGAGGGAGGGAGGGAGGGAGGGAGGGAGGGAGGGAGGGAGGGAGGGAGGGAGGGAGGGAGGGAGGGAGGGAGGGAGGGAGGGATCGTGACTGGACTCCATTTGGCAGGGTTGGCCTCTTGGCTAGTGGTTGATCCGGCAAAAGATTTCTGTTTGTGCGGTTTTAATTTGACGTTATTTAGTAAGAGCTGTTTATGGTAATAATGCTGGAGACTTGTGTATAATTGTGTCAAAGCATGGAAAGGTTTATCAAATACAAAAATCTGTATTTGAATAGGAATGGTTCAATGATTTCTACATCTAAACTGGTGACCTTGTACTGCCATGCATTGTACCCCTTCCCCAGTCTGTGATCGTGAAGAGCGTGGAGAGGAACGCGGTCAACATGTACGAGGCCAGAAGGTTCCTCCTGGGTCTGGAGAACCCCGGCGGTTCTTCCACCTCCTCGTTCTCGCCTGCGGCCGTGTCCCACACCAATGCTCCCTCCCCCTCCCTCATCGGCCTGGATATCCTGGCTTCAGCTGGACTGGGGCTGAGCAGTCTGGGTAATGGAGTTTTTTGTTTTTATTTGATGTTTTTTGGGGCCTGGTTCAAAAACAACTCCAAGCCTCTACTTTAGTTCTAGTTAGTAAGTTTCTTTCGGGCACGACCGCTATCTGTCAGTATGCCCTCTCAGAGGAAGACAGATCGGACACATCGGAGGTCCTTCTCAGGACAAACATCTCATTCTGTACTTGTGGTACTGGGGAAGTCCTTTAATTGGACCAGAAAAACCCCTTCAACCATATCATTTGAAGTCAGTGACCCCTATGAATCATGGGAGAAGTAGTTGTGGATGTGTAGGAGTTGTACGCATGGCTGCAACGCCGACCACAGTGACAGGGTCGCTCAGACAGCCTCATCCTGGATCCGGTGGACCCAGAGGCTCAAGGGTAAGATATGGACGTCCACTTCCCTTCAGGAATGACCACATCCCCTCCCTTGTCCAGATTACAGCCCTCCCTGCCAGAGGAAGCCATCCTTATTTCTGTCAAAACGAGCCTTGCTGCAAACCTCAGACCTGTTTCTCCCCGCTTGTTCATGCGCTCGGGTGGAAACAGAGCAGCTCATGTAAAGTGTTTACAGACTCAAGTGATGTGGGAGATCTGGAAGGATTTTTGTCGTTGCTGCAAGCCCAAATTCCTTTTCTTTTCTGTGTTTGTGTGGTTGCTTGTATGGATGTGCATTTTCTCTGCGTTTATGCTCGTCTCTGTGTCTTTGTTTGTGTGTGTGTGTGTGTGTGTTTCTGTATTCCAGGTCTTCTGGGGGCGTCCGTGCCCCACTCCCTCAGCAGTTCCCCGCTCCCCAACTCTGTCCTCAACAGCCTGAACTCCTCCAGGAGCGCCCTGCAGAGCCCCAGCGCCCCCTCTCCCTCGCCCTCCCTCTGGGCCAGCTCACTGTCCGCCTCCCAAGGTCAGTCGCCCCAGCGCCCCCTCTCCCTTGCCCTCCCTCTGGGCCAGCTCACTGTCCGCCTCCCAAGGTCAGTCGCCCCAGCGCCCCCTCTCCCTCGCCCTCCCTCTGGGCCAGCTCACTGTCCGCCTCCCAAGGTCAGTCGCCCCAGCGCCCCCTCTCCCTTGCTCTCCCTCTGGGCCAGCTCACTGTCCGCCTCCCAAGGTCAGTCGCCCCAGCGCCCCCTCTCCCTTGCCCTCCCTCTGGGCCAGCTCACTGTCCACCTCCCAAGGTCAGTCGCCCCAGCGCCCCAGCGCCCCCTCTCCCTCGCCCTCCCTCTGGGCCAGCTCACTGTCCGCCTCCCAAGGTCAGTCGCCCCAGCGCCCCCTCTCCCTTGCCCTCCCTCTGGGCCAGCTCACTGTCCGCCTCCCAAGGTCAGTCGCCCCTCCGCCGTCTGCGGGGCGGGTTGGAGAGGGAGTCACAACCTGATTCATGAACTGACAGACACCCCTGTGGCTTTTAGCCCCGTGACTTTCATTCACAGATGGAAGAGGTAGATGGACTTGGAGTGTAGAAACGGTAACATGAGGCGTGTCATAGGACAGGGTGATGAGTTAGTCGTTCATCCGAGAGGAAAAGGTTAATAGTTCATCTGTAGGAAGCCACAGGAAGCTACATGTTATTCATGTAGGTTAATCCAGGTTTTTGAACACCTTGTCTCCCGCCCCAGCTTTCTCCTCTTCTCTGCTGATGCACCCTGCCGCCCAGTCCACCCTCAGCAGCATCCTGATGTCCGGGGTGCAGGGCTACAACCACAACACCCCCTCCCCTCCGCCAGGCCTGGCCCCCATCGACCAGCAGAGCAACGGGGCCCCTGACTGCACCAAGGGCCCCTGCACCCTCAATGGGCACGTGAAGGTGTGTGAACGTCCATAGAGACGTAGATGCATGACACACACACACACACTCACCATACACACACACATGCACACACACATAGATACTGTACACGAAGACATACTGGCTCAAACACGTTTAAAACACTTTTTTGTATTTATTTTTATTTAACCTGATCGGTCAGTTGAGAACAAATTCTCATTCATAATGACAACCTGGAAATACATTTGAATGATCTGTATTGCATTGCACATGAATGCAGTCTCTTTTTGTTTGTGTTTGTGTGTGTGTGTGTGTGTGTGTGTGAGTGTGAACAAGACCCTAACGTGTGTGTTTCCAGCACCCCAGCTCAGTGTATGGGAGGATATCCAGTGCGTCGCGGGCAGACACAGGCCTAAACCCAAACCAGTGTGACTCAGTCCAGGAGGCCAGTGGCCACAACCCCTCAGAGCCCATGTCCAGCAAGTCCAACCAAGACGAAGGTACACACACACACACACACGCTGATTATACTGTTAGGAAATGTCTTCCACATGTAGTCATTGGATGACATAAAGGTTTATGGAATTTGTTGATGTCACACACTGGAAAACGTGGTGTCTCTTTCCTTACTAGAACACTGTAGTCTAATAAAGTCCAATCCAGCTCACTCTGACCAGGCTAACAGCCGTGCAGCCGTGAGGTTTGGCGGCGGAAGGATATTTCAGTGGTACAGAACCTCTCATACCAGTGCAAAGGTTAGCGGCGGAAGGATATTCAGAAGCGAGACAAACGCGTCGTACATGGCTGCTCCTCCACAGTCTCTCACGCGTCTCGCTTTCGCCGTGTTTTCAGAGCTGGTCTCCCCCCCCGCGCGGAAAGTCACTGCATGGCTTCCTCCCCCTGGCCCCCTCCTCCTGGAGCCTAGAGCCTGTTTGAACCAACTCGGTTCTCATGGAGCAGGGAGGGCCTTGGGGGGGAAACAGTCATCACTTTAACAGACCGGAGACCTTCATTAGGATGACTGACATCATATTATTTTACACTGGAGAGACCCACCCAACTCTCTCTATTTTTTCCTTTTTTATTTTTTCTTACTTAGACGTGCGCACGTACCTCCGGTTGAGCAGGCTGTATTACTGGCTAAATAAATAAGAAGAACAGAATGATCTGTTACATAGCATTGTGTACACGCCGTCTTGAGAAGTGAGGCACACTGTTCCAGGGACCTAGAATGAAAACGGAACAGCAACTACTTTGCCGTAACATCACTTGTGGGTTTGTCATAACATGGCGCGGTTCCTCAAGGTGAATAATTGTCTGCATTTGTCCTCGAATGATAAAAGGTATGTCATGGTTAGAAAGACACAATGAGACCGTGGATGGGTACACAGACAAGAGAGAGGGAAAAACGGTCTGACAAACAGCATTGTTGCCGTGTTCTCTGCTCACTCTGCCAGACTCTGACACTTTTGTTGAAGTGGGCATGCCCAGGAGCCCGTCTCACTCAGCCAATGGGAACGAGCTGAAGCAGATGCTGGCTTCCTGTAAGACGTCGTCAGGGAAACGGCAGGCGGTGGAGCTTCTGCAGGGGACCAAGAACTCCCATCTCCAGTACGTGTGTCTGCACTCACACACACACACACACACAGCCACATGGGGGAGCCGCTAGCCCCCACAGAGAGCAAGATACTTTTGTACACTCTCCAGAGTGTTCTTTCGAAACATTTGGGGCATTTGATGCAACACACTATATTAAAATTAAAATGTCATGAATGTCATGTAATGCATTTGCATGTAAAATAACTGTGCGAAAGGGATGGTTCTCACTCTAATCAGAGAGTGCATATCAGTAGGCGTCCTGGTGTGTTACGTCCTGGTCTTTGTCTTTGTCTCCAGCTCAGACCGGCTGTTGTCGGAGGCGGAGTGCAGTTCCTCAGATGGGGGCGTGGCTGATAAGCGAGCCCCGGGCAGCGAGAGGGCGGCCGAGCGAGCAGCGCTGCAGAGCGAGAGAGAGAGGAACCGCCTGACCCCTCAGGCTGCCTTTGCCAGCATGCAGGTACCACACCATGAGGGTCCACACTCAGCACACGCTGCCATCCACAGCCGGGTGGACGTGCTGCTCACAGAACGCATTAGTAGTATGAAAATACATATGAGTATGAGTATATATATATATATAAAGTATGTTATTTAATTGTAACTTGTTTAGATGCATGCTCTTATGGTTCTTCCCTTTGGCACTTATTTGGTTTTCACAATGTAGGCTTCATGTTTTGGCTGCTCGCAATGTTTGGGGCTATCTCGTTGTTATGATCAGTGACCTATGCACTTTAGTAAAGCTCTCTCTTGGAAGTCACTTTGGATAAATGTGTGTGTCTTCTTTTGTGTCTGTGTTCTGGTGTCAAAGTGAATCTGGATCTTTCCTTCTCTTCTAGGCGTTTGACTATGAACAGAAAAAACTGTTAGCAACCAAAGGTACGTACCACTCTGTGGAAGCACCTTGGCTCCTCCAGGAACTAACAGGATTGGACAGTAGTGTGATGCTCAGTGTTTCTGCTTGCTTAGCCATAATAGAGAAGCAACATAGCTGTTCCAGCAACTAGCTGGGGTGTACAGTAGTGTATGTGTGTGGTGTACAGTAGTGTATGTGTGTGGTGTACAGTAGTGTGTGTGTGTGGTAGGTCATGTTGTGTGTGTGTGTGCGTAGCCATGTTGTGTGTGTGTGTGGTGTACAGTAGTGTATGTGTGTGGTGTACAGTACTGTGTGTGTGGTAGGTCATGTTGTGTGTGTGTGTGCGTAGCCATGTTGTGTGTGTGTGTGTGGTGTACAATAGTGTATGTGTGTGGTGTACAGTAGTGTATGTGTGTGGTGTACAGTAGTGTATGTGTGTGGTGTACAGTAGTGTATGTGTGTGGTGTACAGTAGTGTATGTGTGTGGTGTACAATAGTGTGTGTGTGTGGTAGGTCATGTTGTGTGTGTGTGTGTGTGTAGCCATGTTGAAGAAGCCGGTGGTGACGGAGGTGCGGACCCCCACCAACACGTGGAGCGGTCTGGGGTTCTCCAAGTCCATGCCTGCAGAGACCATCAAGGAGCTCCGCAGGGCCAACCACGTTCCTTACAAGCCCTCCATGAGCACCACCTTCGAGGTAGACCCCCCCCCCCCCCCACACACCTACTGGACACACTGCCCTCCACCCAGTCGACATGGAAACGACCTACCTTCACAAACGCAGCCATTACAGCATTGCTGCTTGTACTCCTAGCATTACCAAAAACCATCACACATTTGATTTTCGTATCACAGATAATGGCCGTGTTTCCCAGATTTGTTAAGGAGCTCTTAACGCTAAGAGCTTCTTAAGAACGTTCGAAAAGCGCTCTAGAACGCTCTTAGAACATTCTTAAGAAGCTCTTAGCGTTAAGAGCTTCTTAACAAATCTGGGAAACACGGCCAATATGACTGGAAAATGCCTAGAATATGACGTAGAATAATATGACTTTTATGATCTACAACTTAAAGATGGGTTGGATGGGAGTGGTGAGGTGACGTGAACAGGATGCTTTCCCGCTCTTTCCCCAGGGCTGTCCCTTGTCCCTGTCTCGCTCCAACAGTCGCGAGTGCATCGGCAACGGCAGCGACTCAGACAATTGGCGGGAACGGAACGGAGGCGGCGTGGGCGTGGGCGGGCTGCCCGGACACCCAGAATTCCCTGCTCCCGTCGGCAGCCCCAAGAGGAAGCAGAACAAGTCTGGTGAGACGTGACGACGACCTCACATTCTGTCTCCTCACGCTGACCCAAATAGACAAGTTAGGCCCTGTTTTGGTGCAGGCCGGCTCAACACACCAGATCAGAAAGTTCACGTGTGATGATGAATTACCCTCTCCTCCCTGCTCCACCGTGACCTTTCACCTTTTGTTGAGTGAACGCTTAGGACTGCTGTCAACCCTGATCAGCATATATGCTGTGAAAAGCCTCTTAATTCAAGACGCGTGTGTGTGTGTCTGCCGGTGGAGAGCAGGGTTGAAGTGCTCCGACACACCTGCTCTAGCTCACTAGATAGTTCCCATCTTTTCCACATCCATAAAACATCTGAAAGGTTACAATGCTCTCCAGCTCCAGGAACGCAAGTCTTTCCTGTTGCCTCAGGTCGGATGAAACGAACGAAAGGCGTAGCTACCGTACAGCCACAGTGTGTGACGTTGACATTCCTCCCCGTGTGCTTGTGGCAGCTGCAGAGCTCTACCTCAGCAGCAGTAACTACATGGACTGCGTGTCTTCGCTCAGTGGCAGCAACGGCTGCAGTCTCAACTCGTCGTTCAAAGGCTCTGAGCTGCCGGAGCTGTTCAGCAAGCTGGGCCTGGGGAAGTACACGGACGTGTTCCAGCAACAGGAGGTCAGCGAGCTGGCTAGCACGCTCCCCACACACACACACACACACAGACAGAGACACTCACAAACACAGACGCACAGACACACACATATTTAAATTTACGCATTTACGCTTTTATCCAAAGCGACTTCCAAGAGAGAGATTTACAAAAGAGCATAGGTTACTGATCATATCAACGAGGTAGTCCTAAACACTGCAAGCAGCCAAAACATGAAGCATACATTGTGAAAAACTAAACAAGTGCCAAAGGGAAGACCCATAAGAGCATGCAGTTAAACAAGTTACAAATTAAAACAACATGAACCCCAAAAAGTGCACGACTGTACCTGTAGAAGAACAATCAACAGTAAGATATTTCACAGCGAGTTCAAGAGTTAACTTTGTTATAACTAACCTACAAGAGCTACATACACACACACACAGACGCACACACACACAGACGCACACACACAGACGCACACACACAGACGCACACACACAGACGCACACACACAGACGCACACACACAGACGCACACACACATAGAAGATGCAGGGAGAAGTAGAACGTCATCTTCCTACAGAAAGATGTCTGTTAAGAGTCAGCATGTTGACACACAAACACACACCAGGTGGGAGGCTAACGTCTTTCCAAACCAAGAGCTCGGTTTACAGTCCGCATGCTGAAACGTGCACTCACACAGTTTTACAAGCCTGAAGGACTGGACATGGGCAAGGTTTAACTACGACGCCCATGCCTGTTTCTGAGGGTTTCTACTCAACAAATCCCTGTTCACTTCAGAAAAGGGATGAGCTCACTTCCTGTTTCTCCAGAGGGTTCTTCATAGCGTGTGTGTGCACCTGGTGTGCAGTGATGTTGACCGCGGATGTTGTCTCTTCCAGATTGACCTGCAGACGTTCCTCAGCCTGACCGACCAGGACCTGAAGGAACTGGGCATCACCACGTTCGGAGCCCGCCGGAAAATGCTGCTTGCCATCTCAGGTAGAGGCTGTCATCGTGTCAGGATGTCCCTATTCCCCCCCCACCTCCCCTCATCTACACCTCTCCTCATCCCCCTCCTTCCTCACCCCCCCCACCTTCCCCTCTCCTCATCCACACTTCACCTCTCCTCACCCTCATCCACGCCTCTCCTCATCAGACTGACACTGCAGTGCCGAGTTGATAACAGTGGAATCTCTTAATATGGCTTTCATTAAATCCATTATTATGTCTAGTCCAGGCTGCTTGCCTGAGTGGCTGCATGTCTGACAGCCAGCCGACAGCTTCTGTCAAAACACAAACTGAGGAGTGAGCTGTGCTGCAGTCAGACGGACGCCCAGCTTTAAAAGCCCTTCATGACTCCTTCATGCAGTCTGGCTCCTGTCTTTGACCTCAGACTCCCAGTGGGGCACCAGAGCTGTTATGGAATGTTTAGCATTTTACACCAGCAGACTTTTCAGAGTAAACGGAGCATAAAATTGACTACTGCACAGAATGTCATACTTGTATAACATGGCGTAGACCCCATGTAAGAGGGGGGGGGGGGGGGGGCTGACCAGTGTTGTGTGAAGGAGGGAGACGGCTCAAGGCCAGTTCCAGTGCAGCTCTTTGGAGCCAAGTCTAGATCAACGATAATCTCAGCTGAAGGACATGAAGGCTTCAATACAGGACCACCCTCTCTCTCCCTTCCTGCTCTTCCTTACTCTCTCTCCCTGCTCTGCCCTCTCTCTCTCTCCCTCCCTGCTCTGCCCCCTCTCTCTCTCTCCCTGCTCTGCCCCCTCTCTCTCTCTCCCTGCTCTGCCCCCGCTCTCTCCCTCCCTGCTCTGCCCCTTCTCCCTCCCTGCCTGCTCTGCCCCCTCTCCCTCTCTGCTCTGCGTCCGCTCTCTGCTTCCTCTCTCTCCCTCCCTCGTCCTTGACCCCTCACCCATCTCTCTTAAACTGAGGAGACAACGGTCTCCTTCCAGGTAATAACTGTGACTGCCAGGTCCACTTCCTGTTTCTATGCCAATAAAAAGTGTTGGCTGGAACCGCCTGTCTCAAACTATCAGGCTGAAAGCTTTGTCTGGCAGGCATAGCAGATAAAGCCATCACATGAATTACTCTGAGATGCATTTTTATTGGAAGCATTGTGTCCGAGTATTTGGGTGATATGCCATATAAATGCAGGGATTACAAAGAGGCTGTGTTACAGCAGCCCGCTCTCTGTTAGTGAAGTCAATGTTAATCAAGTCAAAGAAATGTTAATAAACGTTTTGGACAGTTTTCCTTTCATTCGGGGGGCATCCATTATAGTTTTGAATAGTTAGTATTGGGCATTACAGGTTTTAATATTTTCCAAGGAAAAGTAAGGAATAAGATAATTGTATATTTGTACGTTTGATTTCTTTTACTGGTTTGTTGAAACAGTGTCATGTTGTGTTTACAGAACTGAATAAGAACAGGCGGAAGCTGTTTGAACCCCCCACCAGGTCCTCCTTCCTGGAAGGGGGCGCTAGCGGTCGTCTGGCTCGGCAGTTTCACGCTGACATGGCCAGCGTTAGCGGCCGGTGGTAGGCTTCCAGGGACACCCCCGGTACTCTCCGTGATGGGCCCCAAGACGAGGCCTCCTTCTGGGCGTCTGACTTCCACTCTGCAGCCTCTCTGGGTGCTCGGCGGATGGTGCCTGATCTTAGAATGTTTAACTGTGTTTTGTATCCAAAATAAGCCATAGTTTACCCAAAAGTGTCATTAGGAAATAAGGGATGTCTCAGAGATTTATGAAGTTCAGTCTTACTCCGTGTGGTTCCTAGAATTAGAACATATGTGTGGCATTTACACATGACGGCTATTGTGTTAGTCATAAAGGTTCCTGTCAAGTATTTTGTACAGTATTTGTTGAAGTGAATAGGTGGAATGATCCCAATCACATACATTGATACCATCTACTTGCATAGTATGCTGTTGTATCAATTACATGCACTTTACCCATTCTAGACTTTTACCTGTGAAAGCCAGATTCCTCAAATTGGAATTGATTTTGCAGTTTGTATTGACTCGAATCACAGATGTATTTGTACCAAGCCAATTGTTAGCACTTATTGCAAAGGAGTAGGAATAAGGTAATAACGTTTTAAGTGCCAAAGTGACTTCAACTCAACACCAGAGGAATGACCTTTAACCCTTCTTGATGTTTCTGTAGATTTACTGATCAGTATTTGCAACCAGTCACCTGCTGTGGTTGGCTTGCAATCTGTCACACATATTTTACAAAGCCCCAACAGTATTGTATATTCATTTATTGATTATTTTATCATCATTGTACGAAGGGGGGGGGGTTACGGTAAATGGTTTACATGTATTATGTTGTGTTTTCCATTTTATACCTTTATAAGTTTCCGAGATTCGTACTTCATTTCTTTGTTGTTTTTTTATGGAAATGTTTTCACCTTGTTAAATGCATTTGTGGAGCTTTGTGGCTGTGCCATTAGACCAAAGTGGAAAGCAAGAGAGAGACAGAAGTAGAGATACTCTGTCTGTACCTAACAGTAGGTCTCTTTCTCTCTGAATATGACAGTTGGTAGTTTTCTGTGGTTTTCTAAGTGTGTCTAGTTATCTGTCTGTGGGTTGTTAGTTTGCCTCTGCATGTCTCTGTGTATGGAATCCATTCAGCAGACACGCCTCTTCTTTGGGGATCTGTGCTTTTCTCACACGTTTCAATGACTGACTGTATTAAGAGCAATTAACGGAGCTAGTCAGTCGACTAATGAAGAACGGTCAAACCCACTACTATTCCTCACGGTCTGCTGTCAGAGAGGTACTTTAATACAAAGGTCAAAACTGTAACTCCACTGACATGACGACCTCAGTTGAAGGGGCAGGACACTGTCCCTCTAACGCTCCATGGTAGAGAACATCTCCTAGCATGGACTCATTGTTTTGCACACAAATCAATGAAAGCAATAATAATCACCTAACAAACTCCCGCTTTAAATCACGTCAGGCAGAGAAATACCAAATAGAACTTGTGCAATCAGGTATGTGGAGATGTTGTTCAACCATTTGATGCAGAAACAGGATCATGTGTGCAGAGCGATGGTGCTCATGATGTGGATGTTGAGAAACTCCCCACGCTTCATTTGTAATAATTTAGGATGACTCTTACGATGTGGTTTTGGATGAGCCCTTTAACTAAAAAATACATCCAAATTTTGTGGGATTAAGCACTTAATTTAACCATAACATCTTCTATGATGGTTCTGTGATGGTCTGATCATATATACATATATATATAGTTTATATATATATATATAGTTTATATATATATATATAGTTTATATATATAGTTTAGGTATAACAAGACTATTAGATTGCCATAAAATGTTTGTCGTGCCAAAATGTAAGACTATCTACTGACGACAAAGAATAGTAGCAGTCTAGGTGCATATCAGGGGCGTTTTCACAATGACAAGAAACTGCATGAAACTGACTGCATCCAACTCCTGTCGCAGTCGTTAAGTAATCAGGAACAGCAGACAGTCGGTTGGAGTCTCAGAAGAAGAATCTAGAATTCTAATCACGCACGGCGAGATGGTCTTGCATGGTGCGTTCTCTGTTGAAGCATCATGGCCTCTAGCAAGCTGAACCTTTTTTATTTTCAAAGCGTTCTTTATGCAGTTACCGTGTTAGTATTGCTGTTCAATCCTGACAAGGTTGCCATTGTCAAGTAGCAGTGTTTTTTGGTCATTTTGTATTACATTAACTACAAAAAGGGATTGAGAAGACCAAGAAGTAGAATAGAGGACTGATCAATTTCACTCATTATGGTACCAAACTGAGCCCTGATTCAAGTGTCAGTGCTGTTAACTTGCACTCAACAGGTGTATTTGTTATCACTCAGCTGAAGTCTTCTCTAAGGGAAATTTTGATTTAAACTGTCAAGTTAATGGTGTTCAGAATTATTGATGTGTTTTATGTGGTCTAATGAAAGGACTTGTTTGCATTCAACGTTTACCAGGAGCCTGTCCACAAACCTCTCTACAGTATGGCTACGCAATGATGTCTTTCACGTTTATGTTGTACTCATGTTCTATCCAAAGGTTTGAAAGGGTCTATTTTGTACTGTGTTCAATAAAATGGTACATTTATAATGAATGTAAACCACTAAGGAATACCATATGTTCTTACTAAGTTTTTTGCAAAGGCTTCATTGTTGAACAGCAATGTGTATGGTTGTATAAAACATTTGTTTTTGTGTTAGATAGAAAGGTACAGTTTTACATGACAAGGTCAATCCCAGCCTTTTTGGAGAAACACGTCATTGTTTTGTACGATGGCTTCTGTTGACCCAGCTGTTAGTCATTGTGTTAGCTTTGTCACTACATCTGTCAATACACAGATACCAATAGAGCATTGTTGTCAAAGTAACAAAAAATACAAAAACCTTTCTTATTGTTATTGCAATAAATTTAACAAGTATGTGGACTGATGTTCTTGTTTTGTTTTGCTTTGCAGAGCAGTCGTGACTTTCCTTATATTGAATTATAAATTTAAGGTCTTCCATGTGTAGATGCCACTTCAGAAGCCGGCAAAATCTTAGACTGCATGCCAGAGTGGGTTTAAGAATGCAGTCAAAATATGTTTCCGTCAACAAGGAAGTGTCTGTGATCTATATTCTACCATAATCTGACAGTGTAATCCAACTCTTGTATCATGTGCCAATCCCCCCTCACTGGGCTGCTTCACACATTATCTGATGTCTCCTTGAGTGTTGTGGCTGTTTGAATCCCTGTTTGAATCCCCTTTGGGTGGCAGTGTTGAAACTGCTGCACTCTCAATATGAAGCTGTGATCAAATATGTAGAGGTCGTGAAATTGCAAACATAAACAGATTGCTGGAACACTCCCTCTACATCTGCGACGAGCTCTAAGACACAAACTCACACACACCCTGAGTCAAACACTACTGTATGAGTGTGTGTTTGTATACCATTGCAGTTACACAGAAGCAGAGGACTGACCTTAGAAATGTGAGATGGCCTGTCCACTAAGAAGGGGAAGGGGCCGAGGAAGAGTTATGGACATTCCAATTTCACAAAATAGTTCATTGCACTGGTGTTGCAATTAGCACTACAGCATTCATTAATTATTACTGGCATTATTAACACACATATTTGATCATAATCTCTTGGCATTAATCCTCGTCCTGAGACACTGAAACTTGATTCACTCTAAGCTCAGCAACAAATCTCCTGTGTGCATACATGCGTTTTATCCTTGGCAAGACTTAACTATTGCAGTATCTCTCTGGGATGAAGGCTCTATCCTTTTTCATCTTTTCTCCTCAAGCTTTCATTTTCCATCTCTTGACCGTTGTTATTTCACCGTCCTCTTTGTCTCTGTTTCTCAACGTAATCCCCTCTCCCTGTATCTCTCCCTGTATCTCTCCCTGCCCCCCTCTCCCTGTATCTCTCCCTGCCCCCCTCTCCCTGTATCTCTCCCTGTATCTATCCCTGCCCCCTCCTCTCCATCTGTCACCCCTGTTCCATGTGGACTCACAGTACGTGCAACAGAGTGAACGATTCGAGGGAACGGCCAATGCGCTGCGTGACAGGCGGGCGCGCGCACACACACACATCCAGTCCCTCTGAGCTGTGAGTGAGTTAGTATCGTTCCTCAGCCGTGAGAGGAGGGGGGGGGAGGGTCCGGACAGACACATGCAGCGGAGACTGGCCTCCTTCCCTTGGTTCCTGCAGCGGTCTGTGATGTTAACCCAGGGTGACTCCCCCTGGGGAGGGCCTGCCTGGGGGGGGGGGGGGTAGGAAGGAGGGAGGGAAGCAAGATCGCTCATCTTCTTCCTCCCCTTGCACAAGAGGAGCATAGCAAGTAGGAAGGAAGAAACGGGGAAAAGGAATACGAGAGAACAGCATTTTAAATGCAGCATGTGTTACATTTGGTCAATGTTGAAGAAGACTCACTAGGTGTCTATATGAAAGGGCTACTTTCAGTGCCCAGTTCCAGTGTTTACAAGTCTGAGGACTGTGATGGCTTATCCGTATGATCACTACATTAGACTGTACTGTGAACACAGGGACTGTGAAGTAGATGCTAACTTAATCAGAGGAATGCTAATCAAAGAACTTCAATTACAGAATAAGGGGAGGGGGGGGGGGGGATACATGAGTCATCCGTCTGGTCTCCCTGACCTACATCTGTACTATGTGAGCAAATACTGCACTGATCTCCACGGGAAAAGCCCCCTAACTTTCAGTGAGGTACCAATAGATAGTATATTGGTAGGTTAATACACATACTCTAGGGCTTAGTGATACATATGTATTTATTCTATCTTAACATCATAAGTATAAACAAGCATACAGTACTCACATCTATTTTAATATACAGTATCATGTGTCAAATATCTGCTGCACAGAATATAGTGAGTTGTTTGATAAATGAGTAGGCTGGCCCACTGTTGGGTTGATTGTATGACTGATCATGCTTGGCATCTCACAAATACGTCTCTATGTGGGTAATGCAATTAACACAAACAAGGGCTTCCTGTGTAATAAGCAATCTTTCCTGACAGAACATTTCATCTCTAACAGGGTGCACTGCACTGGCCTGCTAATAAATGTAAATAACTGGGCAGAATATAGTCGAAACCTCATCAAGGTGGGAGTAATGCTGTATTTGAAAGCTGTGGTGATAATAAGCTTAGGGCTGTTTAATTCACCCACATCCCCCACTCAATCCTCAATATAAATGCGCACAAGACTGTAGACTAAATGGTCCGTCCTTCAAATATTGAGTCACTAGTCACAAGTCACCATAGATTCACTTAGCGTAAATATTGCTCATAATTTGGGATCAATATATATGGCTACTTAGCCTACCTTTAAGGCATGACCTGACTTAATCTTTTGAGAAATGAAATGTGTGCATCTTACATGTCATTGTACGTGTGTGAATGCATATGCGTGCGAGAGAGAGAGAGAGAGAGAGAGAGAGAGAGAGAGAGAGCGGTGGGGGAGGGAGGGAGGGAGGGAGGGACGGAGAGAGGGAGGGAGGGAGGGATGGGGGAGACAGAGAGAGAGAGAGAGAGAGAGAGAGAGAGAGAGAGAGAGAGAGAGAGAGAGGGAGGGAGGGAGGGAGGGAGGGAGGGAGGGAGGGAGGGAGGGAGGGAGGGAGGGAGGGAGAGAGAGAGAGAGAGAGAGAGAGAGAGAGAGAGAGAGAGAGAGAGAGAGAGAGAAATGTTTGGGGTTTCCTCCTGCATTTCCAAGTGTATCGATCACATTTACGCAACACTTCCTGCCGCTGCCTCCTCAGCAGGATGACTCAGGAGTCTCACTGGCGCAGCCGCAGAGACGAGCAGAGACAGGAGCCTGGCAAGCTACTGACACCAAGTAGCGCCAAAATGGCCAAATGGAAAGTGACATTTTGTCATCCTAATGTGTATATGGCACCCCAGTGTGGTATTAGGAAACAGGCCACATCCATAGCTGTGGATAAAGAGAGCGCTTTGCTTTCTGAATGTGTCTGGAATGGAATAAGTTGTTTTAAACACACTTTGTTTTTGTTTTTATAAACCACAGTGTCAGATTAGTTTAGTCTCTTAAAGATGATAGGCTACCAGATTGGTGTTTGTCTTGTTTAGGAATGACCTTTACACTTCACTGCGACTGGAACTGCAGTCTTGTGGAGCTCAGTGGACAGGGCGTGTGATCCTGTCACTGAGACTGACTGATAGTCTGGGTGTGGGAGGAGATAATTAGACGACTGACACACACACACACACATGCTGTGTGCACACTAACATACACAGTGAGGGAAGCATTATTTAAAGGTCAGTAACTGCTTATCAATCACATTGAGACAGTTTAATTAATGCATTCATAATTTAGCCATTAATAAATACTGAATGTGTCCTATGTGACAATATATTCATTAGCGTTTAAATTAAACAAAATCTAATGAAAAGGACCATGGCTAAAGGCCAGTGACAGTGAATTGGCAGCGAATGTATGGAACACATTATTCTTGTCATGTGGAGAGGTCGTTGTCATCTAATTCATGAAGTCACATGCACCTGCGCTCCCTGGCTGGTATAGCTGCAGACGCGGCCATAAGTCCATATAAGGAGATGTATGGACCCTCTTGTGTGACGTTACAAAACGCGAAATAAAGAATGTCTGTAGCCTACTGTAGGTTTACACTCATATTCACACCAGGAGGGGAGCACCCTGGTAATCTGGTTACATAAGAGGCCATTTAATTTGCAGTGCCCCCGCGCAGCTAATCCCTTATTCCTGTGTGCCTGTCCCGCGACGGAAACAACACTTGTGGCTTTCACGGTATGCGCTTTTACAACCCAATAGTAAGACGTGTACAGGATAGTAAAACCTCTACATTAACAAGTCGAAACCTCACTATATTATCTACCCTTTTTGCCTCTCACGTTCCAGCGTCAATTTAACGATGTGCCTTGCGTTAGTGACGATTTGCTGACGCGCCTTTAGCCGCACCACCCTTGAGAGAGGAGCTACGAGGGAGCAAAAGGGGCTGGTAACCGGGCACTGTTTCTCTTTCTTTCCTATCGAACGTGAGAGGAGGCGAGTCCTGCGGCAAAACGAGCGAAATTTCACCGGCACCGGGAGAAGCATCCAGGCTTTGTAGTGGAGATGGAGGTTCCAAGCTTGGCACACAACATAACGAGCCCAATGAGTCCGTGCGAGGGCATGTTAAAGAACCTCAGTTTGGACGCCATACAATTATGCGAGAGAGATGGTAAGTAACACAAATTCAGAATGTAATACTGTCATGCAATGTATGGGCGTTTTATGGTTCAAAAATCTAATTATTTTGCCTGTGAGCAAAATAATAATGTTCGTTGATTATAATGAGATCTGAACAACCTTGTTGATAGCAAGCTCCACCACTGCCAAGATAACCTCCAATTAAGAAATACTTCTCCCTTATATTGTGATAAAAACGCAAAACTGGAAGCTGTTTTACAGGTCCTCTCTCTTTAGATGGAGTGGTGCGCCGGTGCGTGCGCGGAATAGATAAGGGCGTCAATGCACATTATCTTTCTCAAAAGAAAAATGTGCTTGTTTCAGTGGTTGACATTTGAGCAAAAAAAAAAAATGTGTACATAGAAACAGTACTAGAGGAACATGGTCTTGAATGCAGTCGTAGTATCTGTGCGCCGGAGTGGCGTGCAGGTGGGTTTTCATCTTTTCAGCACCATGGACACGGACCAGGACTGCCATCAGTGAAAACCCGAATTTAGGCTTTGCTCGTTCCAGGACAAGGAGACTGAAAGTTTCAAATGAAATTCACACATGGTCGGAAAGCTTTGAAACAACAGATTGCCACATGGCGGTGGAGAGACTCTGATTGTATAGTTCGACAAAATATCCTATAGATTTTTACAGTAAAGGCCATGCGTTTGTGAGGCGTAAATTCCAGACAAATAAATACCATGTATCAGTGCCTTTTGCAGACGGCAACGGAAAATGTCCATACTCAGCAGGATATCATATAGCAAATATGTAAGTCTGAGACCTGTTCATTGCATGACACAGTCTGACTGGCGGTAATATACCTAGTTCTGTTCGTCATGAGTAGCATTTCCATGACAAATTCAGAAGCCTTTATGGTGCATATGTATACCACTAATCATAGCCTACCCCGTAAGTACAGACCCCCAGTTAAGGTAAATGTAGGCCGAGACAAGTAGATACATTTAACATCACTGTTTATTTTATTTTTAGAGAATACAAGTGCTCCTTCAATTTCAGCGCTTCAAATCATCGTTCACAAAGCTTCATTTTATTGGTACACAGGGTGTTTGTGTGCTGTATTCATGTGTTGATATTCAGCGGTCTTCATGAAGGGACACAAGCAGTTTATTTGACCACAGTGAGGCCCTTGCAGCCTATATACCACTGGTTAATTTCCTAAATTGCCATTAGCGCAGGCCCAAATGTAATTTGGAGATGCAGTTCATATCCTAATAGGCCTCAGGTCTGATTTCAAAGCTGTAATTTTAATAGTGGTATAGGCTGCAACTGGGGCTGGACTTAATTGAAGTTGCTGTGTATGGCAGCTCTGTCAGAGGTTTACTACAGGGATTTCTCTGCAGCAACATAACAAGCAGTCTTCTGTTTGTCAGACGAGTAAGTGTAAATAGTGGTTCAGTGTCCTTGAGATACCTCAGCACTGTTGATATGACAACATGGAAGGACTATCACAGAAACAGGAGGAACAGGCCTGAGTGAACGAGTTTCTCTAGTCAAGTCCAAGGGCAAGGTTGGCTGGAGTCTGAGGGATAGTTCATCGCGACAGATGTGTTCCAAACTACCTCAGCAGTAGTCATTTGAGACAGTTATCATCCTGTCTCAAAGTACTTCAAATCCATTTAACTACCCAGTAAACTGTTTACCCAAGACAGTAGTGTCATCAAATATAATCTTTTTTGCTTCAGCATTAGATCTCTCATGTGAATATCCCTCTGTTCAGCCCATAGCTGTTGATAGACTCTTAATGCCATCACAATCCCAATAAACCGTGCAAACACAAGCTTGAATAACACATAGGGTGGGATCATATGCATATATCAGGTTTACATTTTAAAATGATATGTTTTATAAACTAACTCATCTTACTTTTGTCAGAGATAAGTTGTCACTGGCAGTTTTAGTGTATCTTATGTTCTCTTATTTAGGATGAGCTCATTTGTCACTCTTCTAGAGAAAACATCTAGGGACTATGCCTTTACATGTTCTGACAAACATCCACATATAATACTGCATGCTGTATTTTAATACCACTGACTTAACAAAATAATGCTTAAAATCTAGAGGAACAGCTTGTAAGACTAAAGACTTTACCAATGTGTTGGATGTGATACAGAGTGTTCTTGTTTTAACCAGATCTCTATTCAATTTGAACAAAATAGTTTAAATCATCCCAAGTTCTTGTAAGTCATTGCATGCAAGCTGGAAGTGACACATGGAACATGCAGGGGTTAGACTTATGTCCTGTGTCCATTATGTATTTGAGATGCTTTAATGGATGGGTGTCATTAATGTAACCAAGCACTGTGTGTGCGTGTGTTTGTGTGTGGACAAGAGATGGAAAATAGAAAAAGAGACTCATCTACAAAAAATACAACCAGTAGTAAAAAGAACCTGCAGTTACTGAACTTCATCTCCCACAGTAAATCTTCCACATTAAAACAAATGAGAAAGAATTAACAAAAAATAGATGCAACTGATGCAAACAGACAGTGCCTTGACCACTGAAATACCATACACTTCTGATCCTGAATTGGCTGCTGTACTTTATATGCAATGTCTGCTAAGTGAATGCAATTTTACTTTGAGCCTTTAGTGCTGTGTGACAAATACAGTTTATACCAGATTTGGTATGCAAATCTGAATCCAGAGATTATTTCTGTGACATCATGGCTGACTAAGGGTAGGCCATATTTCCTGTGGGCGGACTCGCCCTGCACGTGCCTGGCAAGAGATATTATCAATACGATGACTAATGTCCACCAAATGGGACCATTTTCCAACAGTTCTTTGGGATTTAAGCCACAACCTTATTGGGTTTTTGCTAGAAACAGAAATATTAAGCATCAAGTTAGTCTGTAGTATATGAAATGTATTGTTTGAATTATGGTTTATGAAGCCTGCAAATAGATTGTGTGTGTTTTAGGGGAAACAGTCCCTTGAGACCTTGTTAGAAATAAGTGTAACTATCATTTCAAATGGGCAAAATGATGTAAGCCTGCTGTGTGAGATGCTGTGTAGGTAACATTACCACCAAGGGAAAACTAAACAAAAGCTGTTGAGGGATTTTACATTAATTTCCCAACTCCATTGAAAAATGCAAATTAAATGTTAATGTGACACAATGACTCACCACTTTTTTTTTTTTTTTTACAAGAACGAGCGCTCTTATCTTATTTTCTCAAGAGGCCTTTTCAGATTTAATTAATTTGCAAGAACAGATGGTTACATTTAGAACAGACCCTGTTCCATGTTATTTTGTGTTTCTATGAATCCTTCGCCTCCGAATCAACTAGTCATTGCTTTCCTCTCTTTGTGGTTATTTTATAGTCTCTTTGTTACTTGATAATCCTCCTGATGTGCTTGCAGTCATGTGTAAGACACAGTTACTATATGTGGCAGACTGGCCGTATGTCTTTGTGTATCTGACACTTAAGTATTTTTTGCTCAGACAGCATCAGAGCAAAAAACTCAGGCTGCCAGAAGCCATTTTCAAAGTTTTTGTTGTTATTGTCTCAGTACCTTGCACATGATGGGCATCCTCTTCCTAGTTGAAACACAGTCTGGATACTGCAATGTAGATTCAATGGTAGTCAGCCCCTTACCATGTTAATATTCCCATTGGGAAATTTGGCTCTGTGCTAAACACACTGCACCTGTGAGTTAGCTGCAAATCTGCTGGCGGCTGACATTCATAACCACAGCTCTATATATCATCTTCAGTTCACACAGCTACAGTACCACGTGAGGGCTGGTTGTCATGACAAAGTATGATTTCTTGAGCACTCACATTTCTGTCAAATGTAATCAAGCATTTAAGACGGTGCTGTAGCCTAGATTCGGATGCTTCATGAATTAAAATTGACCGTATGTTTTTTATTTTTGTGCTTTACATTTTTCTTGTGTGTGTGTGTGTGTGGGGGGGGGGGGGCATTACATTAATACTAAAATTGCCGTGATTAATCTTAATAAAGCTCATAAACAACTGATCTAAAGAACCTGCCATTCCCAGGAGGAATACCCCCCCCCCCAATCAACAGTCCAGACATTCTGCATGAACGGACAGATTAAAAAAGTGTAGGACGTTAGAGCCAACGACTATCTAGCTTTCCGGTATAGTCTCGCTAAACGGCCCTGTAGCTAGGTTAAATTGACCATTTAAAAACTCGTAGGGTTACAGTACTGTATCGCTACTGTAGACATAGGTCGAAGCTAATTTGGCGGAGCAGTCTGAGTTTGACTTACTGTACGGTAATGTCTGCCCCGGATAGACAGATTTCAGGATAGCTCACTTCTATGTAGGCAGCTAGCTAAAGATAGATAAATCGCAAACTCCACTAAGCAAGGTAGCTGGTAGTCTAACCAAAAATAAACGGATTAACCCATCTGCGTTCAAATATGTCCGTCTGTTGAAAGAGTGGGCTTTGATACCTGCTTGTCTGCCTGTCTTGTCTACAGTACAGTCTGGAAGAAGCGTTGTCCATATCGAGGTAATATATCCAGTATAGATCGGTTAAACTCACTCCTCAGGTAGTAGCTATACGGCCATCCGCGCCAGCTAATAGCTAACTAGTTTTTCGGTGGCGTACAGTAGCTGGCTGTTTTCGCGCGGGAAATGGCGGGTTTCAACCCCGAGTACGGGCGACCGTCAGCCGAGTGTACATCCGACAGGTGCGAGGCCAAGTCGGTTACAGTAGCTTACAATAAATCTATATTTTTGCATAGAAGGTGCAATTGGTTACTGTAAATCATAATTTACAAAACCCGTGCAGTTTCTCCGTAGCAAACGAACAAGGCAACTTTTAGCTGGCAATGTTTAGCTTTGACCTCGGTTGTACTGTGTAGATAGCGAGTTTAGCTGGTAGGCAGGCCAGTAGATGCCTAATCACTCTCTTCTACCTGGTTAGAGAGCAACTTGGGTCATTCAGAAAGGGTCCCCAGGAGAACACTGTGCTGCTGATGAGAGAATGCTAGTCTGCAAGACCCCTTATTAAGTATGATATGCTTTTATTTTTCCTTCACTGTTTGACCTCCCTCCTCCGTTCAGTCTCTCTCCAGAGAGAAGCCCAGACTGGAAGGAGCCATATATGTTATGCAGGGGAGAGAGCATGAACGCTTTTTTAAATAGAAGTCATTGATGGTTAACAGTCCAATAGATTATGAGGTCAAAAACTACTGCCAAATTGTGGATTATAGGATAACAACCAATGATGATCATTATTATTAATTGGACTATGTAAGTAATGTGTGTGTGTGTGTGTGGGGGGGGGGGGGGCATATGGCTGAGCGGTTAGGGAATTGGGCTACCAATCAGAAGGTTGCCGGTTCCTGGCCGTGCCAAATGACCTTGTGTCCTTGGGCAAGGCACTTCACCCTACTTGCCTAGGGGGAATGTCCCTGTATTTACTGTAAGTCGCTCTGGATAAGAGCGTCTGCTAAATGACTAAAATGTCTATAGTATAACACATACGTATCCTGAAAATCTATATCTTGTGGCAGCTTCTTCTATTTGTATACCGGAGATGATTTCCTTTCCCAAATAACACCACCAATCTGTGTCTTAATAGTAGTGTGTGTGTTGGGAAAACATTAATTGCATTAGTGGGGCTTACCTTTTCTGAATGTGTCCGTGTAATGGTTACACTAACAGGTTAATTAGTGTAAACAGATAAGGAGTTAACTTTGCCTTCTTGCAGTGTGATGTGTGCTGTTGGATTGCTTCTGTGTGGGTTAACTTTGAGGAGCTTCTGGGCTTTTAGATTCCATCCGGCCTGCAGCGTTCTAATCTGAAGATCACCTTCAGGGTTGGGTGTAGCTCAGTGGTTAGAGTACTTGACTGCAGATCACAAGGTTCCAACCTCCCTGGTCTGTTAAATACATGATGACATTATTATCTTGGTTACCGTGGAGTTGGTTGACCACTAGGCCACAATACAATTTAGAATCGTGGACAATCGGGCAATTGAGAAATGTATGTATTTTCTCATAGCAATATAGCCAAGGGTTTAAGAAGTGGATTCAGGGTGTGTGTGGTCCAGAGATCTACCTAACACTGGACACTCCTCCAGTGTTTCACTGGCCTCAATGTCAGAACAGTAATGTAGCTCTTTAGTCCAAGCTATGCTATGCTAGTAGGTTCATTAGATTTATTCCAATGAAGCCCAATCCATTCAGTGATCAGCTTAGCCTGTGTGGGGGAGAAAAGGAGACCGCTGTGAGGTGAGGTAAAGATTACTATTCCTGCTTATCAGCTAACTAGTCATTAGGACAAATGTAGGTTGGTTGACTGAACAAGAGAAAACAATACATCTGAGTTGTGTTTCCTATGGTCAATATATTCCAGGGTATTTTCTCATGACTACAAATACCATAACCGCTTTAGGTCTTGTTTAGTAAATAATCCCCTTGTGAATGGACAACCGGACACCACATCAGAGTTTTCACCCATGAACCGTTGAGCTTCGAGAAACAACCGCACCATGTTGAATGGAATCCCTCAATTGTCACCCAGGCTCTCAAGCTCATGTTAGGCGATGATCGTTCCATGGTCTGGTGCTTGTCCCATTGTCCCCTCAGTGCTGTCTTCACAGCCCGGAATTCCACATTATTCTGTCCAGAGATTGTAGTTGGAGCTCACACAGAAAACACATTGTTGCCATGCCAAGTGCGTGCTTTATAGTGTTGTAGAGTCTATATTCAACTCTGGAACTACAAAGCCCCTTATTCAGACGGTTGTTTTGGTGCGTTTCTCTGTGCATGGATTGTGTTGAGCAGCAGTGCTGCATTAAGAATGCATGAACTGACTGCTTTTAAGAAATACACATACTATTCACAAAAGCAAGGACATATTTTGGACTAACCAGTTGATGTGCAGTTTGTGAGGTCTAAAACAGAGAAATCTAGGCTCTCCTTTTCGTCCTCAGTTGAATCTGGTCATGAGAGAAACTGAAATCAAGCTCTGTGGAAAAATACCTTTCCGACAATAATCGGTGCTTGAAATATTTAATGCCGGCCTATGGGAGCCAGCAAAGCCGAAGGAGAATTCGAATTTGTCGCCATGGCAACAGGTACTGTACACACGAGGCAGGGCGGCCAACTTCTCTCTCCCTGCTCGGGGGCAGGCGCTGCAACATGGAGCACGCAGAGTGACGTCTGGGGTCTGTGTGTGTGTCTGTGTATCTGTGTGTGTGTCTGTGTATCTGTGTGTGTCTGTGTATCTGTGTGTGTCTGTGTGTGTGTATCTGTGTGTGTGTCTGTGTGTGTGTATCTGTGTGTGTATCTGTGTGTGTATGTGTGTGTGTCTGTGTGTATGTGTCTGTGTGTATCTGTGTGTGTCTGTGTGTGTGTGTATCTGTGTGTGTCTGTGTGTGTGTGTATCTGTGTGTGTCTGTGTGTGTGTCTGTGTGTGTGTATCTGTGTGTGTGTCTGTGTGTGTGTATCTGTGTGTGTGTCTGTGTGTGTGTCTGTGTGTGTGTATCTGTGTGTGTGTCTGTGTGTGTGTGGCCTCGCCAAAAGGACGTGATGAAGCTCGACTGTAGCGCACTGCAGCACTTATTTCTCTTTAGTTCATTAAAATAGCCTTTTTAATGGTGATTTGGACCCCCCACCCTCCTTTCAAACCTTCCTCTTCCTGTCCCACAGGAAATAAATCCCAGGACAGCGGCATCGTGGAGATGGAGGAACTTCCTGTTCCTCAGAACATCCAGATCAGCAGCATCACCTGCGACTCTTTTAAGATCTGCTGGGACATGGTGCCCCATGTGAAGGAACGCATCACCCACTACTTCATCGACCTCAACAAGAAGGAGAACAAGAACTCCAACAAGTTCAAACACAAGGTAAAACTATCGACAGAGCCCACACTTCTTTACTTTAACTTGAGTGAAAAAGTCTTTTTCAATATGAGTATCTGTACTTCTACCTGAGTTAAAAGATTTGTGTACTTTTGCCAGCTCTGAAGCTGAAATAGTCTTGAATTCCTTTTTTTTTCTCATCATATCGATGGAGTATTGTCTTAGGAATCCATTAAGCAAATGACAGATATTAGGCAACTGCCCAAATTAGTTGCTGAGTCACCTTGAAGGCCATTTTGTTCACACAACACCAGACAACAAGAACATCAGCCAGGGTGCCCTCCTTGTGAAAGCTTTACTCCAAACAAAACCTAAACACACAGTAACCTTGTACTCCTTCTTGGAACAAACGCTTACACACACCCTACGACAACCATTCCAGACCCCGAGCGGCAAGCGCTTATACTAATAAACACACACACACACCGCACGTACACTCAAACTGCCTGGCGGACAAGCTACCACTGCACTGGGGAAAACAAGTCATTCCACGAGCAATTTGTGGTTGTAGCTCTTTCAGAAGTGAATCTCATGGATTGAATTGGTTATCTTCACACACATTATACAAGTTTCACAACTCCCCTCATCCAATGTCGTCCTGGGTGTCTGGAGTCTTTAAGGTTTTAAAATGGGATGTTTTCTTTCTCAGTGTGTGAGGTGAGACCTCTCACGGTGCAGGGACATTGGAACTGAGCTGGATGAAGAGAAGAAAGGAGCATAATACACTAGACACTTTTTTTAAATACAGATTGACATAGGGGGATATGAGGGTCAATATGTTGTCTGTGTAGCTGAAAGCTTGTAAGCTGGATGTCTGTCTCTAATGTGTTCATGTGTGGATGGAAAGCATGTGTGCAGGATGTGATGTGTAATCTCTCATCAACAGTATCTCCCACTCACTGCATGTTTTCTACTTTGTCCGTCCGTCCGTCCGTCCGTCCGTCCCTCCCTCCCTCCCTCCCTCCCTCCCTCCCTCCCTCCCTCCCTCCCTCCCTCCCTCCCTCCCTCCCTCCCTCCCTCCCTCCCTCCCTCCCTCCCTCCCTCCCTCCCTCCCTCCCTCCCTCCCTCCCTCCCTCCCTCCCTCCCTCCCTCCCTCCCTCCCTCCCTCCCTCCCTCCAGGATGTCCCCACCAAGTTGGTGGCAAAGGCAGTGCCTCTCCCCATGACGGTGCGAGGCCATTGGTTCCTCAGCCCTCGTACGGAGTACACGGTGGCGGTCCAGACGGCGTCCAAGCAGAGCGACGGAGACTACGCCGTGTCAGAGTGGAGCGAGATCATCGAGTTCTGCACTGCCGGTGAGGGAGGACAGGGGCAGGGCAGGGAGAAAGAGATGCAGAGAGATACAGAGAGGGATAGAGAGAGATGCAGAGAGATACAGAGAGGGAGAGAGGGGTACAGAGAGAGAGGCGCTGAGTGGAAGGGTCTGTAATGAGAGCAGAGCGAGGCAGGGATGGGGCATGCAGCCGACTGAGTGTCCGAGCAAGGTGCAGGTACTGTTGCAGGGTCAGGGGGGTGGAGGGGGGTGTTAGAGAGGGCAGGGAGAGGCGGAAGGCAGGAGGTGATGTGTCAGAAAGCTGGAGGGCACTCAGCAGTGGGCATCAGGAGGGGATACTTAATGAGCCGCAGTGGTTATGTCTAGACGGCGAGTCTTGATTCTGACAAAGAGTATAGCGTGGGGAGATTTTCTTAGGGGTGTATTTGTGTTGAGATGTTCTGTTCCCCGTTTGTAGATTACTCCTCAGTGCATCTGACCCAGCTTCTGGAGAAGGCGGAGGTCATCGCTGGCAGGATGCTGCGTTTCTCTGTCTTCTACAGGAACCACAACAAAGAGTACTTTGACCAGGCAAGGTAGGGGTCCACACACACCCACACCATATTTAACCTCTGACCTCTTGCAGTTATTCCTGGTAGACACGGTCATGTTGAAAGGTTGTTCTGTCGCTTCTCATGTTTATTGCAGGAAAGTCTGCCTAAAGCTCTTTCTATGTCTCAATTATGAGAGACCTCATGAGGGTTTGTGCATTCTCATTTACATCTTATCAGCTTCTCTATTTCTCCTCATCTTTTACATTTACATTTAGTCATTTAGCAGACGCTCTTATCCAGAGCGACTTACTTTTAGTCTCTCTTTTTAACACATCAACATTTAACCCAGTTTAGGTTGATGGATGTGATTTAATGACAATTTGCTTATAATTCATTGAGCTACATCATTCCTATTTACAACTTTGTTTTCGATGGTCGACAAAATAGCCCCACCTTGTGGATGCCTGTGGGGAAGCCTCTGTACCGATGACCTCGGTTGGATCTCACTTTGCATAATTACCATAACAAAAGGACAGTTGTGATTATAATGACAACCTTTAAAGTGGAAGCACTGTAATTACTCTGATATTTGAATCTGCAGTGCCTACACTTGTTTAACAGGCGACGGGACTTGCAATTTCCTACCGCGGAAAACCTTGGTGCTTTGAATGTTATTCTGTTCATTTATGCAATCCAGAGAAACTGAGAACAGTCTTTCCCCTAAGTTCCTTTGGGCCTAACATGCCTGTTTATGTTAAACCCCCCCAAAAAATTATTTGGTGTAACCAGCTGAAATTGATCAAATTTGAATAAATCAGACCTATAGCATTTTGTTTCTCAACCATGTTGATAAAAAAAAAAATCCCCTAATGCCAAGAAGTAACACATTTCCAATAAACGGATACATTACAATAACTAAACATAAAAGTATAAAAGGGTTGACTGGTGTAACCCGAAGCTTCATCGGAGATTATGTTCTGTCTGTCTTCTTTCCAGGGAGCACCAGAACAACCGCATGCTGCCCACGGTGAAGGACAACAGCGGCAGCCACGGCTCCCCCATCAGCGGCAAGCTGGAGGGCATCTTCTTCAGCTGCAACACCGAGTTCAACACCGGCAAGCCCCCCCAAGACTCAACCTACGGCCGCATGCGCTTCCAGGTGCAGGCCGAGGCCCTGTTTAACCCCAAAACCAACCTCTACTTCGGGGACTTCTACTGCATGTACACGGCCTACCACTACGTCATCCTGGTCCTGGCTCCTCAGGGCTCCCCCGGGGACGAATTCTGCAAGCAGCGGCTCTCAGCCCTGGACATCACCAACAACCGCTTCCTGACGTGCGTCCGGGAGGAGGGGGAGGACGCGGGGCTGGTGTTCCACCACGCCCAGGACGTGATCCTGGAGGTGATCTACACGGAGCCCCTGGACCTGGCGCAGGGCACTGTGGCGGAGATCAGCGGGCATCAGCTCAACAGCCTGTCCACGTTCAACGCCAAGAAGGACCCCAGCTGCAAGACGTGCAACATTAGCGTGGGGCGCTAGACCTGCGACAGGCCCCCGGACTGGAAGACTTTGGAACCGCCACACACACGCACACACACACACATAGGCCTATGTACCCCTACACACACACTATGACCCCCCCAACACACATGTAGACACGCACCGAAAAGACTTAACACACACACATCAAATCTAAACATGACATATCTCTGCAATGCATCCTCTTTGGAGAAAGAGTGTTAAGTGCTCACACACACACACACAATCATCCCCCTGGCCTGTCTGAGAGGATCACCATCTACTGAGGGGAGCTCTCCAACCGCCTCCGCGGAAGAATCTGAGCTTGCTACAGCTGAGATGTGGGACCCTGACCAACCCTCCGTGCACCACACCGTCCCTCTGGCCTAGCGAGCCGAGCATCCGTTCCCCCTAGCAAACCATCCGTTCCCGCTAGCAAACCATCCATCGCTGCCTGCTAGCCGAGCATCTATTCCCGCTAGCAAACCATCCGTTCCCGCTAGCAAACCATCCATCGCTGCCTGTTAGCCGACCATCCATCTCTCTGTCAGCACCGGTTGATAGATGAACCCTTTAACCATTTTAACAAACCCCGCAGATAATCATAGCTTATTTCCTCTTTCTTTTCCTGGTTTTTCTCAAATGCTTTTAATTTGTTCTCATTTTACCGACTCTCCGTTGTACCTGTTTTTCTTTCTGTTGTGTGCTCCAGATTTTTGTTCCTCGGTCTCACCTGATTGTTTCAGTATATCGTTCCAGATCTTAGTAGTGGTAGAGCCTGGTACTGACCTTGGGTCTGCAGCATCGTCATCCTAATGCCAAAGGTAACGCAAAAACACAAGACAAAAACCCGCTGTAGAAAGACTATACTAATGCAACAACCTCTGTCTGAACTTGGAAGTCGAAGCACTTCGGTAACCTTTAAAAGCATGATGCAGTTCTGTGCAGCATGAGTTTGACAACTATCAGTACCTCTACCGACCATGGCTACCGTTTTATTTATTCTAGTTGAAAGAAAAACCAGAAACTGTGTTTAGCAGAGTAAATGTGAAAAAATATTTATTTTTTATTGATATATAAAAAATATAAACCAGAAGTGCACAATGTCAAAAGCTTTGATCGTAGTAAAGAATGGCACCTATGGGAGGGGAAACAGGTTTTTTTTCTAGCAAAGGAGATAAAACCGAGATTTGACAGCAAAAATAACTTGCACTACTATGCTAACATGTACAACTATTCTTTTTCCAAGGGTAATGTATAACTTGAATTGTCACAATTCATATTAACTATGAGACTATTATTACATATCATAGCACAATGTAGGACAAAAAAACGGATTGACCCTCACAAACATTCTAAAGGATTGTCGGATTGTGTGTTTGGGTGACAGTTCCCTCTTGCCAAGTCAGCACTTGCGCATAGCGCATCGTTATAGCTTAACCCACGTACCTGTTCTATGTTGACAACAGTGTTTTTTGCAGGAAGAAAAAAAACAAAACAATAATGTGCCATAAATAGAACATTTAAATTTAAACATTTAAGTCGCTAACGTATCTAACATCAACTGTTGTTATAATATCCGTTATTTTTTCTTCTTGGAATGATGGCGTGTACACTTGCTACATTAGCTTCATGACAACAATATTTTATATTATGTCACCAAGACAAGAGAGTTGTTGACAAACATATTAAAATAGTCTCATTTTGTCATATCTCTCTCCAAGTGTGGACGTCAAACCATTTAAAGTGCATCGACATAATAAGCATGGCATGAAACGAGAAGTACCACCAAATCTCACTTTTTACAATGAATGCTTAAAAAAAAAAAAAAAAAAGTCCTAGAGTGTAAAAAAAAAAAAAAAACTTCTTTCAGATTAAAAGTCCCAGTGAGAGATGTTGACTCAGCAGGTCTTGGGCGTGTCCTGTTTACTGAGCAGGGCTTCCAGTAGGCGGAGCTTACCTTTGAGGGTTTTGTAGTGGCAATACTCCTCTGCCATTGGTCCACGGTCCTCCTTCTGGACACTCCTAGTGAGACCAATGTACACACACACTTCAGCGTTTCTGACTGCATAAGCTGCAGCCCCCCCCTCTTACTGGTCTAGTTCCTGTGTTGCCTTATTCAGATAGCTTTGTACACTGTGTATTGTAATCAGAACATATTGTATTTTACTTTTGACAACAACAAAAAAACAACTAACTAATTAGCCAGATGTACAGAACAAAAGATGTGTACAGGTCAGAGCTGTCGTCTCTGCTTCTATGTGGTGTTGACGTTAAGTGAGTGTGCATCTCGCTGTTCTATCATTCTGATGACGATGGGGGAGGGGGGGGGGTTAGCTTTTACTGTAGATGTTTTTGTTTTTCACATGGCATTGTTGAAACTATGAAAACCAAATGTTCCAGTTTGTTAAAAGATGAATAATAATAAAAATGTTTAAAAAAAGTAGAGGAGGTGAAAGGCAGTGAGGTGTGGGGTGTTTGTCTCACCTGCCCGTCTGGGAGTAGAAGGTCTCCTCGAAGCCCCGCAGCAGCAGACGCACTCTCCTCTTCTCAGCCCGCGCCATCTTCAGCTGCTCCAGGAGCTCCCCCCTGCAGAGGGGCGGGGCCAGCGGAGAGGCAGCACACACACACACACACACACAGTGAAATTGTGTGGCAGTGTGTGTGTGTGTCTGTTTGGGTGTAAATACAGACTAAAAAACAACAATTATAATCATTAAAACTCCCACACCTCGTATTAATTGGGTAAGGGGGGTGGGGGGGGGGGGGTGGGATTAGTTCATCTGTACCTTGGTGCCTCGTGGAGAGTTGCTATGGTGACGCTGGGAGCCTGAAGACCTTTGACCTCCTCCAGAGGGGACACCAGGGGCGTGTCGGACGCCTCCTGGAACGGCACGCGCAGAGAGTCGTCTGAGGGCGCGCGTGGCGCCGCCGGAGCACATGGGCCGGCCTTCACACACTCTTCATCAGAACCCTCCTCTTCCTCCTGGGGTACACACTCCCCTAAGCAAGGCTACTGAGGGCTGAGGTGTGTGTGTGTGTGTGTGAGAGATTGTGAGTGTGTGTGTGTGTGTGTGTGACAGTGATCGTGTGTGGAAAGGAGGGCGAGAGACAGAGAGAGAGAGAGACACTCACTATGGTGGTGATGAACGGCGTCGTGCACAGAAGCTGCTTGACCAGGCGGTAGCGATCATACAGAGGCTTCATCAGAGCTCGCTCCTGTCTGGAGCTCTGCACACACACACACACACACACACAGGGTGGGGGGGCAATGCACATGGTCCTTTTTACATGTTCATAAGCACCATGTATGACCACCATGAAGATGCAGCACGTATGACGTCTTCTCACCGGACGGCCGTGCAGGCTCTCAAAGTACAACAGACACTTCTGCAGGCTGGCCTTCTCCAGGGCCATCTGAGCCTGGTTCATCTCCTGGAACGACACACACGCACATACATTTACATGTAGTCATTTAGCAGACGCTCTTATCCAGAGCGACTTACAGGAAGTACAGGGGACATTCCCCCCCAGTACCTTGACATGGTCCGGCAGGTGGAGCTCCTCCCGCCGGTCTCTCAGCCTGCGCGTCAGGTTCAGGACGGTCTCCTCCAGCGAGGGCCGGCTGTTGTTGCCGTTGTGCTGCTGCTCCACCGCCCTCTGCTGGCCGCTGGCGGCCCTGCAGGAACCCAGAGCTCCATCCTGATCCTTCAGCCCCTCCACGCACTGACGCAGCTTCAGCTCTGCAGGGAGGGAGGGAGGGAGGGAGGAAGTTACAAACAATACTGTACATAGCAATGTTTATGAATATGGTGATCTGACAAGACCAGACCAGACCAGACTAGACCAGTCCAATCCAGACCAGACTAGACCAGTCCAATCCAGACCAGACCAGACCAGACCAGACCAGACCAGACCAGACCAGACTAGACCAGTCCAATCCAGACCAGACCAGACTAGACCAGTCCAATCCAGACCAGACCAGACCAGACCAGACCAGACTAGACCAGTCCAATCCAATCCAGACCAGTCCAGACCAGACCGTAAACCTGGAGAACTTCTCACCTTTTAGCTGCTTGCGTGACTTGGTGATCTCCTTTATCAGCCGGGACATCTCTGGGTGGGCTGTCTTATCGTTATGAGCCGGCTGCCACAAACACAATCACCAAGGAAACAGCACGTCAAGGACAAAGATAGAATCACCAAACCTCTCTTTTCAGTCATTCATAACCAGTAGAAGCAACATCATCCTGTTGATCTGTCAGTGGCAAGGCCGTAGCCATGGAGTCAACATTGGGGGGGGACAAATAAAATGTTTTATGATCATTTCGGACAGCGTGCGTGGTTGCCTGTCGTAGCGTAGCACATTTATATTTTCATATCAATATATTGGGGGGGACATTTTGACTTGATTTAATATTTATTCTGATTATGGCCTTGGTCTGTGGTGTCATGAGGAGAGAACAGGACCAGGGTTAAAGAGCCGAGGGCGTAGTGACCCATGTTGTCCGGCAGAGGGAGCCCTGCTTCCTGCTGATGTTCACACACTTTACACTGGTATTACACTGTTATACTGTTGTTACACTGTTGTTATACTGTTATGTTATTATATATTTTTTTTTACATTGTTGTTATTATGTTCTTATAACATTGCTGTTACACTGATATTATGTTGTTATTACACTGTTATAGAAGGAGTTTGCGAAGTCGATCTGATTGAGAATAGAGACATTGCTGACCACCCATGGCCATATATGAGGGAGAAAGGAAGAAAGGATTCCTGGCAAATGCGCCTGTAGTGTTTTTGTATTAATGTATTAAATTGATGTGAGGTCCAGTTACCAGTGTGACACTAAAACAGGTAGTAGTCATGGTTACTTTGTACTTAAGTATCAATGTCAGAGCCCATAAATCTTTAACTTACATTTACATTTAGCAGACGCTCTTATCCAGAGCGACTTACAGTAAGTACAGGGACATTCCCCCCCCCCGCTCAGCCACCTGACTCCCTCCGTGAGTGAACTTGAGTGACAAAGTGCAGTCAGGACACAACCCCTGCCTGAAGTCCTTGGAAACCAAACCAACTGGACTTCATTTCACAGTGAAATATGTAGAAGCACTCACAAAAACAAGGTGAAGCTAAACTGTAACTGCAGCCAAGCATCCCTGCTGTGGTGCAGGCTGTAGCGCGACATGACTCGACTAAGAAGCCTGCAGCCATGTGGTCGTCTCACCCGGTAGTGGCGCTCCTGCTCAAAGCGCTCCTCAAAGCGCCTGATCCTTCTCCTCAGCTGGTGGATGTGTCTGTTCAGCATGGGGACTGACAGTGCCTCTGGGGCGCCCTCTGCTGGCAGGGACCTGACAGTGCAGCGAGCCCTGGAAACCACAACACATCCATCACTGTGCGTCCTGACGCAGGCAAGTATTGACTCAGTCCAGAAATAGACTCCAGGTTGCCTAAATCAATAAATACTTATATGTAATAAAGTAAGTATGACCTTATATAAAGTATAAGTATTTGTACCTTGTATACTTTGTTCTTTTAATTACACGCATGTTTTTTCATACTACTTGAATAATTATCCCCCCCCCCCCTCCCCACACACACACACACACACACACACACAGACAGACACACACACAGACACACTTGTCCACAGCTTACATCCTGATCTGTGAGCAGGGGGGTGAGGGCGCGCTGTCGGGGTCTGTGTTGAAGCGCTGACTCAGGCTGAGGCTGGAACATCGAGGGGATGGCAGGGGGCAGTCTCCCGCCGCAATGTGCAGGAGCAGGGGGCTGGAGCTGGGGGAACGCTGGGGCTGGGGCTGGGGCTGAGGATCTGGACCATCACCCCCCTTGGAGTTAGAAGTAGAGAGCTGCTGGACTGGGGCTGGTTCTGGAGTAGAGAGAGAGAAGAGGAGAGGGTACATACTGTGTTAAGAGACAATGTAATACATTTGATTGAAGATTTGCTATTTTCCTTGATTTACGGTGAGAATGCATGGACACTGTTACAACAGAGAGAGAGGTCTGAACCAACAACAGCCAGCCTGTTTGGTCGACCAGCTGTCATTCCAAAACAAACAGCCGTGATAACAACAACTAGCACCAGGGCTGTACGGAGTAGCTGCTGCTGTGTGCTGCTGTCTACTGCTGTGCTGTGTTGCTGTGTTGCTGTGTGCTGCTGTGTGCTGTGTGCTGCTGTGTGCTGCTGTGTGCTGCTGTGTGCTGCTGTGTGCTGTGTTGCTGTGTGCTGCTGTGTGCTGCTGTGTGCTGTGTTGCTGTGTGCTGCTGTGTGCTGCTGTGTGCTGCTGTGTGCTGCTGTGTGCTGCTGTGTGCTGCTGTGTGCTGCTGTGTGCTGCTGTATGCTGCTGTGTGCTGTGTTGCTGTGTGCTGCTGTGTGCTGTCTACTGCTGTGCTGTGTTGCTGTGTGCTGCTGTGTGCTGTGTGCTGTCTACTGCTGTGCTGTGTTGCTGTGTGCTGCTGTGTGCTGTGCTGCTGTGCCAGACAGCCTCCTGGTTTCTCATCACCTAGACTGCTGCGACACACCTGCCCTCAGCCAGCACACACGGCTTTCACAACCCAGACATATAACGACTGAGTAACAAGAAAGAAAACGTGACATGCACTATAATGGAAGGGTCTGAGGCTTAGTGGGATGGAGGAAAGCGAGGGGGAATGATGCTGGGGAGAGGGGGTGGATATCAGTCCTCTTACCCGTGTGTGGAGGGGTGATGATCCGGTCCTGGGGAGGAGGAGGGTGGAGGTAGGAAGCAGGCGGGCTCGGGGGGTCTTTGACACAGGGGCCAGGTGAGGATCGTGTTCCTAATTCCTCTCTGGGGGGTCGGTCCTCCGGGGGCGGGGGGCCCAACTCAGTTTCCAGGGCCTGCTGCTTCAGGGAGGGGCTCTGGAAACAGAAGCAGAACATGTCCCCAGGATGAGATGGAGGAGGCCAGGAAGACCTCCCCTCGCTGGGCCGGAGGAGTAGGAGGATCCTGGAGCTCACAGCTCTGATCTGGAGGTGAGGGGTGCCGTTCCTCTGACGCCTCAGTGGTTGCACCGTTGAGGGAGGGAGGGGCGCCTGACGTTAGCCCTAAATCAGTCTTGTAACTGGGGCTTGGTTTCAGCGCTTCTCTCCCTCCTCAGGTCTGGATCGCCTCACTACCTCCACAGACTGATTTCGAAGCGTCAGCCTTTCCATGTTCAATGTATTCCCATCGGAAATTCCTGAATTCCTGGCAGCGATGCGGTCAGTGTCGCTGTCAGTCGCTCCCTGCTCCAGTGACTCTGCTCTCCCAGTCTGGTCGGCGTTCCCTGTCCGACGCTCCGCTCTCCCTCGCATGGGTTATTCACGGCGCACTGGGAAGCGCCTGGAAAACCATGCGCAGAGGCGTTTCCGTGGCAACGTTGTCGAGGCTTAGCTTGTCTTGACTGGAGAGGGGGTGGTCAGAAGACCGAGGCTGTGTGTGTGTGTGTGTGTGTGGAGTGTTAAGGTGGGCTGCTATGTGAGGAGCTGCCTCTCTAAACCCTGCTTTGATGTCGAGGCGGTTTTATACGTGTAAACATGGGCTGGGGGGCTGAGGGGGGCTGGGGGGCTGAGGGGGGCTGGGGGGGTGGGCTAGGGTGCACATGGGCTTTTTCTGTCTGCGCTGACATCTAAATCTGCTGCGGCTAAAGCCCCCCCCCCCCCCTCCCGATGTTCTTGCTGTTCATTCATTTAAAAAAAACGAAGGTTGTGTGCGTCAGAGATGATGTAGGAGAAGGGAGGGGCTGCTGAACAGTAACACACACAGGCAGGGGAAACGCTTGTGTGCTCCCCACACACACAGCCCCTGCACAGCCCCCGCACAGCCCCCGCACAGCCCCCGCACAGCCCCCGCACAGCCCCCACAGCCCCCGCACAGCCCCCACACAGCCCCACACAGCCCCACACAGCCCCCACACAGCCCCCTCACAGCCCCCACACAGCCCCCACACAGCCCCCACACAGCCCCACACAGCCCCCACACAGCCCCCACACAGCCCCCACACAGCCCCACACAGCCCCCACACAGCCCCCACACAGCCCCCACACAGCCCCCACACAGCCCCACACAGCCCCCACACAGCCCCCACACTGCCCCCACACAGCCCCCACACAGCCCCACACAGCCCCCACACAGCCCCCACACAGCCCCCTCACAGCCCCCACACAGCCCACACACAGCCCACACAGAGCCCCCGCACAGCCCCACACAGCCCCCACACAGCCCCCACACAGCCCCACACAGCCCCACACAGCCCCCACACAGCCCCACACAGCCCCACACAGCCCCCACACAGCCCCCACACAGCCCCCACACAGCCCCCACACAGCCCCACACAGCCCCCACACAGCCCCCACACTGCCCCCACACAGCCCCCACACAGTGGAGACCACCAGGGGGTGGATCTTACTCCCCAGACATCTGAAGCCTTTGCCCTGGCTCCGTACCACACAGACAGAGATCAACAAGGGAAGAAGACAAGAGACAGAGATAAAGACACAGAGAGACAACACTATACTCACGTCATCACAACACAAGGTGCAGCCATCTTCTCCTCCTCCTCGCTCCTAGGCAGACAAACATGATTAGTCACCTCACCCACACTATAACTCTCCCATACACACACACACACATCCCTCTCCCTCCCTCCACACACACACACACACACACACACACACATCCCTCTCTTTCCCTCCACACACACACACAAACTCGCAAAAGCCAACTTTCAAATGAAAAAAAGAAATACACAGACGTTGAGCTAATTACGAGAATGACCCCTATCTAAATTGAAATCATTGCCTGCAGACTGGAATTTAATTAGCCAATTATCCAGCCGTTTAAACTCCACTTCAACCGTGGATGAGTTCATTCTGAGCACATTTTGCATCCAGCCAGGCAGACGCGTTCATCGCCTTAATCGTGGCTCTCGCTGTACCTTGACGCTGTCTTGCCATCGCCATAGTTACGCACTCATGACCCCACCCCCCTTACCTTCTCCGCATCTGTGAACTTCTCTCCTTCCTCCACGCGTCCGCATGTCACTCTGCAAACATGTCCAAAACAAGCACGCAAAGTCAACCAAAGTATCATCCTGTTAAATACTTAAATACCAGTACCCTTGGTAACCATGTTGACATTTCATACTGGCTCTGCTTTGCTATCTACTATACCATATTAATGATCAATTATGGCCCTGTTTTCCGAGAGAGAGACCTGCTACAATATCCCCTGGCACCATCATCTCCATTAACAACATCTATGGAGCTGTCTGGTTGAGGCCTGTCGTGGGGCAGGGGCACCACCCTGCTGTGGGTGGTGGGGCAGGGGCACCACCCTGCTGTGGGTGGTGGGGCAGGGGCACCACCCTGCTGTGGGTGGTGGGGCAGGGGCACCACCCTGCTGTGGGTGGTGGGGCAGGGGCACCACCCTGCTGTGGGTGGTGGGGCAGGGGCACCACCCTGCTGTGGGTGGTGGGGCAGGGGCACCACCCTGCTGTGGGTGGTGGGGCAGGGGCACCACCCTGCTGTGGGTGGTGGGGCAGGGGCACCACCCTGCTGTGGGTGGTGGGGCAGGGGCACCACCCTGCTGTGAGTCGTAGGGCAGGGGCACCAACCTGCTGTGGGTGGTGGGGCAGGGGCACCAACCTGCTGTGGGTGGTGGGGCAGGGGCACCACCCTGCTGTGGGTGGTGGGGCAGGGGCACCAACCTGCTGTGGGTGGTGGGGCAGGGGCACCACCCTGCTCTGAGTCGTGGGGCAGGGGCACCACCCTGCTGTGGGTGGTGGGGCAGGGGCACCACCCTGCTGTGGGTGGTGGGGCACCACAACACACCACAACACACAACCAAGCAGAGAGAAGGACTCGCGCTCAGGCTGGGTCTTACTCTGCTGATTCTACCCTGTGGCAGCCGGATGCCTTCAGATCTGGCTGTGTCCTACTAATATTGATGGAGTTTTAGAAAGGAGGCAAGAAGGATTACCCCATACCCCATTAAGAAACCATACCCCCTCACCTCTCGCTGTGCTGGGTCTGGGCAGGGACCTGGTTCTGGGTCTGGGCCTGGGCCTGGGCCTGGGCCTGGGCCTGGGCCTGGGCCTGGGCCTGGGCCTGGGCCTGGGTCTGGGCCTGGGCCTGGGTCGGGGTCTGGGCCTGGGCCTGGGCCTGGGTCGGGGTCTGGGCCTGGGTCGGGGTCGGGGTCTGGGCCTGGGTCGGGGTCTGGGCCTGGCTGCTGTCCGACCAGGGTTGCTCAGACATCCACAGGTTCAGATCCTGATTCAGATCCCCAGAAACCTAAAACACAACACAGCATCTATTACAACATTCCACAAAGACTCTTTCTGAAAAATATTTCATGCTGCACCCTGAATCTACATGTCATGTCTAATTATAGACAATTTGACCGTTTTATATTTCACTTATATATTCACTGTTAATTGCACCTACTTCTGGTAAACCTGAGAGTGTGAGAGAGTGTGTGTGCGTGTGTGTGCGTGAGAGAGAGAGAGAGAGAGAGAGAGAGAGAGAGAGAGAGAGAGAGAGAAAGATAGAGAGAGAAAGATAGAGAGAGAGAGAAAGAGAGCGAGAGAGAGAGAGAAAGATAGAGAGAGAGAAAGATAGAGAGAAAGAGAGCGAGAGAGAGAGAGACAGAGAGAGAGAGAGAGAGAGAGAGAGAGAGAGAGAGAGAGAGAGAGAGAGAGCGCATCTGCAATACCCACCAGATAACAGTCCTCTTTGAAAACTGTTCCTAGATCAGTGGAGCAGAGAGAGACAGAATCTGCCTCTCCATCTCTTCCTCTTTCCAGCTGGTCTGAGACCAGCTGGTGTGAGACCAGCCGCTGAGTGCTGCTCTCACTGCCAACATCCAGGAGGTCGGGGCTGAAGAGTGAGAGAGGAGAGGGGAGAGACAGAGAAAGAAATATGAGGCCAAAATAAATGCTTTACATTGCTAGCTTAAGAGTATAAACTCTTTTTTGATATATTCCCGAGTCTAAAATTATCCGAGACTAAATGGTTTTAAAATGTTTACTTAACGTTGACATAAGTGTTTGGGTGTGGATAATGAACACATTATAAGGAAAATAAATATGACTAAAAGGTTATTGTTCGTTCTAGTTATGCATCTAGAATAACAAGCCTGTTCCTGAGGTCGTTCACGTCTGTGACATCGTTAACAAGAACAGGATTTACTCTGAATTTAACAAAATAAATACAACAAGCAGCATGACTGGGAACTTACTGGCCCCAAATCAACATCCACTACAAGGGACATAAATGTTAACATTAGTTAAATTAATAACAATATTTTCTACAATAAAAGATAAATTAGCCTAAAATGTGTTTTCCTCCAGTACATTCTAAGGTATTCAAGCCCAACCCCCACAATGTATGAGAAACAATTCATGTATAAATCTTTATATACAACTATTCAAAAGCAGTCAAACTCTGCATCCCTACCAGCAAGCTGATCTAGGTGGAAACGCTCATGTCTTACTTGCACAGCTCTGTCACTTCCTGTCGGCCCTCTGAGAGACTGAAGCACAGCAGACAGGAGAACATCTGGCACCAGACTGCTGCTCTACTTTCTATACGCGCTATTTCTACGTCTCTTTTCAGATTAAAAGCGTCCACTAAATGTCGGAGCAGAACAGACACCCAGCTCAGTACCCAGGGAGTAGCCAGGATCTGAAGTGGGCTTGTGGCTTTAGACAGAGAGGGGGGGAGGGGGGCAGGAAGGGAGAAGCCAGTGATACCCAGAGGCACAGCACTAGAACAGAAACAATCTGCCCTCCACATGAGCCCCCCACACACACACACACACACACACACACACAGTCAAGACGCATGACGAGAGTGTGTGTGTGTGTGGCAGCCATTTGTCATTTTCAGGGGCCGGCCAATAGGAACGCTGGCTCTGAGGTGGAAGTAGGTCAGGCCGTGTCAGAAGACAAACGATGATGTCATAGAGCCTAGCTCCTCCCCCTCGCAATCCTCAGAGAGAGATTCTCTGCTGAGTTCCCCAGCGTTCGTCGGCAGACATCTGAAGATACCACAGATGAGAGAGATCTGATCGGAGTCATGACTCACTGAGGGTTGGTGGGGGGGGGGGGGGGGGGGGGGCAGGAGAGGAGGCAAGACAGACCTCCAGAGAGAGGAGCATGGTCATATATCTGGACTGGAGTCACATCATGGCTATCTGACCATAAATCTCAGCACTGCACAAACACACACAGATAGAGGGGCTCAAGTGAACGCACAGGTCAGCCCCCATCACCGAGACATTTAAGTCTCGTCTTAAAGCATATCTTTATTCTTTGCCTTTCGAGTCAGTTTAGGGTCACTCGTGCTCATTGTAAATGTGTTGTTTGTCTGCTGTTCTTATTTATTGTTGTTTTGCTCTATCTGATGATTTTGTACAGCACTTTGGTCGGCATTGGCTGTTTTGAAATGTTCTCTATTAATAAACGGACTTGACTTGACACCCAGAGGCCAGACAGGCCCAGACAGCCTGGGTATAATTAGAGCCAAACGAGACAAAGAGGGACACTGAAGCCAGTCTCTGGCTGTCTGTCTGACACATGGTCCCTGAGAGGGATCATTCTGGGGTCGAGTGCCATACTGACCCGAGAGCGCTGCGGTCGGTCGGCACTGACCAGGGACGTTGTGGTGTGCTCTAGTTACCCAAACCACACACACTTGAGAGCTCTGACTGGACCAGAGGGCTGCAGACCAGGACCCGTGCTGCACCAGATAGCCTTGATGACAGCACGCTCCACCTTAGAGGACGCAGCGTGAGGATGTGCCTGGCCTGGACAGACCAGGGACAGTCTGGCTCCCAGGCACCTCTCAGATACCTGCCCAAAAGGCCCAGTTCTGTGTCAGTGAATGGGATGGAACGTGTGTCTGTGTGTGTCCTGCTGCTGTGTACGTACCTACAGGGCACAAAGGCACCACACTACAATGAGGACAAAGTCTCTGTCTGGTCTTGTCAGCGTATACAGACTACAGTGTAGGACAACTGACCCAGAGAAAGAGAGAGAGAGAGAGAGAGAGAGAGAGAGAGAGAGAGAGAGAGAGATGACCTTTCTATCTCTTTCTCTTAACTTTAGTACAAACCAACCTAGAGGCTTCAACTCACAAATGCACACACACACACCAGTGAGCGTGCAGGTACACACACTGGGCGTGCACAGCCGTGAATCACCGAGTTCACGTGAACACGCAGTCACATGCGGTCCCGACGGAAATGAAGAACAAACATCGTAAGGAGGTGCTCTCGCTGCATGCCAAGTACTTGGTAATCACATTCAAGACACAAAAATAGCCGCTTTTTATTTTGCACTTGCTAACGAAGGCGAAGGCGAAGCCTCCAAGTTTTAGAGGTAAAAGTAACTGGGAACAGATGGCTGCAACACGCTAATTTATCTTAGGGACCAATTTGTCATTGTTCCGCTTTCCGGCTCTTTCCAGCAGCAACGTGGGAGGATACATGTTCCTCATGGTTCACTGGAGAGTAACGCTGCAAATACACATTCTTATTTCATATCCTGGCAAGGATCAAGGCAGAAGGCAACAAGAACAAAAACTACAACAAAAAACACTAGAAACTTTTTGTTGTGTGTGACAAAAGGTTGAAAACGTATTTCGATTTTGTTTTGAAAGGTTAAAAAATGTGTCTGGAAGCGGACTGGAGTGCCTGCAGTGACAGCTCAACAGAGCTGTTTGTCATCAGACCAACATGGGTGCTGTTCTGACCTGTAAGAGGCACACAGTTTCAACAGCTTGTCACCTGTCCTGACCATCACACTGAGCTCCAGCAGGGCCGCAGAAACAAAGAAGAACTCATGAATTGCTGTAACGAGGGAGTGCGTGAACAAACTGATGTTCAACAACATGAGAGTGCGATGTGAGAAGCTGTTCTAGTGACAAGGAGGTAGAGTGTGTTTCAGGTTCTCTTAACAGCAGTACGACTAGAAAAGAAGTGGCCTGGAGCCTGACTCTATATACAGGCACACACGCTGGCTGATGCACTGCCACAGTTTCAGAGCAGGCCCACTGTCTGCAGCTCAGCCCTGAGGGAAAGCACACACATTTCTGACTTGTGTCTAACATTTTGGCACGACTGCGCCTTGTGAAAGGGGAGAGGGTTGGCCGGGAAATGTTGTGGTATTTCCTGTAATCGACATCAAGGGCGAGTCAATATACAATGTGCCGATTTCTGACAGATGAAAGGTCAAACTGCACACTAACTGCATCGTAAACAGTATGTTTTTCTTTTCTTTGCTTACACAAACACACACACGCGCACACGCACACACAGCCTCTGCTATAGCAGAGCCACTTTGTTTGTGCACGCACGGCAGAAACAAGCTCCACAATCATCGACTTGGATAACACAAGATTTCTATCTGCACAAGGGCACATTCTGTACATAATCAACAACACTTCATAAAGGTTTGCAAGCCACACAGGCCACAAGGTTCAGCGATGTAGCGGTGAAGCAGGGCAGAGCACAGCCCATGAACTCACCACCAACTCATCAGCGCTGCCACAACAGCTACTTATTGTCAACAAGGCTATTTTTAGACTGTCAATTGCAGATAATCAGCAGTGAACAGCAGACAGGCCGCTGCTCATGTTGATCTGAAAAGACCCTTCTCTGCTGAGCTCTGGGGTTGTGGAGGGGTAGCTCAGCCCGGGGCCTGTACCTGGGCAGGCTGGTGAGGGTCCACGTGTGACTGGTGCTGCTGGTGCCTGTGGCGTCCAGGCTGAGGTCGGCCCCCAGCCCAGTCTCGCTGTCCTCTGAGCGCGAGGGGCAGAGATGAGCCTGGAAGGGGCGACACAACACCAGGTCATCGGTTCAATAGCGGACATGGAGCCGCGGACGGTCTGCTGTCCTGCTGGCTTTAACAGAGGTCAGCGAGGGGTCACGGTCAGGTCACCAGGTCACACAGACAGGAAACTGAATTCCACCTTCTTTCTTTAAAGAGCTCAGTGTTAATCTCGTAACAAGCTCCGTCAGCATACTGTAAACTGTAAGGCGACGTGATGAATCTCATTTGCCGATAGTTTGAGGAAAAAAAAAGAAAAGTTAAACTTGGGGAATATGGGGAAAAAAGGTCTCTTACCTGGGGAAGGGACAGGGCCGAGAGGGGCGGGGGAGGGGGCGAGGGGGTGGGGTACCGGGCAGAGGGAGGGGGGGGCGGTTGCAGGAGCTCCGGGGAGGGGGCGAGGAGGACAGCCTGGTGTCGGAGCAGGTGCAGGAGTAAGGCGTTGCACACACTCTGCTCCTCCAGCATCCTGGGGCTGGCAGGGACCCTAAGGCCAAGGCAGAGACACACAGGGGGATTCAGACCCAGGCAACACCCCCTGGTCCCTCCCTCTGATGAGAGCTGGGAGGGAGGCAAAACTTAGGAAGGGTTCGTCAGCGTCTACCGAAGAAACCGCTCCGTGACTAAGTCACTCTGGAATCCACATGACGAAGTCAGAAAGTCTGAGACTGTTTCTATTCAGTGTTTGAACTTTTTTATTTTTTTTTATTTTTATTGGATGTGCTTATTGAAAGGTTATTATGTATCTATAGAGTTCCCTCTAGTGGAAGTAAGGTTGTAGTGCAGGTTATAAGTGTTGTAACTGATAAGTGTAAAAATCTCCAAGCAAGTTAGTGACCTATCTTTTCTCAAAACAATGTAGCCAGCCCAATCAACACCAAACACCACCCTACATTCCAGCAATCGTGGTTAACCCTCCCTGATCTCTCCAAAAGGCTAGAACCTTTTCGACACACTTGTCAACCTGGGAGTGTCTAATTGTTTTGATGTTTCACACTGCATGTGAAGGTGTAGGTGGATACCATCTGTTCATTTGTTTTTGGATTGAAGGCAGGAAGGGGGAGGGGGGCAACCTAAACTGAAAAGAGGGTCAGGGGAAAAATATGGATATGAATAGTTTGTTTGTGGTTAGTCTGAACATGGTGGAGGTCAGAGGACGAGATGAGCTCTGTCAGAGCTTGCATTACCAGAGCAGGGGAATGTAACGTGCGTGTTTGTGGAAAGACGGACTTGGAACATAGAGTACTGAACCTTTGGATGACGAGTCTGCGAGAGGGTTATGGAAGAGGTCAAATCAAACCTGTCTCGTGTTAAGGGCAGCATGTGTTAGGAGAAGGCAGGGTCTTTAACCAGGGGATGTAGGCTAGGCATGTGTGACAGCAGGTTTTGAGAAAGGGAGGGGAGAGGGCTTACAGTGTGGTGGAACAGGAATGCCCTTGTGGCAGCTGCTGCGCTTTCTCTCTCTCTTCTCCCTCCTCTCTCTTTCTTTCTCACTGTGCTTCAGTGTCTCTCACTCACCACCAATCTTTCTACATCTTTGTTTCCCTCCCCCTCTCTCCTCCTCTCTAAACACTTCCAACGTCATACAGAGGCTTAAGACCGTCTGTCTGTACACAACATGTTCTCCTCCACCCCTTACATCAGCTGTCGTTTTCTCTCGCTCACTAAAATGTACACCTCGACAAAACTCTCGACAAACTCTGCTGGCCATTACATTCCTTGCTTATTTCCAGCAACGGGCAGGCGAGAGGGTTGGAAGTCTGAGGGGGTGTTGACTGGGTTTAAATAAGTCTTTCCACAGTGGGGACTGGAGCAGAGCAAGGACAGGGACAGAGAAAACTATCTGTGGGGGAACCTCCGGGGGTCAGCTTTGTTTACTTTGACTGCAGCGTTGTGTAAACTAAGAGGAAGCTGCTGTTGAAACAATGTTCCGTCCACCCAAGCAGTCCAGCCCTGTCAAACTCCCACTCCACACCCATTTCCTAAACCCTGACAACCTTAGCCCCCACCCCCCAACCCTCTCTTATTCAAATTGCCAAAGTCAGCACTAAAGACACCATGAAACTGGCTCACTAATGTTGTCCTGAGCTAAAGTGCAAGGGGGTTTTATAGGATGATGACACATCGTCTGATAAGAGTAAAAGTGTGGCAGTTCTTGTTTTGTACGATCATGTTACATCCACAATCTTCTATCTTTATAGGCTGTCCTAGGTTAATGGCCTGATATGGCCTTACTGGATGTCTCCAAACTGGTTGAAGAGATAAGTGGGTTGATTGGCAACAATGACTCACTGGAATATACAGGGTCCAAAGACTGTGGCAAGGTTCTCCACTGGCATGTGATTGGACTGGCTGTGAGAGGCCACCCTGGACAGGAAGTGGATGAGGTAGGACAAGATGGTGTGGTTGTCAGCGGGCAGGCTGTTGAACGTCTGTCTCAGGGCCATGTTTAGCTGTGCTCCATCAGCCCCCTCTGAGAAAACAAAACAACAACGTGTTCACGTGAAAATGCAGACATCTCGAGCCTGAATTAGTCATGGTAAAATGGAATACACAGGTCAACAGCTAGCCACTGTGAGTGAAACAACATCTAGGTTGTTGGCTATACCGAGAACACCGTAGTGTTTGTTTCCCAAAGAATCTCTGTCTATACTCTGAGTTCCAGTGCACTGGTGACACTAGGTCAGCAGGGTCACACATTCCACAGTGCATGCTCTATATAAGTTAAGACCAACGTTGTGTACATGTTGCATCAACCATGGAGACAGTTGAATTGATGTGGTACGAAGGTGAAAGCTTTACAGTACGGTGTTTTCCTCCCAGGTCGTCCACTTGTCGAAGCTAATATGAGTCGTGCACAGTGAACGAGCAGTGTAAAAATATATCCTTATCACAACTGTGTCCTGAATTCAATCTGTGGATAAGACCCTGATAACTCAAGTGTTATGTTCACTGACCCCTCCTACCTTGCTTGTTACATAATAAAACATGTAAAAAGGCTGTCAAAGTCAAGTGTTTGGGTGCCAGTAAAAACACAACATGTTTCCCAGAACCAGTGCAATGCAAAAGTAACTGTTCTGGACCTAGGTGTGGTCTCTGGCCCAGGCCCCCCCCCCCCCCCCTTTTTTTTTTTTTTTTTTTTTAAGGTTAGATTGTAAATTATGACTACTTAAATTTTATTTTTTATTCCCCTTAGTATTAGCTAGACCCCCCTTAGTATTAGCTAGACTTTGCTCATTTTGTATAGTTAGTCCACATATTTAAGTTTCAATATTCCTATTTGTTTAATGTATGCACCTCCCTGCCAAAGTAAATTCCTTGTTTGTGCAAACATTCATTGCAAATAAAATCCCTTGTGATTCTAATTCTGATTCTGGTCCGGTCTCAGTACCTGCGAGGCTGGCGACCAGGTCCTTGCGCTGGGGCTCCGGTACCAGCGCCCCTGGGAGCTCCCTGAGGAAGAGCTTGAGGAGGGAGGCTACGGTGGGCACGTCGCCCTCCTGCTCCAGGTTCACCACCTCCCCCCTGTCCCACCTCTGCCTCAGCAGCCTGGTCCTCACCACAGGGCCGGACAGACGAAACAGGCCTCTCTGATGCAAGCCTGGAGAGCGGGAGACGGGAGACAGGAAGAGAGAAAGACGGGATGAGAGAGGAGAGGGGAGAATCTGGAATCCGTGCTACGAGCACGTCTGTGTGTGTGTGTGTGTGTGTCGACTCTAAGGTTTACCATTTCTATCCAGGTACTCGACCATGTGTTGCAGTACGAGGGGAACCCCACATTCAAGCTGGTTGTTCTCCCTAAGTGTTTCCAGGGCAACGCCGAAAACAATGCTGGAGTGGGATCGTTGGTCTGGAACCACAAGCTCAGGGCTGATCTTAGCATTCTGCTTCCGAATTCGTACGGTGGCTGGGTCGTTCTGTAGAAAAAACAGAATACAAATTTAAGTGCCTAAAGTTTGAGAAGATATAGCCCACACTGTGAAAACTGCAATCATCATGATTGCTACATAAGATTCTAAAGCTTTAAACTTTTCATTTGCGATTTAGAGACTTTTACATTTTAAATGTTTTTTATACTACGTATAATGTGGAAAGTTACGAATTGTTTAGTGTGGGTGTCCCTGAAGCTCTCTAACTAAGCTCGACGCTATAAGCTACAAGAAAGTGTGAAGTTGCAGTCTCTAGCAACAGTCTGCTCTGCAAATAACTTCATATTAAGAGGAAACATATATACTAAACGGTCTTATCTATGAGTTAGAATACAATTGTGCAGCATCCTCAGGGCAGGAGACAGGGAGCATCACCTGAACAACGACTACAGTTGTGCTTTCAGCTTTGCCAAAGGATGCTGCCTTTTCGATCCACTACACTGTGTAACTAGGTAGTCCGGTAGTTGCAACTCAGTGTTAATGTTGACCGATAGACTCTGAAATAAAAACGATTAAACTTACACAAAGATATACTGAAGCGCTTGCTCCCATCTGGTCAGAAGAGCTAGCTAGCGTGGCTAACGTTACTGTCCTTGCACTCCAAATTCAGCATCATAGTTGATCCTCTCTTCTTGAGGTGTTCTTTTTCCCAGATCAATATCTATCGTAAAGTACAATATTTGATTTTGTTTGGTATTGCTCAGAAATATTATCTAGCTGTACAACGGATAAATTAACTTTCCATTGCTCAGAGTTTAAATGTAGACTAGTCGAATTTCGAGTCAATCTTGCTTGCTGCTAGCTGGTCTCCAATGTTTACAAGTTGCTAGTCACGTGACAACAATTATTGTAACTATGGGGATTATCTGAGGTGTTGCCACAAAGAATTTATTGTTCTTCTGTACTTTTCGGTTGCCATAACTGATGGCCACTCGATAGATGAATGGCAAATATAGTTTTTTACATTCACCTACGTCTAACTTTCTATGAGACACATCATAGAAAAAATGTTCAGGGAGTGGAAACTTATGCAGTTGGATGTCGGAAGATCGGAAGAAATAACTCTACCTCTGTCAATAAAAATGGATTAAATAATCAATCAGTAGGCCTAGTATATGTGTAGTTTCAATAATCATAGCCTATCCTTTGTTTTTTTGTAAATATTTTTTATTAGGCTATCATTTTAGAAAATTACAGTTCTAATAAAACAGAACAATAGAATGCAAACAAAAACTGTAACATTGCCAAATAATAAGAACTGGTTAAAAATTATAAAGACTGTCAGCAAGTCACAGCATTTTACTTCATACTTCATTTAGACACTGTAGGCTACTGTCTTCAGACTGAGAATTTGAAGTCTTAGACCTGAAGAAAATGTTACTGAATATGTTTAACTCACAAGTAGCTAAGTAGGCCTGTAATAACATTATTATATTCCTTAGAAATGTTACGTATTACAATAATAACAATAATAAAATGACAAATGTTCTAATCTATGTCCGTCTCAGTGCATTTAAAAGCTTATAAACATACATTGAGCAGACTTTACAAAAAAGGGCTATATCAAAATAAAAAAAGGAATAATGGCACCTTTGTGGGTAGGTAGACACGCACACACACACGCACACACGCACACACGCACACACGCACACACACACGCACAAACACACACCAAAACATAATTTAAAAGTACTTGTAATCAATAGGACCAGCCTGGTGATGTAATGCAGCAAACAGGGTCAGCATGCTTCAGGGAAAACCAACATGCTGTAGTAGAGACAAACCGGACAACTGGTCCACGTCTGTTCCTTTTCATATGTTCTTAGTATGTTCAAAGGCAGAACTGTCCCAGGCTATACACGCATATACCATTTTAAACATTAAAAGCCAAATACAGTACAAGTACAGTACATGACAAATGCATTTTAAGGTTATTCTTTTGAAGCAAGGCTTGAATTATTCATCAGGCATTACTTGTTTATAGATATCCACCATAATCTCACTTTGGTAACACAGGGAAGTTCTACAGAAACATAAATAAAAACAGAACAAAAAACAAGAAAGAAAGACGATTTTGTGCGTCTAACAACATGGTACTTTAAAGTGCATTCCCTCATTTCTAATTCCTGTATTGTTTCCCGGGCTAATCTTTGGAATTGGAACTTTGCTTGGCAATATGGTTTTAAAAAGGCAAAACAATCTAAACCGTGTTTTCAGTGATAACCGACATGTCCACAGGTTGGTTTATGTATATCCACAGGGTCAACCATAGAACAAAGACCATTTTTTGTTTGAACCCAGTAAAGGTCCACAACTGGTTTCTGTAAGTAAACATACCGTAATGTATTAATCTTGTCATCAATCACGTTGTTGAATAGGCCCTGTAAAATAAGGCAATCCATATGAACTCACACCCATGCACATGCATGTGAATTCTTTCAAAGGTATTCAGCATGGAATACAAATTCCAGGTTTCTCCTCAGGTTTAACAGAATGAAATCTGTCTGCCACACAGAGCAAACTCTTTCCAGAGTATGTTAGGTTCATCAGAACATATTTGTACCAGAAGTAGCTAAGAAGATTAGTGCTCAAGCTACAGAAGCGACTCTGTCACAGTTGCTGGTGTACTGGATGTCTGGTCGGTTGTTGTTTGTCTTCTTCCTGTCCCAGCATGGCAACACACACAGGAAGAGCAGGAACCCACCAAGGAGCACACAGCCTCCGCTGAAGTAGAACGCCAGGTCATACGACTGTGTCCAGTCAAAGAACCACCCTGGAAGATAAAGACAGAAAAAAGAGAAACATACTTGGAGTTAGTCACAGTGATGCTTCAGTGAATTCAATTCAGCTCAATGCCAATACGCATTTTATGATTACTATCGTTTTTTTCATCGTTTTGTTTTGTGGAATTTAAATAGTTTGTATTTTGTAACATTTAGTAAATACCTTTAACTGAACCTGTACCTTCTCAATTTTGTTTAACAATAATGAGAATCAAACTCCTGAAATCAAACAGTAATAAAATCTTACCAACAACAGGTGGTCCCAGCACGATCCCAAACCCCCCGAAGCACATAAGGATTCCATGGGCTTGTGTCAGCCTGTCCATGCCCACAATCTTGGTGGTGATGTACGACGTGAGAGACCAGTTCCCAGAGAAGAAGCCCACCACAGCCGAGAGGATCTGCAGGCCCAAGTAGCTCTTACAGAGGGGGATGATGAGCAGAGCACTCCCGGTGCCCAGAAGAGTGAAGCCGTATAAGTACAAGCTGTTTATCCACCTCACGTCAGCCAGAGCACCCAGTGCAAGCTTTCCCACACCAGTGGTGATGGCTACTATGGAAACCAGGGGAATGATGGCGACCTCGTCGATGAGGCCTTCGCTCTGGGCTACGTCTTCCATGAAGAGCACTGGAGGAAAGGCACCCAGGCTGAAGAGGAAGATGGCGACGCACAGGGCCACGAAGGCCCGGTCGTGCAGGAACTCTGCGGTGGAGTGCATGTACTTGCTGTACGCGTGCCCCTTCTCCTTGATGAATCTCACGATGGTCGAGCCACACAGAAAGCTCCCTTTCTTCTCCACGGAGGGCACCGGGCTGAGGTCTTTGGTATCGATGGTGATGAGAAGCTCTTTGACCAACTCGTTTTTCTCCGAGGACCCCGGTGTGATCTTCAGGTCCTCCAGGGGAGGTTTCTCAAAGATCTGCTCTTCGGTGTTTCGCTCCAGGGCAGCTTTCTGTTTCAGGTAGTAACCTGGCAGGTTCAGAGGTCGCATGAAGCCCGCGCAAGCCATCAGGTTGAGAGCCAGGGCTCCGATGATGAGCAGGCAGCCGTGAAGGCCAAACAGCACGATCAGCTCATTCTGAGCAGTGGCATAGAGGAACCCTCCCACACTGGTGCCTGTGGGAGAGAGGGATGGTTTAGTTATGGCACTTTTGGTAATAAACAATGGTTCATTGAATAAAAGCTATTGACTAAAGGAAACCTGCTGTCTAAATCGAATTGTTGTTGTTTTTTTAAACAATATTATGTATTAAAGGGCAGTCGAGTCACAAGCAAAGTCAAAGTTTCATTATAAGGTGAAATATCACTGAAGTAAAGGTCTTTAAATGGGATTGTCTTGTTCTCAGTGGGAAGGAAAAACTAAAAAGTTGGCCCCAACCGTTACCAGCCAACGTTGTCGTCAGTCCATGTCCCTAAACCAAATCACTGCTGGCTGCTGTCTTGGTTTGTTTACCTTGGTATTCCAAGACTTCCGGCTTCTCATACATGAAAGAACTGAGCATGGAGAACTGGTGTGCCAGAGAGCGCAGGAGGGGCTGAAGTACCTGTGGTGACAATGCCAAGGGCAAGGCCGCGTCTCTTGTCAAAGTACTGACAGGTGATGGTCAACGTGGCAGCATAGACAAGACCGCAGCCAAGGCCTGGAAACACGCAAATGGGGAAAAAAAGATGGTTCATAAGCACAGTTTATTCAAAGATGTGTCATCTCTCAAAGATCAAACGATGACTTCAAGCCACTGTAAAGGCCAATGTATAACTAATGGGCCTGCATCACAAAATAGCATCATTTCTCAGGCAGGTTTTACTGCTGTATGATTAGTGAAAAGCATGACTAGAGAAAGAGATTGAGTTGCATGTGTGCACATAAGCACAGCCTAAGAAGCCAGTCTATAAATACCCCCCTCCCCTCTTCTTTAAATATGCATTGCCTGCCTCCTGGGTTAGAGTGACAAGCAGTGTTGATGTCTATTGGGCTCTAACCCCTCAAGCATGGCACAGCTGTCAGTAGGTGTTAGATAATAGGCTCTGACAGGGGCTAAAACTCTGCTAGGGGTTACCCGAGTCATCAGTCACGTGAAGATCTGGATCTTGCTACATCTCACACTGGACACTTCCTACATAATATGAGCAGCAATTGTAAAAAATGTTTGAGGAACATTTTCATATAAAGCAGACTCAAAACAATTCTACTCGCACCCACTGCACTGTATAAAATACTGTGTCTGGGGAAGTTCTGATTTGCTGAGAACACTTGTGCATTTCATTTAGTAATCCTGTTGATGTTAAGGGATTGAAACCACAGAGGATATCTAGAACATTTATCACTCCTCCTCTCCTCATGACTACCAGGCAAGAACATTCCAGTCATTTTTTCCCACAGTGACAAGGCCACAAGCTTCGATTTTACCAATTCTGGACTGGGTCACGTGACCCACAGGTGTTTCAGGAAGAACCCAATGTTGTTGCTCACTCACCGACAACAATCCCGTAAGAGAAGATGAGGAACTGGACATTGGGGGCAAAGGCACTGAGCATTAGACCGCCTGCCACCATAATACCACTGAAGATGGTCACAGGGCGAGCACCAAAGTTGTCCACACAGGCACTGCAGACAGGACCTGTGGGGGGGAGAGAGAGAGAGAGAGAGAGAGAGAGAGAGAGAGAGAGAGAGAGAGAGAGAGAGAGAGAGAGAGAGAGAGAGAGAGAGAGAGAGAGAGAGAGAGAGAGAGAGAGAGAGAGAGAGAGAGAGAGAGAGAGAGAGAGATTTGTTACACAATAGGCCATCTGAGTTTGGGAAGTGGTCAAAAACATGTCGATTTCTTAACCAAAACCACTCACAGCACGGGTAAGTGAATCTGCTGGAAATGGAAAATGGTATTGCATCCTAAATGTGGACTGTTTAATGGAATATAAACTTAGTGTTCAGTTCAAGCCATAGGACTGACATACTTTTTTCTACTCGCTCTGGATCTGACAGTTATTATGGCTGTGACAACAAATACTGAGCTAGAGAAGGAGGCTACACCAGTGGCTTGGTTGTCTACCTTCCACCCATTTTCCTTGCATGTTTACGAGACAAAAGTCACTTAAGGACCGTGAAAGATATCAAGAATAGGAATCAACACCTGTGCAGAGATTAAAGGTCTGGGGAAAGGACATCTATGATTAAGCTTATCTGTTGTCCTCACCCTAGCAGTATTCTGGTTTTAAGCACACTGACAGACAATGGCTTATCTATTTATCTCCCGATAAGGGGAACAAAACCACAAATGGGGTCCGGTAATACCAGTTCAGAAACCCTTCATAAAATAGGCCTTGGGCCAAGTTTAAGGAGATTGTATCACCCCCTCTTGTCCACACACCTGCTCCTCATTAAACACCTCAACGCATGACCAGTGCCAAGTCCAATTCAGCTCAAGCCGCTAACTTTTCAAGGCTATATTTAATCACTTACAAATAGCAGGGCATTTAATTACCACTGTGTCAGATTGGCCTGACCATCTCTTTCAGTCATGTCTAATTCTACATAGGAAATACTGAAGACAATGCTAAGATAACGTCCAGGTGGTTGTGTGTGAATGTCAGTGCTGCATAGATATATCGAATTACAGTTTCTCGATCTTAACTCCAGATACGCCGAGGGTGTGAGTGAAGAACAGCCTATCACCGCCCTCTGCATCCCCCCCTCCACACACGCCTCTCCCTGCTCTTGTCTCTGCCCCTGCACCAGCAGTGAGGAAGACCCATGGTGTGGACTGCAGCACACAGGCTGAGGGTTGTGACACAGCATGGGAGGAAGGGGGGAGGGGGGGGGTCTGCCTAGTCATAAATTTCACTGAACTCTCAGGAATGGTGTCTCTATGTGCAGGAAAGGAGCCTTAGTAGGCCTGGCGAGTGGTACTTGTAAACAGAGATAAAGGAAGTCTGCTATTTCTGATACTGCTTGGACAAAATAATTCCCCTGACCTGAAAAGCTTTTACATCAAGCAAGGTCACTTTAAAATGAAAAAAAAGGTGTTTTGATTATTTTTATATATATACATTTATATATATATATTGTTTTCTGTTTTTAACACTCAAAATCTAACCTCAGCCTTTGTCTCACTGTGTATACCAGATATCTTTCTTTCCCATATTTATCATCCCCGATAATAAAGTGACCTTCTACGTCTTACATAGGGAAGACTTGCTTATGAAAGTGCTTCAATATTTCACCATTATCAGCCAAGAACTTTCACTCACTTCCATGACTTTGTCTAGCACAGCGTCTGTGACAGCCTGACCCACTTTAAGAGAACGGAAAACAGTGCACTCTCAGATGGAGCCAAATCATGATGTATTGTTCTGTACAGTAAGCAGATATTTGAAGATTAAAGGAGAGTAAAGCTTCTTTACTCACTGGCTATTAGTCCCACCCCCGAGACCAGGGAGCCGACCCAGGCAGTCATGCCTTTGCCCTCCTGGAAGGCACTGAGCCACTCTGGGTAGAGGACGCCCACAGACTGGGGCGAGCCGTAGGCCAGGAACTGGGCCATGAAGGAGGCCATGACGATGACCCAGCCCCAACCTCCGTCCAGCGCTTTCACTGAGATCTGAGAAGTCATGCTGCCTGCTTTACTCTCACGACGGCAAACTGGGAGGGTTCCTGAGAAAAACACAGAAAAATAAAATAATAATAGATGATGAGGATCATTCATTCTTCAATAATACAGACAATTAACACTGACACATTTTTTAGATTTAGTCTATAGCCTAAGTTGCACACACTGCTTACCTACAGCAAAGCCTTGATGTACAGAAGGCTGACTGTTTTCTTGCCTGGTCAACCAGGCAGGCAGGCAACCTGTGTCCTAAACTGACTGCATCGTTCCACGTCACATTGGCCCTTTTTGTTCCCTCAATCAGACCACACCTTAAAGGAGGGGAGAGCTGAAACTGAACAGCCTACCTGCTTTCGTTATGTTTTCCTAACTGATCTGGACCTGGACTTAGAGAGGCGTTTCCCGGACTGAGTTTTTTTTAAATGCCAGTTCATGAATAATTTGTTAATGCAAGCAACTTTTTCTGCAGTGGTGCAGCAGCATCTTGCCAACCCCCCTATCCCCCTCTGTTTTCGCCAAAGCTGATCAGCGGAACAGTCGCAAAAGTTAAGCACCTCATTACAGCGTCATTGGGTGGACGCCTTTTTAGCTTGATAAACAATACACTTGTAAGCACCCGCAAAAAAATAAGAATACATCCCTCAATCCAATTTAAACATGCGAATTGTTTTAGCATGTTTAAATGTAACGTGTTTTGCCTCCATGAAGGATAACGCATGTATGCTTGCAACATGTTTTTGGAGAAATAAGGAGCTTAATACATGCGTCTTACCTCCACTACGTCAACAAAAATAACTATCGACACCTGCAAGATAGTGGCAGGTTTGCCTACAGGCAGATGCCATGGAGGACTGTTTCCCGGTAATATTCCTATGTATGGAGCAAATAGCCAATGCTACAAGAAAAGGACCCAATATCTGCGGACCGCGGCGCACGCCTAGGTCCGTTTGCACAGACCTATTTGAGTACCTCCGCACACACCAGCATCAGATCCGTGCATACTATCAGTTTTATACTGCTATGTTGACGGAAAACAAACCGGTTCAAAGCTGTTCCTGCAGGTCCGGCTTATACCATAGGCTTGAGGAAAGTGAGGAAAGTCATTTGCCACTGTGAGGCTGGAGCGCGCAAATATGGCTCACTGACAAGCTCATCAAGAAGCCCCAGGGAGGGAGATGCGGTAAACACGGTAATTTAGTATGCTGTACTCCATCATTTACTGCACCATTAGTGGATTCATGTCATAGGGGCAAGGTGTTAATATATGTTGACAGCATGCAAACATTAGTTTAGTATAATCAATTCAAGTTATTCTTTCAAATTAGCCTACCTGGTGATAGGCCTAATACACCTCAAAGTATTCCAACTTCAAGTACAATCTGGTGGAATGTTCTTCTCAAACAGTGGTCCTTCAGTAAAAATAAAAGTACTAGGTATGCAACCACATAATAAAATCTCCCTTTAACTAAACACAACTACAAGTGAATCTTGCTGCATCATGTGGCATAGTTCTACAAACGGGAAGTGCGCGAGGCTACTTTGAAGTTTGAAAATAAAATAATATTTGTCGGGAACATTGTTAATGTTCCAGTCTGTCCAGTCTGAACCGGTTGCTGAATAAGGCAATAACAGGGTGGGCTCGGCGCGTGTTTCCTTGTGACGCGGATGGGACTGGATCTCTTCGTTTCCATTCTGAGTTGATGAACTGCGAGGCATAAATGAGTATCTGAAGTGGCCTGATCATTTTATAGCGTTTAAGAGGGTAAACATGGGACACATATTGTATAGCCTAACAGGGATTCAAATAAATAGCAGCAATAATCACACTTAGTCCATCCCATCTCTGAACTTTACGGAGAAGCCAAACCAACGTCTAACATTAGACCAATGACTATCCTTCCATTTAAAAGAAGGATAAGTTGCTAATATGAGCGGGCGGCTACGTGCTACTTACCGGTTCGTGGTTTAGTGATCAAATTATAAATCGTAAAAAATCGGCATCCCTGTCTGGTTTATAGGCTATAGTTTTAAGGCGTCTTAACCGTACATTTTACAGACTGTCAGTGACCTAAAGAAGTGCAGCTTTCCACTGATCTCTGACATACTTTACTTTTCAGCTTTACCTCAAGAATGTGGATTCTCACACCAGGAAAGACTGATTGACTTTGGAGCACCGAATGTTCCCAAAGAACTTGCAGTTTCCCACAGACTGTGAGTCTTACGGGAAGAATTATAATTCGTAATCCCCTTATTCCTCAAGAGAGGGGTAAAGAAGAATGAGAGAGCAGTTAATTGTGTTCTGCCCTGGTACTGCAAAGGCCTGTTCTTTCTGACCGGACTTAATGAACGCACTGAACCACATCCAAACGTTTAAATTTATTCAGAGACAAGCAATGGAAACGGAAACACTAAAACAAAAATAGAACACAATATACATGACAAAACACAGAATAGGTCTCAATATAAACTGCACACAAACCCACACCAGCAACCTTTGCTGCACAGGGACAATAAGTAGGCCTTCAAAAGTATCTGGGATGGGGATTCTAGCACCTCACCAGAACACTCAAAGTCCCCCCCCCTCTCCTTCTCCTAGAATCCTCTGTTAACACATGTGAAATAGAGACCTCGGGAGGAGATGTTGGCTTCCATAAAGTCCACCCTGGTGATGGGTATAGGGGTTCGGGTGGAGTAAAACACCAAGAGGCGTCCTGCGGGTGGATAAACGTCCATATTAGCTCTGCCACGGTGCTCTGAGGGTGATGGGGCAGAGGGCACTCCGCCTCCTGTTGTGACCGTTCACAGTCTCCCAGTCTGGATCCTTGCTTGCATTAGTTCAGGTTGCTGATCTGGGGCCCTGCATGATGGAACAACTACATATCCAGAGACGTCAGTCACATCCAAATCAAAACAGCCTTTCAACAAGGGTATCAGTGTGTAATATTGTGTGGTGGGAGGGCTTGATTTTGGCCCCGAATGTGTAAAGTGGTCCTGTCTCCAGTAACCTTTGACCAAAGTCAGGCCTTGATTCTTTACGTAGAGAAGGTTCTCATGTTCTTGTCTAATCCCCTTAGCCCTGTCCTTCCAGGTTTATTGCTCTCACATCATACGTTTATCACGCTCATCAAATGTGTGGAGTACAGTCATACAGGGTACTTCCTTCAACCGGCTAGAACCAGTCCAAACCAGGTAGACCTGACGTGGGAGCAGGCCTGGTGCCAGGGTGCAGTCCAAGAGGCCGAGGGGGAGAAAGCAGCTTAAAATGAAATAGTTCTGAGCCTAGATTAGCATCCATGGAGGGTGCTGAGGTCCGGAGAGAGACACAAGGTAGGGGTGTTGATCTTGTATCACACTCAGCATGGTCAAACTGCAGCAAGCAGATTAAAGAACACTTTGTTAATCTGAATATTTCTACTGCACTTTTTGGTAACGGTTGATTTGTTTGTGGTTTACCACGTGTTTTTTTTTTCTTTTCAGCAAATAGTAAATTCAATTCTGTTTCACAATTTTAAATGTTACATTTCTCCCTAGGCAGGCTGGGGAAGCACAAGAAGTCGGGCTTGTGATTGTCAGACCACTGTCAATGTTGAGGCCAAATAGAAAACATTATAATCCTGGGTCAGGGTCTTTATCGGAGATATGCTAGTGATTGGCAATCAACAGAAATAAACACAGAGGTGTGAAAGGTCAAGGCACCAATTCAGACATATTACTCCACTTTCAACTATTTTCTTACACACCCTAGAACATAGTCCATTGCCATTAATTACTTTATTAGCTGACTTATTAATGCAGGGAGCAAAAGAGCAGAGGTCGACTTGCATAACTGAGGAGGAGGATGACCAAAACCAAGAGACAAGAACTCTTTCATATACACAAAGCTGTCTGCTTGGGCTCAGTTTGACATTTGTTTTTAAGGTTTGCCTATGATTCACATTAGAGTGTAGTACTGGAGGCTGAAAAAAGGCCATTGTTCTAGTTCTTTCATCGTATTCAAGTCAAAATAACTTGCTATCATATTATTTCAGATGCTGCAAATATTAAAATCCATCAAGTGGTGTCACCAAAAATGCTTTCTTTTGAAGAATCTTCTTCCTAATTGTTCAACCACCACCAAAACATCTCAAATTCCTTACTTCCAAAACATAATATTTAACAACCCATATGTGCATTTCATGTTGTAGATGGCTCGATCGAAGGATCCACGAGCAGTTCTTTCATTTTCAAAGAAAACCGAAACAATTAATTGATCTTCACAAGAGCTTTTATTCTTACAGAAATGTAGTTCAACAGTACCATTCATTTAGAATGTTAGAGCAGTATGTATATTTAGTGTGTAAAGAGCATATTGATTCTTTATGAGGAATATCCATAGGGTCGACCGAAGCTTCCAGAATTACACCAGTGAGAGAGAGCAAGTAGGAGCAGGAGGGAAGAAAAGAGAAATGGAGAGACGAGAACAGTACTTTTTAACACCTCAGGCTACATATTTAGAACCTGAAAAGGCGATGTCAATCTATAGTTTATGTACCAGGATCCACCCATCTTTAAGTTTATACTGTTTTCCTTGACGAGAAATTGGCATTGAAATTTCTTGAATGAATACAATTAAAAGTAGGTTTATTGGCGCTCACTCCCTCAGATCAATGCCCTATAATGGAGTAACTCCTAAAGTTAAATTTTTGTTTTACAATATCTCTTGCAGTATTTTCATAGTTTTTTTTTTTTTTTTTACTGGGAGGTGATTGCTTAAGTTGCTTCAAACGTAAGGGTGGAAGGATGGATAACTGCAGTCGCATATGGTCCTGTAGGCATGGAGACCCATCCATCCATCCATCCACTCAACCAAAACCAACAAGTTTTATTTTCATATGTGCAGCTGTTCAGTCCCACAACAACAACAACAAATCGGCAAGTGTCCCAAAGCAAAAAATAAAAAACAATAAACTAACACGCATACATACACGTACGAGACGGTGTCAACAGACTACAGCCTACAAATCCCAGAAAGCACAGCGTTTTAAGTCAGTCCGTTCCCCTCGGAGTCGTGTGCCGTGCGGCCTCATCTCGGGGGGGGTCATGTGTCTGCCGGCTCATCCCGACGTGCTGTGTAGAGTAGCTGAAACTTCCAGGCTGCACAAGTGGCTTGGCGTGACGCAGCACACGCATGTGCTAAGGCTGGGAGGAGGGGTGGGAGGGGGGCGGCTGTGAGGCGTGCTGTGACATAGCTGCTGGGGAGGACATGGACTGGACCATGGGCTGGGCCGGAGGGGGAGAGGTTGCGCCCCTGAGTGCGTGTTGGGGGAGGGGGGTGGTGTTGGACGCTTGAACTTGTCTGGACTGGCGCTTCTTCTTGGGGATGGCCTCTGTGTGGGGGGGAGGGAGAAGGGGGGGGGGGACGAGGAGAGGGGGGGGGAGAAAACATGTCAGAGATTTAGCTGATGGATGAAATGAAAAACCAGACTGCGCCTCACTTGTAATGAGCCTGTCTAAGTCACAAACAACAGGGACTTTGCCAGAGTCAGGGTTGGCATGAAACAGATCCTAGCTTTGATGGCTGGACGGCTGGCTGTCCTCTGATCTGAAACTGCCTGTCAAAACCACTTGGCTGAAGGTCTGCGAGGGCCCTTTAATGATGACCTGCCAGCAATGCATCTCATTCCAACAAGCTGGTTCTTTTCATCTGCCCACACGCACACGCTCACACACACACCCACACACACAGTTGGTGTGCTTCTTACACCCCCGCGGGTCGAATTAAATAAAGCATGAGAGGTCAACTTGGACAGGTGGCTGATGGAGAGTAACTGAAGTATGAAACTCTTCCCTGGGCTCCGAGTCTGTTCAGGCAACAACAGATACTTCCTCTGATGGTTGTCATGGAGACATCTTCTCCAGGGCCAGCTGGAGAAAATGTTCTGGTGGCCATCTTGGGAACACGCTGTAACCGCGTTGAGGAACAAAAAAGGACAACAAAGTACATGGAGCAGAAGGGGAGGGGGCAGGTGTGGGGGTCCCACTAAAGTCCCCCCTGCTTGACAGGATGAGAACATCCAGTTACAGTTGAGGTAAGGACCGTGGGTAATCTCTCTGGGAGCCAATGTGACATCTGAGACTGAGCTAAGACCTGTTTCAACTCCAGGGTGGTCCCAGGGTGGACCAGAACAAGCAGGGTGAACTCAGTGGGCCCTGCCCCTGCCCAAGTTCAAACCAGCGCGGAGGACGACAGGAGGAGCCTGTGCTGATGTGAAGACCTCCTGGGGTTGGCGCGGTGGCTGGTAGGCCCCTGGAATTAATTGGATTAGTCTCAGTCCCGGCGAGGGTCTGTGTGCTAGGCGTAATCGAAATCCCTTTTCCTGGGGCGAGGACACATAACCCCAGCGTTAGAAACCTCTGTCCTGCTGCCGTCTGGTGATCAGACCTCCTCTGATATGCTTTGGATGGGAGCCCTGGCTGGGTTACGGGCGAGACAGATTACGCAACATGGCTGACACTGGAGACTCCCTGCTGCACAACTAAATGGGACAGAGATGAGATAAACATGGGAGGCCTGCGGGCCACAGTCCCTCTCGCTTCTCCACCCTCCTCCCTGGCTGGAGACCTCTCAGACCAGAGATCCCTAATCTCACATCTGGTACATGTTTCCGGAATCCTTGAATATCCGGAGATTTGGGGATATGATGGTTGCTCTTCTTGGGACCTCATCTGACTGACGCTCATCTGGAGTTACAAGGTCCTTTGACACCAACAGCATGCTTTGTTTTACACCAGTTGGAAAGGTGACGTGTCATTTTCACACTGCCCCATAAAACTCCCAAAAGGGACGTCACACAAGACCAACACAACCCAATAGCTGTTGCTGCTTGTTGGTGTCTGTTGGGGCAGGTGTGAAGTGGCCTTTACGCTGCCGACAACAAACTGAAAATCAATGAAGAAAAAATTAATAAACGAGAGGCTGACGGGTGTTCCACGTCGACTCACCGCTACGGCGTGGGCGGAGCCTCCGTGGACGTGTAGGGCGGGGGGGTTGTAGTGGGAGATGCCAGCTCTGGACAGGGTGGCAGGGGGCGTGAAGCCCACCGTGTGACCCCCGTAGGACAGCCCTGGAGGGAGGGAGGGAGGGAGGGAGGGAGGGAGGGAGGGAGGGAGGGAGGGAGGGAGGGAGGGAGGGAGGGAGGGAGGGAGGGAGGGAGGGAGGGAGGGAGGGAGGGAGGGAGGGAGGGAGGGAGGGAGGGAGGGAGGGAGGGGAGAACAAAGGGAGGATGGTAAGGATAAGAATGAACCAAAAAGATATTTGCATAGTCTCATCGGTTGTACTGGTTGAGCGAGGGGAAACACATTAGACTGCCATTATTGTGAAGCGACTATCATGTAGACCTTCTTGTCTGAGAAGTGGGTAGATAATAGGTTATGGACCTATCTGTGCTTTTGCTGGAGTTGTTATGTTGTGTCAAAAGATAAACAACTTGTCCTGAGATACCACTGCCTGTGACTCAGCGATTGAGTTTGAGATCGATTAGGAGCTGTCGATAACACCGCAGGAAGACAGACAGACAGACAGACAGTCAGTCTGCCTGCTCCGCAGTATTGACAAACAGAAGGTATTTTGCCCAGGGGACTGGAACTGAAGGGAGAAATCATGGCATACCTCACTCTAAAACCACCCACTTCTAGTCCTTGAATAACTTCACTTTGGATAACCAAACCAATATGTATTTGCTCCGCCCTTTTTACATGCACTGTTAAAAAGGGCTTCACATACACGCATTGAACTGCCCCTCAGCCAACCTAAACCCTCAAGAAAGACAAGGAAAAACTCCCAATAAAAGTGTCTGTTAACTGAAGAAACGTAAATGCCAACTCAAAATCTAGTTCCTAGGGTGGAGGAAATTCATGTGACGATTCCAGCACTGCAGAATCTGACAGCCGCTCCATAACAGGAAGTTCTCTGACAGTATCTCAGTACAGAGCTCCTATTTGCCATGTTAGGACTTTTGGGAAATGTCGCTGATGGTGTCAGCTCTGACCCCGACACGGACTGTGGTTTCCCAAAGCTGACATCAACAATCTAGGACATCCTTTGTCCTGATTGGTAGATTAGTAACATCTACCTTAAAAATCTGAACAATCCGTTCACAAACTGCATGCCAGAGATAGGATGTCGCAATACGTGATTAACTTGATGTCTCTCAAAATACACCTTGTTTATGTAACAGCAAAGTGATACGACGCGGTTTTGCCGCATATCAAAGGTAGTCTTTATGACTGTCGTATCTCTCTTAAGGACATGGTGTTGCTTCATAAAACAGGGACTCCCAGACCAGGCGCATGGCCAGCCGTGTGAGCGGGTGGGTGGGAGGCGTACCGGGCGATATGGGCCTGCTGGAGCTGGGGGAGGGAGTGTAGGGGATGGGGCTGGACACAGTCCGGGCGCGCAGGCCTTGAGCCGACATCTCGTTGAAGTACCTGGAGGTAGAATAAACCCAGATTAAAATGAAATAAAAAACTCAAATCCCTTTTATACAGACATGGATGTGTTTGTGTGTGTGTGTCAGGATGTTTAGGTGCGGAGGACAGGGAGCAGGTGTGTGTGTGTGGAGCAGGTGTGTGTGTGTGTGTGTCAGGATGTTTAGGTGCGGAGGACAGGGAGCAGGTGTGTGTGTGTGTGTGTGTGTGTGTGTGGAGCAGGTGTGTGTGTCAGGACGTTAAGGTGCGGAGGACAGGGAGCAGGCAGGGAGTGCAGCGGGAGCTGTGGCGGCGTCCTACCTCTCGTCGTCCATCTCCAGGCTGGACTCGCTCTCAGACAGCTGCCTGCACAGGGCCTCCCTGCGCTCCATCTCCCTCTGCAGCTTCCTCTGCAGGCGAATGTTCTCCTCTCGCATGTGCCGCTCCTCCTCGATGTACTGGGCACGCTTCTCTGTGTCTGCAGACACACACACACACCATTATTTAGTCAATTATCAGACGCTCTTATCCAGAGTGACTTACAGTAAGTACAGGGACATTCCCCCCGAAAGCAAGTAGGGTGAAGTGCCTTGCCCAGGGACACAACGTCATTTGTCACAGCCGGGAATCAAACCAGCAACCTTCAGATTACTAGCCCAATTCCCTAACCGCTCAGCCATCGGACTCCCCCTTTATATCATTATACCAATGATATGACACACTCGCTGATTTCCAAGTAAAGTACAGGAAAATGTTTTGCCCCTTGGAGTCAGTGACATTGTAGTTATAAGATGGAATACTGCTAAATGTCTGTTTGGAACCCCAATAGCATTTAAGCAATAAAAATGGCTCTCTTGACTTCAAACTAGACAGCTCTCCAGAAACACAAACGTATGTGACATAAGAAGCAACAGGCTGCAGACTGGGAAGGTTGCTCCCTCTAGTGGCCAAATCACAACATAACGGGAGTGTCCCTGCTCAGTGTGAACTGAGCTGGATCACTGAGGCGTGTGTATATAGTGTTTCTCTGACAGGCTAAAAGCAAACAGTGTTTGCATAAGAATATAACATCTGCAATTCCAGATCCAAGAAACACTATTAATGAATAGGAATGCAGAACAGGAACAAACTTGCATGAGGTCTACCTGGAGACAGTCGACATCTGAGGAATGCAAGTCTGTCTGCAAAGTCTCTAGTATGCTGTACGTGTGGTATTGGGTTACCTCACTTCCAAATATAATTTCATTTAATCCCTGACCTAAGTTGACCCTAATAAAACTGTTATTCTTCCCCATAAAAATCAACAGTCTCCCACTGACCCACTAGCACCAATTAAAGTGAATTTATGGGTGAAAATGTAGTCTACAATCACGTGTGGCAACCCAGAAACACAGATGTGTTCAGCGAGACACATTAGTTCAACATTCTGGAAGGGAGAGAGAGATAGACTCCCTCTCCCTCCTGAATGTTCGCCCTGCCCTCTCTGTTGGAAAACATTTAGTGGCCCACTTAACCCCAGTGACCCCGCCCGCCGATGAGGTCACGGTGTTGACCTCTGACCCCCCCCCGGGTCACTCACGCTGCAGCTCAGTGGTGCGGAGGCTCTTCTTCAGACGCTCCACCTCGTTCTTCAGGAAGCGGATGTGACGCATCATGTTCTCCGGAGAGTCGATCTCCATGGAGACGTCCCGCGGGGATGGCGGGGCGGACACGGGCTGGTCCAGCTTCTCCTGAAGGATCCTGGCGGAGGACGAACACCAATCAGAGAGCAGACAGTCATCGCGTGCCAACCGATATGTGTGCCAGGCACAGATCGTCGCTCTAATAAATTTATAAAATAGCCTGGTGCAAAATTAGACCCATTGCCCTCAGCATTTTTTTATATTTGAGAGGATCTGATGGGTTTTTTTTAATCTACGTGGAAATATAACTATGCCTTGCCCCGTGATGATGAATAAACACGACATCATTTCAAACCCACACATCTTCTCAAATCTCCTGAAAGAGTGGGGAGAGGGCTCATGTTGAGCTCAGTGTGTGTCTCTCTCTCAGAGACAGAGGGAGGACCGTTCCTCGAAGGCCCACCTCTTCTCAGCCTCCAGCTTGTCCATGCGTTTCCACAGCCTGTTGACCAGCGCCTCCTGCTCCTGCTCCAGGGTGTTCTCCAGGTCGATCTTCTCACGCCTCAGCTGGGGAGACAGGGAGCAACACAGGACGATGAGCTTCCAGGAAACTACACTCCTCACGGGCAGACCTGTGGGTGGAGCAGGGTGGGCAGGGCGGGCGTCACAGCGTACAGTACCTGCTCCAGGGTGAGCTGCTTGGAGATGGTGTCGTTCTCCATCTTCTTGATCTTCTTCATCAGCTTGTTGACCTGGAACTCCTGCTCTTGCTCCAGGTGCTGTTCCAGCTCGGCCTTCTCATGCTGCAGCTGAGGAAGGACAACCAGAGGATGACATCACAAAGACTGAGGACAACCAGAGGATGACATCACAAAGATTGAGGACAACCAGAGGATGACATCACAAAAACTGAGGACAACCAGAGGATGACATCACAAAGACTGAGGACAACCAGAGGATGACATCACAAAGACTGAGAACAACCAGAGGATGACATCACAAAGACTGAGGACAACCAGAGGATGACATCACAAATACTGAGGACAACCAGATGATGACATCACAAAGACTGAGGACAACCATTGGATGACATCACAAAGACTGAGGACAACCAGTGGATGACATCACAAAGACTGAAGACAACCAGAGGATGACATCAAAAAGACTGAGGACAACCATTGGATGACATCACAAAGACTGAGGACAACCAGTGGATAACATCCTGACAGACTGATGAAGACGAGATGGAAAAGACATCCTCTCCTGGTAGCGGAGACGTGGTTACTCTGCGATGGGGCTAGTAGACCCTTGCCATTGATACACTGTTAGAACTGTGCACGTCTGATCCTTGATCTTCTGCTGTACTTGTGCACTGTCTGTTTGTTGTTTTGGATAAAAATGTCTGTTCAATGAATGCAGTGTCCAAATGTACCAGGTGAAAGTGATCAGGCTGTTAATGGTTTGATACCATCCTGACATTGCTATTCACACTGGAGGATTGACCTAAATGTACCGCAGTAACCAACCCATGGCAGTCTCCCCAATACCGTGGGTGTGGTTACTTGGTACGGACTGGTTCCTAGTTTGACGACTTTATGATGGATTAAGACAGATGTGCATTCACACATTGCTAGGAGTCGACAGACAAAGCGTTTGCTCAAGCCGATTTGACATGAAATCATGACGAGCGCAGGCCAACGCCCTGACTCCACACCAACACACCCGCAGTTCATAGCTCCTCCAGTTCCTCTGGCCTGTGGCCACGGAGAGGATTTCATGAACACCTGAACAGAGAGCGACGCTCTTTAAATGACCCAACCACCTCCTTTAAAACCCAAACACACGGTAGCTCATTTGGTATTCGCACAATGCCATCTTTCATCTTATCTTACCAGAGCGCAGCTCCACATCAGCAGACATTGATATGTTCGCTTATAATGACATCATCAGATGACATCATCAGCTGTTCTGGACACTGATGAGCACCCCAAGTCTGACTCATGTTAACTCAGAGAGAATTCCGGTAACAATTTATTCAGTGAGTCACAAAGTCAACCGATGAGGTGATAGGGGAAACACGAACAGAAGCTACACTCATGTGTTCAATGTTGGACTGTTGAGGCTTAACAGATGGGAGAGGTGTAGCAGGTTAACACATTAGCTAGTTACATATGGCTACAGGTCAGTTTGTGGATCATTTATGCCTAGATGAAATGCCTTTCGGTATAAATGTGTTTGGTCACCAATGGACTGATCATTTCTCATGTCTCTAACCAGACTAGGTAGGAGAGGACACAGGAACGTAGCCAATAGGAGATCTGGTTTGTGTCAGGGAACGGCATGGATGACAAACACCTCTTCATTCCATCTGACCTTTTTCTCTGCACAGGGGGACTGCCCAGACTATCGTGTGTGTGGTTCAGCGAGATTCCTTGTTTTTTCCACAACAACAAACCTTCAGCCATAGCTACAGAAGGTGAATCACATGTTGACAGGAAGACACTGCAGAATGCGGCATGACTAGACAAAAACACCATTGAATGAATGACAAGTGTCACTTGGAGTGGCAATCTCGCAGGCTGCGCATTCCAACGAGGAACCTAAATTGTCACCTTGCTGACAAACGATACAACTGACAATGTAGAGAGACAGCAAACCAAAGACACACCCCTTAAACTCCACAAAAATACTTTGGATGACTCAAATACCCAACAATGGGTTCCTCTTCCCCGAGGTTCACTTACTTGCATGAGTTTCCTTGACAACTCGTTGGTGAGAAATTCCTCCTCTTTCTCATAGTTGACAGCAAGTGTTTCTTTCTCCTTCTGAAGAGCCTGGATCTTCTTAAACAAGGTGTTGCTGATGAACTCCTCCTCCTGCTCAGCTCTGGCTTGCTGCACACATGAGCAGGGAGACACAGATTCAAAGTTAAAAGACAACGTGCACATCAGCCACTTTAAATGAAGCTAGCAGGTTTCCTATGGTCCCTGTTTACATACACACAAGCGGAGGATGGCATATGGATGGATGAACAGAACACACACACACACGTCACACACACACTTCTTTTTCCGCAATATACCCCTGGGGATCAATAAAGTATCAACTACTACTTCTGAACACAGGAAGGTCTGCTGCATTGACGTCTGCCAGCTGTCTAATGGGGAAGCTGTATAGTCTCATTCCACACCATCAGCAAATGTCTGAAGAGTTTGCAGCAGATGCATGATAGTGGGAGATTTTGCAGAAACTGACAGTAGGGACCGACAATAAGACAATAAGAGATAGATTGAGGAAGCAAACAATTGAACAGCAAGCAGAACCTGAACAAAAACAGATCAATGCCATGAAGCAGCGAAAGGCTATTATGACTCGAGATGAGCTGGTAGTTTTCCTATTTGGTAGTAGTTTATTTTCACTCGCCCATATAAATATTGTGTTGGTAGGTAAGATTGTGGATACCGTTTAAAACTCAACCTACAGCTACAACAAAGACCTGAGAATAAACTGCTAAATCCAAACGAAAGGACAATGGAAATCAAAATCCCTGTAAACAAAACACAGTAGCTTGATAACTAATTTAGTAGCTACTTGACGTTATCTAATGGGACAACATTTCTGGCTGGGTAGCGATTGCGACCCGTTATTTATGATTCCTCATGTGGATCAGATTTTCAATTTGAAAGTGAGACTAATGATTCAAACACAGAGCATGACGCACCGGTCTGGAAGCAGCTGTAACAGTTAGACTGGCTAGCTACCAGCTGCCTTGCTAAGTAACGGGCCATGGCTTAATCTGAAACATAATGCAGATAGCTGGATAACTATCTTAACTTTGGTTTAGGTAGCAGGCAGCTACAGCAAACATGTGTCCTGGTAAACAGTAGCCTTACCAATTGCTAAATCACTGGGTGTCTAGTTTACTACACCTAGTGGCAAATCAGTTAAACTTAACGTATTTGGCTAACCAGCTAGCCAACCAGCCTAGCAACACAGCAAACAAAACACCCACCAAGCTAACCAATGTGTTAGCATTGCTGGTTCGCTAGCTAGCTGTAAAAGAAGGTGTCTCGTAGGCTAGCTATGGACAGCTAGCGTGAGTAGCTCTACGTGACTGTGTAGCACGTTAATGAACTTAACCAGCTAACGATCATAAGCTTGTTAGATAGCTAGACTAGCTAGTTTGCCAAGCTTGCAAGTACTACTAGCTACTCACAATGGTGACGCTAGCTTTACGAAGGTCCCGATTCTCCTCTTGTAGCGCCTTGCACTTGAGTTTGAACGTCTCCAGCTCAATTTTCAAAACTTTGTTTTCCTGTTGTAGTGAGGCCAGGCGGTTCGTTAACTCCTCCAAGCGAAACTGTGAAATGGCTATACTTGGCTTGCTCGAATTTGAAGCGGAGGTTGACATCGGTGTGGCCGAGCTGCTCCCAGCTCCGTCGGTGTCACTCTCGCTAGCACTGTCCGCCATGGCTGTGCGACAGTGTGGGGTGGAGAGGCTACAGTTCTACTGCAACTGCAGCAAGCAGCGCTTGTGGACTCAATAGCAGAAGTCCTCGAAAAAAATGTGGATTGAAAGGTACATGGTGTGACCTTTCTCCGGCATGTTAAAACAGCGCCACCTAGAGAATGTACATGTCATGACCACATCCGTCAGTACCCGAAATCATCAAGTAAAAAAAAGTAAAACGCAAAAAAACTGGCAAAACGTATAATTAATAGACATAAACGTCAAGTATTTCAAAATTACAAAGGGTAATCTAGAGGTCTCGATTAGGTCAATTTAAATAGGTTAGTAGTTGATTTGTAGTGAATGATGCTTGACTACTATGATAATCATGACATTATCACCACATATGATCACAAATCCAGTGATAAGACAGCATCCCTGGCATAGGCTACATGTTATAGTCAAATATAGCCTACATTAACCTACATAACACTTAATACACTAGACATGGGCTACTGTTCATGTATAAATATGACCATAATTTATTAAACGAATAAACATGTTTATTCGCATGGATATTGACTTCCAAATATACTTTATCTCTAGTATTCAAACTTGCTAAATAACAGAGAAAGAACACAAACACAAGAATAACAACAAATTGCAAAATCAATACATTTTTATTCCGTTTTTTTTCCAATAGATTTTTTAAGACGTCTGAAACATTGTGGTGTCGTCATTGCTGCTATAGCCTCTAGAAGAATACCTTGAATAACCAAAGTGCTAGAATAGTTACATTTCAATGGCTTCACTCTGTTAGTAAGAATTGTACATCGAAAAATCTGCTCAGGTGAAAACACATATCAAACAAAATCGACAAAGTTGATAGTTCAACCCTATCAAAGGACCCTCTACCCCCTGATTGACATTTAGAATTGGGGATGTAATACAACACCCTAAATGACTTCACTTGACTAAAAAAAAGGAAGTCCATTACATGGTTTTCATGTCCACAGCATAAACATCATCAGCACACTAAGTCTGAGCCTTCACGCCAGAATAACAACACTTAATCTACATGGGCCTCTAATCAAACCAATACAAAGAGATCTACTGTAATGCAAATAAATTGCCAATGAGCTATCAAAACAATGCTAATTAGACACTGCATTTACAGATTCTCAAGCCTAAAAAGATTCACACAGTTTCAGAGTTAAACACAATTTATTTTATGCTTAAATTATCGTTTTGACCATCCAGTGTTTTTGCCATACATATGCTATTAAGAGCTACAATCAAAGAATGTCTTTATGTGTCCTTATGTGAGTAAGATTAAACTTAAGGAAATACTTCACCAAAACCCAAAATCAAATGCCTTTGTTTTTCTTTAAAACCACAGCAGCCTTTAGAAAACCAAGTGATACACTGCTAAAATGATTACAAACAGTCTACAGCTTACAGAGACCTCTACACCTTATAGCCAATACACACAATACAGTTATAATTTTACAGCGAGCCAGTCTACTAGCGTATACATTCAGATTACTTCTCTCTCGTAGCAGAAGCTGCCCTTCAGTTTTACATAGACAGACAATACACAGAACCCTCATGAAGCTGGAGACATTTTCTTCATCCTGATCCTCATCAACACACAAAATGCTTTTAAGTTTTTTTTTTTTTTTATATATAAAATTGATGACAAATGTTAGGGCTATATGTGTACACAGATAAAGGGTTTTATTTCTCGTTTTAATACAGTGTTTGCAAACTTGTAAAAATTGTACTTAAAATAATGTGAACAGCATGCATGAAAATATGAGTACTCTGAAAGGCTGCTTTAGCTGGATTAGATAAATCCCCATTTTGGGACTCTTAAAACTTGAAACCTTCAGAAGATTTTCTGGAAATTTCCTCTGTTAAAATCGAACCAGCTTTTTCATATACAAACATTATACCTGCTATATTAATTAATTATACAAGAGCATGTGAAGTTACACTCAAATCTCCTTTAAAAGTGGAACCATTTTGATAAATTTTGAAAGCACTTGTAAAGTTCTCGCTTGTCAGTGCATTTTCATCCTGTTACTCATCCTTTTAGAATTTTACACATTTTGATTTATATACAGAAAAGCCTTTGTGTTATATTCGGTTTTAAAAAGGAAAAAACCTCAAAACAATTTACATCCTGACATTAATGGGTCCAAGAAAAAACTATAAGGCGAGTGTAGGAGGTGGTTCAGAAATCTTCATGATTTTTTCATGTTTTGTAAGTTTTCTTTTCTCTCCCAACAGTTGAAATGAGCTCTTGTGCCATCTTTGGTCACAGGGAAGTGTGTATTCAGTTGCGTCTGTATGCTTTTCATTTACAGGAGTCCTTTAGCGTTGTCACAACCATTATGCTCCTCAAAAAAAGCTCTCACGGCACCAACAGACCAATGGCATGTATTGAGTCACACACAGGAAGCAGAACCATCTTCCTGGTCAGCTGACAGGAAGTGAAGACCTCGGAGGTCCTTCAGACAGGGAGTGAGTTTATCATGCTCATGCTAAAATCAGACGGTCCAAGTCCTCTCTCTTGAAAACCATGCTTGTGTAGAAGTTGCAGACCGCACCATCGGCTGAAATTCTCATCCTACAGTTTTCCGGTCTCAGTAACTTCAAGCCTTGGAAACTGATGGGATCCCTGCACACAGGGAATATATAAAACAACACGTCAGGCAAAAAAATTAATAAAAATCCTTTCAATATTATAAAACAGGGACGGATGTTGTTTTTGAATCTAGGATACAATTGTGGAACACGGCTGGTTTTCAATGTTTAAAACTGCACAACATAAGAAGTCCACCTTGGATTCAACCCAACCTCCACTTACTTAGGCCTTAGTTCCTCCTAAAGAAAACTCATACACGTGGCTAAACCTCAGCTACATGCACAAGTATCTGTTTCCAGGATGGTGGGTGGGTGGTCACAGCAACAGCGGTCGTCATGGCAACCACCAACCGAACCAGAGTTTGAGGGGAGTGTCACAGCCATTCCATCATTTGTTTCAAGCAGGTTAAAACAGAATCATACTCTGAGGCATGCAGAAACGGCTAGAGGGTGGAAAAGGGAGGATTTCAAAGCAAGCTGACCCGAACTGTAACTCTTGCTTCAATGGTGGTGTCATGGGTTTTGCTGCTGTGTGTGCGTGTGTGTGTGTGTGTGTGTGTGTGTGGGGGGGGGGATTCAGGGAACAAAAAGAGTTATACGATAGATGCTGAGGTGTGCTACGACCATTATCCCTGTTCCCATTGTGACTGACTCACCCACCTCACCCACACACAGCTGACAAAGGGAGAAACACTGCCAGTATCAAACCCACCAGAAAGGACTCAGGCGTAACACAGTGACACACTCACGAGGTCTGTGAGTAGTGTACCGTGCTGAGTGGGATGAAGAAGAGTGGTAGTACAGAGCAGAACTGTGCCATAGAGGACAACAGCGGGTAAGAGAGTGTACAGCATGAAGCAGCATGTTTAGAAAAGCACAGAGCACAATAGCAAGTCACACAATGTGAAAAGAGATTGTGGAAGAATATCCAGCACAGCTTTGTGTGTTGCTAAGGGGGTGGGTGAGAGCTGATGCTTCTGGATGTTAGTGGGGCAGGGAGGGCATATTATGGTCTGTCTGGTACCTAACTGGAGGAGAACGCAGTTCTACGAGTGAAGAGTCTTCTCCCCGGATCTCCTGTCCTCCTTCCTCCTGCTGCTCCTAGCTCCTTCCCCGGGCTGAAACACAAGCATATTCAAAGCTCTGAATCCAATCCACCAATCACTTTATTACATTTCATAAATGGCACTTAAAAGGTACAGGACGCGTAGTCTCCTCCACACTCCTGGGCTGCCAGCGGAAACAGAGCAGCTTCTGTTAGTGACTCAAATACCAGCACCAGGGTCCGGCACCTGTACCCTAGTTGTGAACACGTGCAGTGAAAGGGGGATGCTTGACTAACACCATCAACCGCAAAAACACACAGACAAACAACTGCAAAGATAAGAGAAGGCCAATCTAGTGGTTAGGCAAACAGTAACCCAACACAGCTGCACGAAAACAGCAAGCTGAGACCAGAGAAGAGGGGCAGATGCAAAGGGGCAGTTGAGGTGAATCCAGGTGTTGACGGCAACCGGAGACCATGGGGTTTAAAGAAGTAATAACACACATCAGAGAGGAGCACGTGAGGTTTGGAGTTAGCATGAACCCACAGCACCCGAACCACACAACAAGCAGTAAAAACAGTGCAGGTTAAAAACGAAGTGTTGGTTTTAAGGAAAGGATCCAACATTTTCTTGTTTTGCAACAGTTCAAAAACACACATATACACACCCACACACACATATACACCCACACACCCACACACTATTAGACACACCCCATGCCAAGGTGAGCCCCAAATCCCTGCCAGCACACGGTTATTACACTGATTTCCCTCAAAACTCTGAGACGAACCCCTGCACCCAAGAGCAGCCATTTTATCCACCCCCCTCCTGTCGCCATGCCAACCTCAGGTTCCTCCTCCTGGAAGGAAGGGGTGGGCCAGGGGTCTCCGTGGCCCCTCCTCCCCCATTCCCCCCCCTGGTCTTCAGGCGTGGGTGTGGCCGCGCGCCGGATGACCTTCCGGATGACCTGAGAGAGGAGATCAATGTGGGCAGAAGCTGGAGGTGGACTCTGAGGACTGGAGATGAGTCACCTGACGTGATCATGGGTCAAGGCGTAACGTATACGTTACTTTTCTAGTGATGAGGTTGCCGTCGCCGTCTGTGTACTGTTCCTCTGTCATCGACTCTCCAGGAACATGCATCGCCTGTTCTCCCTGTAAGTAGCCAAGTTTAGGGCTTTTCACTGGTGACACGCAATTCACACCTGCGGGAACTGCAAACCAAGCGAATACCTTGTAGCACCAGCACTATCAAACAACAAACCAACATTCAAAACAAGTCACCAAGTTTTTCTATATAGTATAAGATTAAAGCTCAAGAGAAGGGTTCTTGGCATTATAGGGTCACAATAGGAAAAAAATACTTAATTGAGGGCACGCAACAGAAGCAGGTTATTAGGCTTGGAGGCGCAGTTGACACATTCACAGACACGCACACACACAGACACAGACAGACAGCACTAGGTACAGTGAGCCACAGCAGTCCACAGCACACCAGGACCTAAAACCAAACCAGCACCAAATCAGAACCAGTTCAAACCCAAACCAGTTCACACCATCCACCAGGTCTAGGCAGACTACCTTCAGAATGACCCGACGCCTGAACACTCGGGTAGTGATGATCTGTTCCTCGTCCGAGCCGGACTCTAAATTAACACGCTGCTGCAGGGTGTTACATCAACATCACACACACAGGATGTTTGAGGGACACGTGTGGAGAAAAAATTATCCTTAAAGGGTTTAGTTATGTAGAGAAATCCCATCTGGAATACATTATCATTACAGTGCTTGAGAGCAGAGGTAAGAAGTAATTGTAACGTGTAACTGTAAACCAGAAACAGAAGCAAACATTCTCCTGACACTTCTGTCACCAAAAAGGGACACCTGGACTAAAAGGCATACCATGCCTGTGAGGACATACTGTGTCTAGTTGTACTACAGAATGAACAACACTTTACCTGGACTTTTTTCTCAGACACTAATGTGCCCTCCTCTTTCCCTAGTCCAGCCCTGCCATTGGCTGAGTCCTGTGGAGCAGTAGGTGAGGTGTCCTGAGACGATGGCTCTGAGTGGTTGCCGTTGTGCTGTGTCCTCCCTGACTCCGCCCTGGATGAGGAAGTGACAGAGTCACTGGAGTTCTCCTGGCTGTAAAGATGGAGGAAAGATGGGTAATGTAGGGAGTCAGATGGCTGAGCGGTTAGGGAATCGGGCTACTACTCAGAAGGTTGCCGGTTCGATTCTGGCTCGGACAAATGACGTTGTGTCCTTGGGCAAGGCACTTCACCCTACTTGCCTCGGGGGAATGTCCCTGTACTTACTGTGTCGCTCTGGATAAGAGCGTCTGCTAAATGACTAAATGTAAATAAGTGTATTGATGTTTCAATACTCATAGAGGCAATTGTTAAGAGAAATATAAATCTTAGTTATTGTAAATAATACATTTTATTTGGGGGACACCTAATTTCAAAGCACTCAAGGACATCTTACATCAAATGGGCCTATACAGGTGAGTTAAAAAACGGTGTCAGTTAAAAATAAGTCTAAAATCAAGGGACAGATGGTGGAAGACGTTACCTGTTTTCCTGGCGGTCCAGTAGATCAGAGCTCACGCTGCGGCCAGGGGTGGGCGGCTCCACGTTCACGCTGGACGACTCGCTGTTCCAACCTGGAACATTGGAACACAGCTGTGTTTCTGCCTGCTGCACCTGCCTCAGAATCTCCTGAACCTTGGCCTCCGTCATCTCCTCGCCCTCCTCCTCTTCCTCCGCCCCCTCCAGTTTCACGTCTTCCAACAGAGACTTGATCTTGTCCTCTGTCATCTCATTTCTGTCCTCTTCTTCCTCACTGGAACCAGACTCTCTGTCTTCCTCCATGGCCTCAGCCCAGGACTGCAGAGACAGCTTGGCCTCACCCCCGGCCTCAGCCCAGGACTGCAGAGATAGCTTGGCCTCACCCCCGGCCTCAGCCTCAGCCCCGGACTGTAGAGATAGCTTGGCCTCACCCCAGTCCTCTGCCATCCTGTCCCTTCCCTGCAATCCTTCAGCTTCCCGCAACCCACTATTCCTCTTTTCTATTTCTTCGGCACACTCTCCCAGCTCTTTTTGTCCTTCGCTGGTTCCCATTTGCTCGTCTTGCTTCGCTTCACCTCTGTCCTCCATCATATCCCTCTTTTCTGACACAATTTCTAACACTTCTTCAATCTTATGGACCTCTGGGGCCACCGTACACCCCTCCTCCCCTTCCAGCATCCCCCCTCAACAGCTTCCCCTGCATCTTTCTCTGTCACCTCCTCCATCACCTCCATCACCCTCACACCGTTCTCTTCCCTATCCTTCTCTCTCTCGCCCCCATCGCTCCCTACCACCTCTCTATCCACCTCTCCCTTCTCCCCCCGTTCCCCCTCTCCATTGTCCTGGGCTCCTGCTCTTGTCCTTGTCCTCGTTCACAGGACGGTGGAGAGAGCGATGGCAACGACGGATGTGGGATCTCTTCTTCCGCTTCAATCTCCTCGGTGGAGGGAAAGGACTTCTGACAATGATTTAGCTCCACTTCCACTTTGGGGATCTTCTCTGCGTGTTCCTCTAAAGGCACCTGCCCCTCCGCATCCATGGCTGCATCAGAGAGGGCTGTGAGGTCAAAGGTGGGGATGGAGAGGGCTGTGGGGTCTAGGTCAAAGGTGGGGATGGAGAGGGCAAGCTCACAAGGCCTCGAGGGGCTCCTAGGGGGGCTCTCTAGGTCCACACTAAGGCCCATTTCATCGTCCCAGGGCTGGTGCTTGGTGAGATCTAGGGGGGCTGAGTCTGGAAGGAACTGGTCAGGGGTGTGGTGGATGGTGGGGCTGGGGGTGGGGGTGGGGGTAGGAAGGTCAGGGTGGAGTTCCATGAAGGTGGAGTCTGAACCCAGGGTGGCGGGAGACTGCAGCTCAGCTAGTATACTGTGGTAATCTGTGGGTGGTAGATGATACACACACACACACACACACACACACACACACAGACACGTGGAAGCCCCAGTGACACACCAATCACCACATGAACACATACACCAGAAGACATATACTGAGTGACATGGACAATGGCACAGAGACTGTTCAGCAGCATGTGGCAAAACACCCGCTGACTGAGGTGACGCACAACCACATAAAACATGGTGCCACCAACCATATAGTTACAGTTTGGCAACAAATCATACATGACTATTGTGCAACAGGTGGAAAACAAGACGGAACACAAAATATAATCAATGGCCACAGAAACTATAGAGTCTGTCACACTTTTAACAGTTTTGAGACTAAATGGTTTCCTTGGTTGCTGTTAAAAGTTGCCACATTTGAGGTGGGCAGATATGAAAGCCACGAGTGAGGCATGATGTGATCATGTCTTTAGTGGGTTTGAATGATTAACAGAGTGGGTGTTTAGGCATGCTCACACAGAACAGACAGAAGGGGAGGATGAATAAAAAGAGACAGAGCAGGAAGGAGGAGAGACTAGATAAATATCTCAAGGGAGGAGGGGTCGAATCGAACCTGGGGAGGAGGAGGAGCTGAGGGCTTGCAGGGGCATTGACAGACCGGACAAGGGGACAGGGAGCGGATGGGAGGGGAGGGAGGGCCAGGGCTGGGGCAAGGAGACCCTGAGGAAGAGGCTGGGGGGAGTCCGGCGACAGAGAGGGGGGAAAGGGCACAAGAGGTCGAGGCCAGCAGGGCCGGGGAGGACTCGTGACTGGGAGGCTCACCTACAGGCTGGGAGGGGGCGACCTGGGGGGTAGGGGAGGCAGGGAGGAAGGTGGCCGGAGGGATGAGGAGAACTGGAGAACACAGGAGAGGGGGAGGGGGTGAGGCGGGTAGGGGGGTCGTTATGAAGGGTAGGGGAGGGTGAGAAACAGGGAGAGGAGAGGGGGGGTGGGAGAGATGAGGGGGAGGAGAGGGGGGCTGGGAGAGATGAGGGGGAGGAGAGGGGGGCTGGGAGAGATGAGGGGGAGGAGAGGGGGGCTGGGAGAGATGAGGGGGAGGAGAGGGGGGCTGGGAGAGATGAGGGGGAGGAGAGGGGGGGTGGGAGAGATTAGGGGGAGGAGAGGAGGGGGGAAGCGGAGGAGGGTGGAAGATGGGCTCGGGTGTGAGATCCATGTGAGACACTGAGGACTCGTAACTCGGGGAACGGCGCTGGGACGAGTGATGAACGTGGCAGGTGGGAGTCAGAGTGAAGGACGAGGTGGGCGAGGGAGAGGCAGGGGTGGGTGGAGGTGTAGGGGTAGGTGAGAGAGGGGTCAGAGTCTTGAATGTCATGGAGGGGTAAGGGATGTGGTATTCATGCGGAAGGGAGGTCGATTCGGTGACGAGAGTTGTCTGAGGTAGTGCAGGGCATGCTAGTGAGAGCCGAGGAGATGCAAGAGAAGGAAAAACAAAGACAGAGAAAAATGTCACACGAAAATGCAGAAATGCGAGGTCAAACAGAAGATGGCAGGACAAGACAAATAGAGATTATTCAACCAAGAGATGATTTTGAAAGTTGAAAATATGGGTAGTACAGGGAACAGGGGTGTGGGGTGAGAGCTGGGGGCTACGACACAAGACTCTTAATAGGTGTTAAGAGCTGGTATGGGCTGTTATAGGCTTAGAGGCAGGGCTGGGCGTGGCGGGAGGCAGGAAGTCTGGTTTCATAGAGGAAGAAGAAGCTGGTTGGTTCTTTCCAGGGAGGGAGGCGGGAGCAGAGGAACAGCAGGAAGGCTGGAAGACTAGGCTAAAGCTACATGTGAACAGGGTAAAACAACTGTGTTTAATTACAATATCCATCATGCATTAGGAGTAGAAAGGGTGTGTACACAGTACTTTTAAGGCAGTTAAAAATGTCATGGTCAATCTGGGTAAGAGAAGTTAGTTACAGCATGCAATCAGTTGCCATGGATTGCCTTAGTGGTGCTGGGCATCCATTTGTATTAACTATACTTTCAAGGACGAAAACGTATTTCAAGACTGTGAAATGAGCCATACCATAAGGAAATAACAAAGCAGTTGTGCTGAACATGCTCTGTCATTTTCATTATGGATAACACTTGATTCAACTACAATTGATTAATTATGATAAGGGCAAGGGGGTGAGGGGCAAGGGTTGGATATCACCAAATCAAACTTACAGGCTTCAAAAAAAGACTTTTTTGTACTTTTGTGAGGGGGGGGGGGGGGGGGGTTACAGAAAACAAGTAAAATAAATCAGGAGGTAGCAGGAGAGGTAAGAGGTCAGCTAGGCGGAGCTAAACTTTACCATCAGCCTGATCCCGGTAAACAGCGCTATCATCGGCAAAACTTCTCGTGCCTGAAATGTTACCATAGTCAAATATAGGCCCCTCCAGTAAAGTCACAATATCCATCCGATTGACTTTGGTCAGCACTGCAGTTAAGGCATCCGCTGTGGAAGGTAAACAAACAGCCTGGTGTTAGAGATGTAGACCAGGACACTGAAGCCAGGAGATGTCACTCAATTAGATGACCTCATAGTCACAGACACAAACACATAATACAGAAACAGTCTTACTTGGTGTCAATGTCAGTCCACCCTTACAATGTCTGAACAAAATGTACAGTGAGTCTCTTGATTCCTAACCATGTCTTTGCTTTTCATTATTCTGGTGGGGTATTTTTGTCTGAATATGTCTCGCAGTCTCACTGCAGTAAGTGAAGGTGGCAGTGTTGGATTTAAGTGCTCTCTTCGCTGAAACTAGGCCAGCGAGTCTTATCCTGTCCTGGATGAAATGTCATGCGTAGTGCTGGGAGACTACTGGAGCATGAAGAGGGAGGCACTACTCAACTGAGACACTGATAATATTACTGCTTTTGAGTCACACTGCATCTCTCTGTACATGAGTTTCACTAAAACACCACTTCAATTTAATTTGGTAGGAATGAGAGAGAGAGAGAGAGAGAGAGAGAGTGAGAGAAAGGGAAGAGAAAGAGAGAGAATGGGTCTACCCCGAGGACCAGGACAGCGAAAGGCTGAAGGACATGGACACTCACTCGTGGCATTCTTTCCATCCCGGCTGACCCATCTCTTTAGAAGCATGAAGCTCTGAGCGGTGAGAGAGTTGGGATTCTCCACACGGATGTGGTTGATCTCATCGACAGAGAAATTCATCTCCCGAGCCAGCTCTGAAAAATACATTGTGTGTAAAGGCAAACTCTTCAATATTTTCTGGTGGGGCTTTATTTGACTGAGACAGTGAAGTAGTGACAGGAAAGGCAGGCAGAGAGTATGGTGAAGGCGTGTGGTAAATGGGTCAAGGGCCCTGCTGTAAGGCCTTAGCTTATGTGAGCGCCCCATAAAAACATACTCTTGATATCGACTTGATTTGATATTTTACGCACTGCAGTCACACAGTCTACCAGTCAGACACAAACATACGCCTGCACTGGCGTGTTGTAAATAAGGTTCACACGTTCCCATAGAGGGCACTGTTTACTCACAAAATGATGGCTGGATCTTCTATATAGCATCATTCGTGATCATTCAAAACTATGTCAAATGAGGAGGCAGGACCAGACTCACCAGTCCAGCTGAGGCCCAGGTGGTCGGCCACGATGGCCATCCGTAGGTCTGTCCGTTCACACGGACTCTGAGGACCTGAAGGGAGAAGAGAAGGTGTTAGTCCACTCAGCCTGACATCCTCTGTAGACTGAAATAGTAGTTAAACAAGATAGGTTCCTTTTCTGGCCAAACTTGGGTTGTAGTGTTTTTTGTTGTTTTTTGTTTTCTCCAAATGGGGTAGGAATATCGTAAATGTCTTGTGTCCAATCCTCTGTTATGTTTGAGGATATTTATTAGTATGCCTGATGACTTGCACCGAGTGTAGATGCTGCGTTAAAGACCTTCCCAGAATGGCAAGAAAAGGAATGAGAGACTAAACACGTTATGACAGACTAGAGTGTGTTAATATCGACAGTGGTGCTCTGTGGACGTTTGTGAATATGTATCCTCTAAGCAGGCAGTAACTGTCATAAGAACCAAAACAAAACCAAAACAAAAGAATGAGCTAAAAAACATGGGGTCGATTCCTGTACTCTCAGGTTGCTACAGTGGATTCACAGGTTCTAGATGAGAGATGACTTCACATGCGGTACGACCTCTTTGTTCTTGCTGACACTTATAAGCTCGGTGACACAACTGGACCATGGAACTAAAAACAAGACTTAGAATTGCTCTGATTTGTTCAGTAGCCACCCTGCACAGAAAGACAGACAAACAGACAGACTCTGGAGTCGTCAACAGGAGACCGGCTGTGCCAGTGCCCCAGTCACTACTCTGGCATGCTGGTACGATTGGCGGGGGGGAGGGAGTAAGGGGTGGGTAGGGGGGAGAATAGGGTCTGACGAAGACAGTACAGTTCACAGTACAGAGATGACAAATGACATTTAAAAATGACAGCTACTGTTTGAAGAGAATAATACAGAAAAAAACACGCCACAGGCAATCAATCACAACGACGTCATGCAACTAAAGGAATTTTTGAACAAGTGTGAAAGTTTTACAAACTAGGCTTGATCTCCGCGACGGGGGGCGCCCGAGGCGCCGCACCCTGACTGCCCTCCTTCCCACCAGTCCGCCTACTCCTCCTGCTCCTCTCACTGCCGGAGGCCCTGTCCACCTTTGCCCTTAAGGCCCCGGCCCCGGCCTCAGCCCTCGAGCCTCTACCAGACCTGGATGAGCGGGAGGGCTGGGAGGAGGCGTCCGACAGAGAGGTGCTCCGGGAGGTGCTGTCTTCCTCCGACTTTTCTGTTTTTTTCTCCTCGTCTGACAGACGGTCGGCCAGCTTTAGCGTCTCCCCGCTAATCCCTTTAAAGTACTCGATGGTGCGCTTACATACCTCGCTAGGGTTCTCCCTGCCCCCTGACATCTCACCTGTGACGCTGACTTGTGGCCTGTCTTTCAGTGGCAGCCTGGAAGGCAGCTGAATGGCTACTCTGCCTGACCCCCCCCTCGCAGACTGAGGCGTGACCTGGACCGATATAGGAGAGCTGCTGGCACTGCTTCGTTTAACATCTTTGATTGGTATTCTAGACCTTGGCTCCACCTTGGCTACAGCAGGTTCTGGTCTCTTCCTGACCTCTGCCCTCACCACTTGTCTAGGCTTTTGCTTCCCTATGGCTGTGCCCTGCGTGTGAAACGACCATCCTGACGCTTTGACTGGTAGTCTAGACTTGGGCTGCCTCACGTCTGCCTCCTGACCAGCTTCGGTCTTTCTCTGCTCACTCTGACCACTACCGCTGTCTCTATCTGCCGAGTCCCTGCAGAACAAGGTTTCGATCCTGCTGGCTTTCTGGAGGGTGGGCTCAGAGGACGACTGCAAGTTAAACACGACACTACCACACTGGATGTAGTTAGCCTGGACGCTAGAAGACTCTAGGTTATTGTTGTTATTGCAGTTCTCTGCAGGGTAATCTCTTGTGTCCGACATCTTTGGGTCTGCGTGTCTGCTGGTCTTATTCTCCCCCAGCTGACTATTTATACTAACGTACTCTGGCATGAGACTCTCCGTCAGCTCCCCTTTACCTTCTGGGAGCTCCCCTGAGTCTTTTTTCACAGTTATGGAGACTGCTATGCCCATCTTAATGGGGGTGCGTAATTTGGGGTCAACTTTAGAGGCCGTGATCGTGCATGAAGAGGTGGTGTCGGCTACTGGGTCACCAGAGAGGACATCAGGACAGCCGGTACCGGTGTCAGTCTGTGCAGGGCTGCACTTTGCTGGTGTGCTGTCTGTGGTGTCTACAGTCACCTCGCCCGCCCTCTCCCCTGTTTTTGACTGAGAGGTAGCTACTACCCCCGGGCTCTGGCCCCCTTTCCCCTTGTCCCCTGATTTCCCATCAGAGGAATGCTCACCAATCTGAAAAAACTGAAGCCTCTCTTCAACAAAGTCCCGCTTGCTCATGTCAATTGCACCACTGCGGGTCATCTCAAACATCTTCCCCTCGTGGAAGGGAAAGGGGTTAGGCTCGCTCGTAGGAGTGCTCTCGTCAGTAGGGGTTCGAGCGGGGGTCGTGTCTGGCGTGGTGGCCTGAGACTTGTCCTCCACCGACAGCCCAAAAGGCTTAGGATCCTCATCTTTTGCTTTGGCTTCGTAAACTCCATCCTCTGATCCTTTGGTGGACCAAGGGTCAAAGTCTAAGCCTTTGGTGGCCACGGTTTTGAAGGTGGAGTTGAGCTCCTCTTCTAGTTGGTACCCAAAGTAGTTCTCCGTTTGAGTGAGTCTGTCAGGATGTCTTCCCTCCAGGGTGTAATCCCTTTCCTCGTTCTCGTTGTTTTCTGAGCTTTTCGACTTTGCGTTCTCTCCCCCGCCTTCTTCGCACGGCGTTTTCTCCTCCTCTATGACCTCCAGCTTTGACTGGTTGAAGGAGCGGTCTGTGTTTTTACCGTCCATGGATAGGCTGGAGCTTTTGGGGTCTTGTTCACTCATCCCGTCATCCTCATCCTGAAGGTCGTACCCATCGAGGGAGTCTATCTCGGTGGCGTCCGTGTCATGGGAAAACTCGGCGGTGGTTGCTATGGAGCAGTCAGTGATTGACTGGTCGTTGCCGTTTTGCTCAAAGTCCACATCTTCTCCCTTCACGACGCCATTGACGGCGGACTCCTTTTGAGTCCCGTTCTTTTCAGACTTTTTGGCCTTCAGACGCTTCTCTCCCTCTTCCTTCATCTTAAAGGTGTATTTTTTCGCCGGGATGGGATGAAAGACCGACTCGTCATCGCTGGAGTCACTGTCATCAGCTCCAGGGGGCACTGGGGAGGGAGGCTGAACCCGGATGATGGGCTCAGCCAGGAGGTGTCTGTCATGCTCCTCTTGAAGGTTCACCTCCATCATTTCCGTCTCGGCCTCTGAGGAAGCGCACGACCCCCTCTTCTCAGGGTCGGAATGCTCCGCTTCGAGGGGTGGAGGTGGAGGGAACTCGATGTACGCCACCCTTTTCTCTTTGGTTCGTTTCCCCGACTCCTGTTTTTTTGGGGGGGGTTCTGATGAGACCGGCTTGGCTTTCTCTTGGGGAGACTCCTTGTATATGAAAGTCTTTCCGTCCTCTTCCTCTGACTCTTCGGGGATCGGGCTTGGCATACCGGGCATGAACCCTATGACGGATTCGGGCGTCTTGGAGGCCATGCTCACCTCCTCTGAGCTGGGAGTCTCTGGAGTGATGGGGCTTTTGCCAGAGCTGTCCATGAACGTAACCTGCTCTAGTGTGTCGTCCTCTGGACTACCCTGAGGAGACGCTGGCTGTTGTTTGACAGAGTAGAACCCCCCTCGAGTCTCGTGTACTGTCCTGCTCTCATGACTCACTATCTTCTTGTAGGTTCCAAGCTGCCCAGTGGCGGTTTCTTTTTCATACTGCTTGCCTACTTGGATGCTAACATAAACTGGCAGCGGCTTAATGTCTTTGAAACCCTCGGTCACAACAACTGGAGTTACTTGGTCCAAGTACTCTACTTGGTCGCTATCAACACCATTACACACTACACTACTTAATGAATCTGTGGATTTTCCTATGGATGACGCATTAGTAGATTTGATGGCTTCGGAGCCACTGTGTAACCTATTTCTAGCTAAAGTAGGTATATGTGACCCTGCCCTATCACCCAGTTTAACAGAGGGATCTAGCTTTAATGAGGTGGACTGATGATTCTCTAAGAAACCAGAGGGAATTCTAACAGGAATTTGTGATTCCGAGTTTTTTTTTAGACTAACATTGCGTCCATCAGAACTACTTGGGGTTTCTCGGACCACCAGCTCAGTGTATATAATTTTCTGGGTAGTCTCCTCTTTACTGGACATCCCTTCTTTGAAACATTGCTCCCTCAGTGATTCAGCACCATTTCCTTCCTTTACTGTATCAGGAACTAGGATGTGAGATAGCTTTGTCGGTTGGGATTTGTAGTTCCCATTTCCCTGACTCTCCCACGTCTTTAATATATTTATCTCTTCCTGTTCCTTTCCATTCGTAGTATGCTTAGGGGAGGATGACGTGTACCTATTACCACTGGGAGTCTGTCCTCTAGAGTCACTGTCTAAACCTCTCCTCTGGATTCCTGGGCTGTCTGGCATTTGGGGAAGGTTTGAGCCAGCAAAAACCTGGTACACCGGCAGTTTACTTTCCTGCAGTTTTCTCACAGGGGGGTTTGAATTTTGCCCCCATTTTGGGTTATTGTCTTGTTTCTGAGCCTCTTGCTCAAATTTGAGCCTCACAGCACTGACTTTAGAGGATGACATTTGAAAAGGTTTAGGGGCCTCACCTGTACTTCCTTGTGAGGTGCTATCAGCCTGTTTGCTTTTGTCGCTATCATCGTACTGCAGTAGGACTCTCCGCTCTGGGCTGCTGGGTAAGCTGGCACATTTCCTATCGTTTGTGCCAAACCTGTCTCTAAACCTGTCTCTGCTCCAGTCCTCGCCACTGTTCCTATAAGTTGATCTTTCAGGACTGCTGTGAGTAGAGCTAGGCCCAGAACGTGTTTCCCGGAAGTCTGGCCTGCGAGATTTCTTCTCGGGAGACGACAGCTCGTCGTTAAGTTTCTCGGTCTTATCACGGAAAAACTGAGACACTTCACTCAACTTCTCCTCCGCCTCTTTGACTGTCCTGTCTACCCTGTCTTCATAAATTATCTTCTCTCTGTTCTTAGCCTGTCTGTCATCTGTGACCCGCATCCAAACCGATTGTTTTGGACTACCTGGCTCTGAAGAATATTGTAACAGCGTTAGCTTGTCATAGTTATCATCTGAATTGGACATTCTGCCGGATTTGTCAGACATGTTCTTTGATGACCTCAACACGTACTCTGTCCTGGGCCCGCCAGACCTGCACTCAGTGTGACTGCTCCTATCTGGGGAGTGGAAACGAGACCTGTCTCTCAGGTACTCCTCTGTGTCAGAGTGAGAGGACTCGAGCTGCTCAGAGAGGAGCATCTTCTCCGCAAAGTTGTACGATTCACCCCGTAGCTCCGACGATTCGTCGTCGTTGTACTCTACAGACTGCTGGCTCAGGAGCCGGAGAGTTTTGTAGGAGTCGTCAGCCATGAGTTGTGCAGAGCTAGGCCGGCTCTCCTCCTCCTGTGTCATGGGTGTGTGTACTCTGGAGGACTCGAGGTAACAGGGCAGGGACTCTTCTGGCTCCTCATGTTCATGCCGGGGTCCACAGTCCAAGTCCCCTCTGTGAGTCAGCTCCCTCATCCCGCCGGCGTTTCCTTGGTAGATGTACATCTCTTTCTCCGGGTGATTACTCGTCTCCCGGATGATGACTTCGGTCGGTTCTGTTTTATTTCCCTTTTCGATGTGCACTTCGATTATCCTTTCAACTTTGGGTTTTGAGTTCATGTCCTCGAGGACCCTTTGGGAGGATTCCTCGTTTCCTCCTTTGTGTTCAAACAGTCCGGCGAGTTCTCGGGAGGGATCCCTTCCTGATTGGAACGCTTTCATGATGTCATGAACAGACATGGTTTCCTCACACCTCTCCGACGTCGCCTCTTTGCTAGGGGGTTTGTGGTAGACCATGCGTGTCGTGGTGGTGATGTGAGTTTCCTCTTTCACTCGCATGCCTTTGCCCATGTTGTCCTCCTCGGGACTGACTTTCATTTGAAAGCATTTGTTTTGATCGGGTGTGGATGCGTTCAGGTTAAGATGCCCTTTAGACTCTGAATCTATGTACCTAACTGCCCTGGAATCTTCTATCCCTGGCTGTTTGTTGTCCTCTGGGGACTCATAGCTCCTAATGACATGGACTACCTCAGTCCTAGTCTCAGTGATCACTGGTGGAATGTCTTGGAAGAGTGCTTTTGGGCCCATGCCTTCTGCACTTTGAGGGGCAGAGGGGGTTCGCTCACTCCTGGTTTCGAACCCGCTGTCAGAGAGAGGGCTTTTGTCCTGATCGTGCGAGATGTCGTCTGGGGAGTCGAGGACGACATCGGGCCCGAACAGCACGTCTGCCAGTTTACAGAGCTCCTTTTCTGAAGCAGAGGAGCGCATGTTGATTGGTGGCATTTTGAGCTTGTGTTCCTGCACGGCAACGGCAGGTTTCAACACTCGTTTCTGTTTTTCTTCTCCGTCTCTCCTACCCTCCTCACTTCTATGCTTTAAATCTTTTCCTAGACTAAATTCTCTGTCTGGTAGAGTCTTTGCTTTGATTTGTGGTACTACGGTTTCGTATCTCGGAGGATAACTCCAGTTGCTAGCGGGCGGATCTGCTGGAACTCTTGAGAACTGTGCCTCCTCCAGGGCAGACTTGGTGAGGGCTGCCTTGCCATCCTTGACTGTGTCCTTAGTCAGTATCTCACTCACTTTCACTAAATCCTGTTTCACCTTCTCTACAATTCTAAATGGCTCCTCATCCTCTATTTTTGCCTCTTTGGGAGAGTCTGACTGGAAGCCTTTTGAGGCAGAATTTGTTTCTGTTTGCAAGATGGCCGACATACGTATCAAGTCCTCTTTCATCTCTGCCACGTCCTTTAGTATTTCTTGGCTGGACGACAGTGGGGATGATGTGGTGGATTTGAGGGCAGCTGGGGACATAAACAAGGGGGATTTGACGGGTGAGAGAGTTCTGGCAAAGGACGACTGCGCTTGAACGTTAGCCTCAGGAAGGGCTGTCTTCCGGGGGGATAAGAGGGCAGCTGCTGACTTAGAGACCTCAGGGAGCTTTTTAAACTGGGGCTCTGGCAGCACATTCATAACTGAGTAGACTGGCACAGTCATGGTGCTGGATGTGACAGTGGTGGTGGAGTTGGGGGGCGACCTCAGAGAGGCGTAGAGGGAACTGGAGGCTGAAGATCTCATGGACTGGTAGGACGAGGATGCGGAGGAGGACAAGGACTTGAGGGTCCCGTACCCTGCGGAGCAGGAGTTGAACGTTTTCTCGACCTCCTCGAAGGCCGCGTTTACGCTGGTGGTGGCCGCGTTGGTGGTGGCTTGTATCCGCTCCTGGAGGCTGCTGGGGAGCAAGGATGTTGGGGAGGAGGAGCGGTACTTTGTGGGGGAAACCGTTCCGTTTATCAAAGCTGCGGCGCTGGGGGGCGGGTTGGACTTAATGGGCGAGGAGAGGGAGGAAAACAGACCCCTCGAGGGGCTTGAAGGGTCTGCTCCGGAGCGTACAGAGGAGAGGCCGGGGACCGTTTTTATGGGGGAAGAGGAAGAGTTGGAGGCTGCACCAGAGCCCACTATGACAGCTTTGTACGGCAGAGTCGAGTTGTACATGTTCAGGGAGGACTTGGGGGAGGCAGGCGGGGTCATGGCGATGGACGATCTCTCCAGTAGAGCAGCTCCCCCTCCGGTGGTGATAGGAGAGGTCCTAGCCGACAGTGCTGCCAGGCCCTTGACCGACACGGGATCTGGGGCACTTTTGCCAGGTGAATACAGGAGGGTGGGGGTGACCTGAACTGGGTACTGGGCCTGCTGGACTACAGTCTTGATGGGGGATGAGATGGTTCTGTAGGACCGGATGGGGGAGGCTATGTCGCTAACTGACTTGGCCGGGGATCCTCCCAAGTTGGATTTGATGGGCGAGGCTGAGGTGATGGACCAGACGGACTTCAGTGGAGAGGCAGAGGGCGTGTTGGATGAAGAGCTGGTGGGGGAACCGAACCCAGACCTGGCTTGCCCAGGGACGGCGACAGGAACAGCCGACCACGCCTGATAAGATCGCGTTGAAAAGACAGGTTTGTAAGCGTAGCCAGTAGGCTGTGTTCTCGGCGAACTCCGATCGGTTGTTTCTTGGATAAGTAAATTTAACATAAATTTAAACGTAAAGTAACGGAAGAGAAACAGAAAAACCAGAAAGAGAGAGTTGAGTCAGTTAGTACAACATTGATCAAAGCAGTAAGATTATACACTGGTGACGTTGTGAGAGGTAATAACTATCTACACGTGGATGATATGGCAATGTAATGGTTGAAGGTCGACAATCTGTCACACGATTAAGAAGGTACCAGATGACACAAAATGAAGCATAATGCAGCAACAGAAATGCTTGAGTTAATGATGGAGAAGGGGAAAATGGCACAAGCAACAAAACGACAACCAATCATTCTTCTTGACTTATGATGTGCTTCATCCATTTGCCTCTCTGCTACAGTGCCTTTTACATGTTTGGTTATTTTATATTTTGTTCCGGTGTATTTTTGAAAGAAAAAAATTCCCCCTAAAACCTTTTGACTTTAATTTAGGTTCAAATACAGGTTTGGTTTTCAACAAAAGAGCAGTGTTACAGTGGAGTACAGTACATCCAGCAAACTCATTATCTCCTTGAAACAAAAGCACAAGCACAAAGCCAATAAGAGCGAGAAGAACTTTATACATAAAAATAAAACATTTATAAAAATAAACCATCCAAAACAACTTTATTTAAGATGCGTTTGGAAACGTATAAATGTCGCAATGAGAGCTGTTTTTGGGTCGACACGTGTACAATGAGACAACAAAAACACAGAGGACAAGGAAACGACGACACTTGAAAGACTTGAAAATGGGGGAAGGTGGGCGGAGCTTAGGCACGAAACCATGCAGGTGCGTCGTTCTAGACGAGTTTGAATAATGACGTGTTCATGGTGAAAATACACAGTGTTCTCATGTATGTATATCTACGCTATGGATGTATGAGTCAAACACTGTACAAAAGCTACATCTGATATGACTGAAACTTTATTGACAACTCGAACCAACTGATGTATTCATGAAAGTGAAAGTGTTAGACTCACTCGCCGCAGGGTCGGTCAGATAGCTGTAGCGCTTACGCAAAGCTAAGGAGGCAAAGGTATGACGTCGGTCTGGCTTTTCAGTCTGTAACAAACAAAAAAACAACAAAAGATGTATAAAACATAAATAAATATAGTCTAGATGGTCCTATAAATGCTGAGGTTGTGTGTGCTGTATCTCTATAACTTCCATTTGACTTGAAATGTTTCATTTTGTGCTTTTGAAAAACTTTCAAGATGCCTCGTGCATTGTGGTCAATGGCTGGTTAATTTATGCGAAATCTCTGATGAGGTGTCCATGTTTTCAGGTAAACATATTGTCTGTAGCACTGTGTATGACAGTACTGTGAAGTCAGAAGATTATATATTCATGCACACGTCTGAGTCGCCGTGGGATCTTGGTGGCCTGGTAGTGTGTTTCACAACTTTGTATATAGAGCAACACATGCAATGCGCGAGTACTCCAATAAGAAGTCCATGGGCTGTCATGAGTTTTAAAGATGACTTTCGTCACCAGATCCGTCTCAAAATAGTGTGGAGAAGGGATGGAGTTTACTACATATGGAACAAAAGATATAGATGGAAAAATAAGCTGGAGTGTGTCAAACACATCGCTCCACTAGGCTTGGGATGAGGTCAATAGTAATGACATCCGTAAATCCGGGTAAAACCGTCAACCTGACGTCATGCAACGTGACTACTCACAGTAGTTAGCTACCCTGACAATAAAAAAAGAAAATAAAGAAAAAGATCCATCACCATGCAAGTTGATTAGACTGTAGCTGCTGGGGTTTGCGATTAAAGCAACAGAAACAACAACATTAAGGAAGCAGTGCATGCCATGATGAAGAGTCATCTGTTTACCTCATCGTCAGGATCAGACTCCATGTCCTGGTGGTTCCCATGATGCATTGCGGTAGAGGAGAAAGATGGTGGGATGGGCAGCCGGAGGGGTTGGTGGGTGGAAATAAAAACCAGGAAATGAGAATGGTGCAGTTGAGCTAAAACCACATGGGCTTGGGGAAAGCCATGGAATTGTGTCAACAAAAATCCGAATGCCCAGCAGGGTAGCACAGCGCACAGCAACTACATTCTATGGAGTTTCTTCACGAAAACTGTTCATGGAAATCGCACAGAACCCCCCCCCCCCCCCCCCAATCGAAACAAAGAAAAGTGCCAATGTAATGTTGTAGTACGCTAAAGTAAATGGGGACGATACAATTAGGACTGAATACGTGTTTGGAAGGAACCTGTCATTGGTTTTGGACAGTACAAATAAAAGACACAGGTAGCAGCTTTTCTAAAGTAAGTTGAAGTTTAAACTTGTCTTCCTGACTTCAACTTCTCTCTTATCAAACCCATTCATTTACATGAAGATGACATGACATGGTCTTGAGGGAACACCATTCAAATATGGATCCTACCTTCTTATGAGTTGGCAGTGTGATATTCAGATTGCATATGGCGGTCTGTGCAAGACCTTTAGTGGATTTCGGCTCATTCAGGAAGGAAAGTCGCCCACAGGGTTCTTGGCCCAAGTCTCTGACCTAAAAAGATGATTCATTATGCATTCATTTACAAAAACACAAACATTTGTGACTCAGTCTATTTATTGGTATCCTATTTTTAGTTTCTGCTATTTCAGCATGTTTGAGGGACCATTGTTCATTGGCATGACTCCATAACTGAAAGACAGTTTGATTCCTTTTACAATCAGTACACAATATAAAAGAATTCAAGATGGTACCTTCACGTTAAATGGAAGACGGTTTTCCTTGAAGGAGTAGAAGTTGAAAATCAACTGCTGTCCACTCTTGGTTAGGGGAGTCAGATTGCCATAGCAATCCACAAAGATTGGCTTGCCCTCCAAGACCTGAAACAACATCATAGCAAAAGTGTGTTCAGAAAATAAGCAAAAGGTCGTTCGTCTACAGTTCTGTGCAAAAACACCCCCTACACACACACACACACACTCTTAGGTTAGTATACGCTTATAAGGTTAGTATAGGTTATTACATGTTTAAGAGGTTTAGTATACTGTATTGAATATTGTATATTATTTGTATATTTAGGAGGTTTAGTATATTTAGCTTATCATAGATGTAATCTATGTTCTGTGTACTTATATGTTATGTTATGCCAGGTTGCTTTATGTTGTCTTGTCCTAAGAATTTCAGTGCCCAGTCTGACCTTGTGTTGTTCTGTGGATCTGACAATAAAAGATTTGAACTTGAACTTGATCACAGTGTAGCCCAGGCTCACCTCAATATCCTTGCTCCTGGCCACCTCCTCAAAGTTCTCCTGCTGCTCCAGGGTCTTGTCTACCTTGTCGTCCGTCATGCAGAAGCAGCGCAGACGCGACTCCACGGGGTCATTCATCTTGGCAAACACCACGAACTTGGCCAGATACGGCACGCAGATCAGCTCCCGGTATAGCTGAGAGGCCAGGCTGACCGTCTCAGGAATCTGGTGGCAGTCTGCGAGCCAGAACCTGGAGAGGACGGGCGGGGAGCGGAGGAGCGGGGAAAGTCAGATCAATTGTCTCTGTTCGGAAGTTAGCTAGAGAGTTGAGGGCTCATCTTGGATGGTTTAATTTATAAATATGATACACGATTACGCCGACACATCCCTCATTTTCTCTTTTGGTGAGTGGGGCGTTGCTGGCATCAGCATTGTTTGACTGTATCATCTGTCTTAGAGTGACTGATGTAACGTACGCTTGGAAAATCCAAACACCGCGTAATGACTATCATACCTCGTCCTGAACTCTCCAGACTTTAATATTTCCAAATTCCATCTACGGCTTGATCAAATCACAGGCACATTCTGCAAACCTCAATCATCTATGGTCTAAAGATCTAATCATATACATTTTGTGACATTGAGAGGAGAACAGAGGCACATGACAGGACTGAGATAATCTAATTGTAATAACACCAAGGACTGCCCTGTTCATATCCGGCTCTACAGCGTCCACATGACTCAATTTAATTAGGACAGGCGTGACTCTGCTTACTTGTAAAAATAAACTCTTTAAAAGATTCTAAGGTTCGAAATTCTAAGATTCTAAAGATTCTAAGGCTCTACATTCTAAGATTTTAAAGATTATAAGGTTCTAGATTCTAAAGATTATAAGGTTCTAGATTATAAAATTCTAATGATTCTAAGGCTTCGGTCATCCTGGGATGTGTTGATGTGTTTCAAGTCAAGCCACAGAAGCGTGTTACCTAGTGGGCTGTGTGTTCATTGCGCTTGTGCTTGAGATAGGAAGAAAGAGAGAGGCAGAAAGAGAGAGGCAGAAAGAGGGAGGCAGAAAGAGAGAAGCAGAAAGAGAGAGCCAGAAAGAGAGAGCCAGAAAGAGAGGGGCAGAAAGAGAGAGGCAGAAAGAGGGAGGCAGAAAGAGAGGCAGAAAGAGAGAAGCAGAAAGAGAGAGCCAGAAAGAGAGAAGCAGAAAGAGAGACCCAGAAAGAGAGGGGCAGAAAGAGACAGGCAGAAAGAGGGAGGCAGAAAGAGAGAGGCAGAAAGAGGGAGGCAGAAAGAGAGAGGCAGAAAGAGAGAGCCAGAAAGAGAGGCAGAAAGAGAGAAGCAGAAAGACAGAGCCAGAAAGAGAGAGGCAGAAAGAGAGAGGCAGAAAGAGGGAGGCAGAAAGAGAGGCAGAAAGACAGAGCCAGAAAGAGAGAGGCAGAAAGAGAGAGGCAGAAAGAGGGAGGCAGAAAGAGAGAGGCAGAAAGAGAGAGGCAGAAAGACAGAGCCAGAAAGAGAGAGGCAGAAAGAGAGAGGCAGAAGGAGGGAGGCAGAAAGAGAGAGGCAGTAAGACAGAGCCAGAAAGAGAGAGGCAGAAAGAGAGAGGCAGAAAGAGAGGCAGAAGGAGGGAGGCAGAAAGAGAGAGGCAGAAAGAGAGAGCCAGAAAGAGAGATCCAGAAAGAAAGAGAGGATGAGATCCAGGTGTGTGTGTGTGAAAGTGGCCTTACCTGGCCGATACGTTGGTGGTGAAGGAGACACAGTCGGTGACGAAGGACAGCGGCGTGGTCCCTGTGATGTCCTCCCACTGAGCAGGAGACGTCCCTCCTGGACAGAGAAAAACAACATGTCACACAGTTGTAAATCCCTGCTCCACCCGTTTCAAACCCTGGGTCATCATCATTCCTCAGAGCCTTTAAAACCAAACCGGAGAAGAGATCTAACAACTGGAAGCAACATTAAAACATCCATGGAGAGGACAGAAATTCCAACGTCCATATCTGTTTCATTAGCTTTACTAACAACATTGGGGAATTTGTTTGATGAACTGTGCGATGGATATTTTAAAAAAGCAGTGAGTAAATGTGTAAATGATTGGAAAAATACATTTAACAGTGAAAATATCCCTTTAATCCTCATGAACTGGACTTGCCTGTGATGCTGCAGAGGAGTCGCAGGCAGGGCGTGGCGTCTCCACGGTGACTGACAGGGTGACCCTCTGCAGAGCGGGGCGGGACTGGGATCGTCATGGTGATGGGCTTGTGGAACTTTCTCCTCCTGGGCTCCACGGTAACGATAGGGCTGAAGGTTGCTCTGTTGCCGAGGACAGACCGGACCATCTCATCGGGAACGGGCTGGGCCTTGGAGAGAGGGAGGAAGACAGGAGATGAATATCCCCTCCTTCATTCACTTTCAAGTCCATCCTTTATGACCAATCTTTTACAAGAAAGTAAGTAACCCTAACCCTAACCCTTTCCTCACAGAAAGGTAAACAATGTCCACCAGAAAAATCTGACGTATAATCTCCCGATGTGATGTTTTGATCAAAATCTTCCTCAGAAATCCCAAAGAACATACCATAACTCATTAACTTATTTCCAACACTCTAAAGGTATTACAGGTGAAGTATACAACTATTGAGGAAAAATAATGAAAGAACTTGATCTGGATGCTTCAGGTCAGACACACTTGGTAAAGGTATTACAGACCTGCAGGCCGACGCGGATCTTTTTGGTGAGCGCCCCCTGTGGGAAGGAGGCCTGCACCATGGGCACGGTCATGCTGGACAGCATGCCCCCCTCGGGGCCCATGTGGTTGCTCTCCTGCTTGATCCTGGACACCACCGCAAAGTATTGTGGGAAATCCCTGGTGGTGATGCGGCAGATCCTCTTCTTCTCCAGCTCAATGGGACTGTCCAGTTCTGACGGACGACAAGATTAATGACCATCTATCCAGAAGTGTCCGTGTACGGTTTTAGTTTTTCATTTTGTTTGATGCGCAGACGCAATTTGTTTGATTCAAAAGCTGAAATATAATACTGGCTTCTTGTACTGAGTGAAGACTAGGGGTGTAACGATACACACAGCTCACGATACAATAACGTATCTTGATACTGGCTGTACGATACAATACGTATCATGATATTTTGAACACCATTTTAAATTAAACTAAAATTCAATGAACATATTTATTTCCAAAACATTAAATATTTTCAATAATTTTGTATGTTGTTCATACAATTTAACTCCGTTCAAGCAACTTCTGTGAATGCAATGAATGCACGCATGACACAGGAGCAGAGTAGGTCGACTATTGTAAAAATATTGCCATAACTGTACGATACATATCGTAAAATATTTGTATCGCGATAAATTGTTCCACGGTATCGTGTTACACCCCTAGTGAAGACACATCTTCAACCCTGATTGACGATTCAGATGGAGCCTCCCTCCCATGACGGAGGTTCCCGTGTGGAGACCCACCCTCGTCCATCCCACTGAGCATGTCCAGAAGGTCCTGCTGGCGATAGTCAGACTGATGTTCCTTCCAGGTGTCCCCGTTGTCGCTCCGCAGCACAATCAGCTCCCTCTCCCGGTCCCTCATGGAGCCAAAGTGGGGAATCTCCACAATCACAGGGCTGGAACAGAACAGTTCACAGTTCATGTATCCAAGTCTTGAATATAATAGTTTTATTAAATATTCAATATGTTTTTAATGACTTGTTGAAATGAAGGGGAGGTCTTTGAATAAGCTCTCTGGACTTATTTCCTCTTTCTGGACAATGAACATAATTATCTTTATTTTGTATAATTTTATTGTAACTACACAATTGACAGGCCTTGGGTGTAGAAGCGAGAGCTCTCTAAGAGACTCCCGGTGTGAGCATGGTCATGTGACTAGCACCTCTACCAGGAGGGACTACAGATGTGGGCACCTACCCCAGGAACTGAGCCCCGGCTGGGCCCACCTCCACCAGCCGGCTGACCAGGCCCTCTCCCTCCACCATGGGCGGAGGGTAGGCCAGCTTGTGCCTCTTGGCCAGGCGGCAGGTGATGCGTGTGGGCGCGGTGCACTTCCTGGGAGGTATGATGATGCGCATGCCGTTGTGCCGGCTCCCCCTCATGGACCCCCCGCGGGCGTCCACCATGAAGCTCACCAGGAACCTGCCGATGCACAAAGACACGCGAGTCACGCCGGGGAGAGGTGGAGGAGGGGAGAGAGAGAAGCCATTTCACGGATACAAAAGAGGAAGGACGGTTCCCATGCTGTGACCACCGAACACCCAAACACGCGGATTAAAGAGAGAGAGGTGAAGTGGGACGAGGTGGGAGAGAGAGAAGAGGACAGGAAGTGAAGAAGAGAAACGAGAGTGGGAGAAGGGGTGGTGCTTCGAGTTCTCAAACCTGGCAGTTCTCACCTCTGACCTCTAAGAAAGCTTGGACACTTGGATAACAACTGAAGCTAAACTCCCAAGCGTGAAGCCCTTGGTTTTTCAGATAAAAACACTGAAACTCAAAGGTGAGACACCTGCCAAGGTTGATGGCTCTAAAGCAGTGGTCAGTGATCATTATTAAACACCTCCACAAAGGTTTCACCCCAGGTAGAAACTCATATTCATTCACAAATGAGTGGGTGTGTTTAATATGACTTGTTACACTCGACAAAGTAAAACGTTTGGGCACCCTATTAACAGTGGAATATTTACCAGGGATGTAGTGAGGCGTGAACGCCGGTCATCAGTGACGCAGCTTTGTTAAGTGTTAATACTTCTCTTTCAAACCCTCTTCTTCACCTCATGTCTTGCCATCTTATCTCTTACCACAACATCCCTTCTATTAAGGATTAGTAACAAAAACAAGGGCTGTGACATTGAAGTGCCTTGTAATGTATACAAGCTATAATAAAACATTTCTGTAATTGTATCATAATAAATCTTTGCTGAACACAGCGTTGCATAGCACTAGATTAGGATGTTCTACGTTCCCTCTGAATGTTGATTGGAGAAGGTGCTGAATCGCTGCTGCGCGGGGCAACCTGTCCTAAAGCACATGGAACGTTCTGTTCTTCGAGGGTAAGTGGTGCGTCTAACTCTCCTCGGAAAACCTTATTTGACTTTGCCTGGCCTCATCTGTGTGTGGTCGGGTACAGAGCTGCTCTTGTGGGAGGGAGTGAGCTGAGGGGATCAGTTCTATATGTGCAGTGACATGGCACCTTGGTGAGAGGAGCCCAAACACACGTCTACAACTACACCAACGTACTCAGCAGTGGATGAGACACCAGACCAGACACCAGACCAGACACCAGACGGACGGGACGAGCACAGGGAGAGAGAGGGGGAGAGAGAGAGAGAGAGAGAGAGAGAGAGAGAGAGAGAGAGAGAGAAGGCGAGAGAGAGAGAGAAGGCGAGAGAGAGGGAGAGAGCGAGAGAGAGAGAGGGATAGAGAAGGCGAGAGAGAGAGAAGGAGGGGAGAGAAGGAGAGAGGGAGGGAGAGGGAGGGAGGGAGGGAGGGAGGGAGGGAGGGAGGGAGGGAGGGAGGGAGGGAGGGAGGGAGGGAGGGAGGGAGGGAGGGAGGGAGGGAGGGAGGGAGGGAGGGAGGGAGGGAGGGGGAGAGGGAGAGGGAGAGGGAGGGATAGAGAAGGCGAGAGAGAGGGAGAGAGAGAGAGAGGGAGGGAGAGGGAGAGAGAGAGGGATAGAGACAGGGAAGTTGAACTGTGACATCAGTGTGACATCAGTGGGACACAATCATCACCTGGAGTCATATTGAGGGAGCGGGGAGGACAAGCTGCAAATAAAGAACCAAAACAATGCAGGAGGCAAAAAAAAGAAGAAGGAAAAAAAGAAAGAAAAAAACATAACTAGATTTAGTATCACAGCACAATCAATGTGTTTTCTAAGGAACTGCTTTGATGCATTTTTTTATGTAGGACAAAAACAGATGGAAATAAAGGGAAACAGAAAACATGAATGGTCTGGAGGTGGAAGAGGGCATCAACTATCTATGGCCTACACTACAAACACAAAAAAGGAACTCAGAACCAAACCTACTTTATCCATTGACGCGATTCATATGGCACTATGCAAAAACGATCTGGCTCATTTGAATTCAGAAGAGATACATTTTATGATGATGCCATTATCCTGTATTCAAACTAGAGCCAACTTAGAAGCAGAAAGAAGATAAACATGCCACATAACCAAATCCTCTACCTAAACCCTGTCAGAGACTGTCACACATCATTTCTAGAACTCTTCTCAAGTAACACGAGTGTAAAGAAGCACATCCTAAATGTGGTAGTGAGAGCCTATTTTCTCCAGGATGACTAGACTTCCCCCCCCCCCCAATCCATGCGACGCACCACTGTGCTATCGCACCCAGGAGTGCAGCTAATACCTCATTATAGTCCATCACTGCAGTACAATCCTGATAGCTGGTTAGCTGGCAAAGACCTTCATTAATACTTCATCTAAAATGGAGTCTGCAAAGTAGATCATTCTCTCTGAGGGTGAAGCCGCCTCTGGGCACTGATCTGGATTCAGTTTAGCTTCCCATACATCTTAGCCATAAACACCCGTGGGAAACACCGTAAACTGACCTGAGGTAAGTGTTTAGAGGAAGGAGTTTGGAGCTCTTACCCTGAGTGGACGGGGCTGGACACGGCGTTGCTGTGGTCCATAGTGTCGGGTGTCCAGCTGTAACGACGCAGACACTCCGAGTTGTGGTCCCGTGTCACTGCTAGGTGCTGCGAGGGAGGAGGAGAGGCGGGAGGGGAGGAGAGGAGAGGGAGGGGAGGAGGGGGAGGAGAGGGAAGGGAGGAGGGGGAAGGAGAGGAGAGGAGAGGAGAGGAGAGGAGAGGGAGGGGAGGAGAGGAGAGGGAGGGGGGAGGAGGAGGAGAGGGAGGGGAGGGAGGGTGGCGGATGAAAGAGAAGGAGGATGGTAAAGTCTGGTAAATCATTCAGGAAATAACAAATAACCCTGATTATGATTTTCAGAACATGATGACCCTTGACCTTCTTGAGGAATTAACTGTGATCTAACCACATGACATACAACAGGTACAGTCATCCTGGAAAATATGTTTTGAATAATCTAGAAATAAAAACATTCTGCACAAGATGGGCCACTGTGAAACCCAAACATGGCAAATGTCCAATTGAAACAATTCTTCTGTTTGTATGAAAAATGGATCGTATTGGAATTCAGGGTTATCAAGTTTGCATGGAGGAACGGATGGCTGTGTACCGCGCTGAGACCAGCACCGGGGAATGAAATGAGAACTTCAGAACACAAACAAACATCCAGAGACACTGACGGGGGATGGAGAGATGTGAAGACATGGCCAATGAAGAAACCGTCTGTCCAAATGTAATACCTTATTGAGAGGATCGACCAAGTAGGAAAGGTCTTTACAGACATTCTGAAGCTTTTAAAGAGAAGAGAGACACATCAGAAACAGGACAATGGTCTCACAGGTGAAGGGTAGCTGAGAGGACCATGTCACCATCAGAAAAGAGAATATAGCAAGTGATCGTCTCTGTCAGGGATGTCCTAGTACAGGCCCTAGTTTTGAGTAAATAAATATAGATAATCCCATATTTTGTCATTGTGGGAAAACCATGGCAGGCAGGCAAATGTGATAATCTTACAGTATGTCAGCATAAGGTTGACATGAATATATTTGTCTCTAATCTTGACTATCATGTGCTCTGATGTGTCTGGGCCTGCAGCAAACAGGAGGTGTCTGATACATCGACTTGGGCAATCGAGGAGGGGGGTACTCTATTTTGAACCTCATAAATAACATTTTCCCAGTGTTGCAATTACATACTCCTCAAGCCAAAACGTGTGTTTACGTCGCAGCGGAGGCCAGACGGCATATTTCTGCCATCTTTAGTCACAAATCTCGTGGAATGTGTTAGTTGAGCTTGTGGAAACGTCACAGTGTTTACAGTACACAAAGTTATAGATCGTTCTTAGCACCACCAGAATTATTCTCTAGGATCTAGACAAACACAGCAGTGTGGTTTACCCAAGAAGGCTGGAGAGTATTTTGCATCACAGGCACCTAAAAAGGTTTACTGACTGTGTGGTAAGTGTGGCAGGTGGCACACACACTGTATTTCTCTGAGTTCAACATAAAAATAAACCCTAAACAACCCGAGTGTAACCGTAAACGACCCTGAATCTCAATAGGTGTGGAGATCAACCCATAAAAACCTGGGCCCAAATTCACTAAGTGAATCACTGATTCGGAATGAGAGAGGACCGAAAAGGAAGCTTCACAAGGACACAGGGAGTTCATGAAAAAAAAAAAAAAAAAACTGAATCAAGAATAGAACGAGGCAAGGGAAGAGTAGAGTCAGTGAGCGGGTGTAGAGGCGAGGTAGGAGGGCAGAGACAGGTGATGCGAGGCCGGGGAAGGAACCTACCGTGTCCTTGGTGGGTGCGAGGATCTCCTCGATCATCATGCTGTCCCTGGCGTAGGAGCTTCGGTTCAGCGTGTTGGACCTATCCGAACTGAAGGAGCGGAGGCTACATGTTACCACGCGACGCGCGACAACGAGCGTAGGCGAGCGGGACAACAAAACAAAAGTAAAAAGAATTTTGTTACAACGTGATGCGACTTTCAGGGACCTGCTGAGCAATAGGAAGGTGGTGGAGTTTGGAGGACAGAAGGAGAGTAGAGCCTCACAGTCGAATAGAGACAGACAGACAAGTGTTGTTATTCAGAGATGGAAATGAGAAAGTGAAGTCAGTCTTGTTTGTATAGGAGATAAAGGAGAAGAGGCTAACAAAGAGGGCAAGGTGTCTGGTGTGTGTATGAGTCGTGGGGTGGGGGGGGGGGGGGAGGTTTGACACAAGCACAGATGTAAGAGTCTGACTACGTGTCGTGGTGGTAGATTTTAGAAACATCAAGGCTGATTCCCTTTCACCTCAGTAGTCTATTTGATTTAGTTCAATGAGCAGGCGGCTCAAAGAAGGCCTTTCCTGTGCTCTGTCTCTCTCTCTGTCTCTCTCTCTGTCTCTCTCTCTCTGTCTCTCTCTCTCTGTCTTTCTCTCTGTGTCTCTCTCTCTTTGTCTCTCTCTCTTTGTCTTTCTGTCTCTCTCAATATCTCTCTCTATCTCTTTCTCTCACTGTCTCTTCGTTTTGCTGCAGTCTGGTGTGCACTGTAGCTGTGACGCTTGCCTGTTCTTGCAGAGATACCCTGATGAAATGCAGCAAGATAGCTGCTCTGCTCTGTTTTTCTCTCATGTCTTTGAAACGGCCCATGCCGTTGGTAGGAGCACACATACTGTACCCCTTCCATAAGGGACAGCTGCACTGTGGAGGCCCAGTGTGTGTTTGTCTAAGTGTGCATTAACTGTGTATCTGTGGTGTGTGTGTGTGTGTGTTCACTGTGTGTATTTGTATGTGTGTGTTTGTGTGGCACATAGTGAGATAGAAAGGGGGGGGGTGGATAAACTGCAGAGTTCAGCGATTTGGAGAGAGGCATGCTATTCAGCACAGAGAGAAGCCTTTTATTCAGCATTGCCTTCAACCGAAGTTACCAGGCAACTCTCCATGGTCTGAATGGAGAGCACCACTCTGCCCTCTCTCTCTCTCCACGGCCCTGCTTGTGGCCCAATCAGTCTTCTTCCGTTACATTTTAATTCCCTCCCTCCCTCACTTTCCCTCTTTTGTTTTCTTTCAACCCCCCCGCTCACCCCCTCCACTCACCCTTTGCCCTCTTGCCAATTTAATTTTATTTATTTTTTCTATTAATTTCTTGGAATGCTCTCAACGGAAGTCTCCTCACACACTTGCTCTTCCCCTCGACCTCACTCGTTTGCAACTTCACCTCCCTCCGACACACTCTCCTTAATCGCTCTTGCTCCTCCAACCCTTTATTTCTCAATGTCTTGATCAATGACTGTCTTCTCCTCGTCCCTTCTCTATTCACTACACCGTTTCCCTCCATCCAGCCCCTGTCCCCCTTCGCTTTCACGCTCCCTGTCTCGTTACAGCCTGAATTTAAGATAGAGACTGTGTCATTAAGAGAGAGAGAGAATGTTTGCCAATTTGTCAAAGAGCTCATTGTGTGATTTGTGACACTACCATCGCTGCTCTGACATTCGTCAGATAGGGCCAAGCAGCACAGTCTGTGTGTGTGTCTGTGTTTGAATGTGCAATTGTATGCTGTGTGTGTGTTTTTGTGTGTGTCTGTCTGTCTGTCTGTCTGTCTGTCCTCTAGCAGTCTGACTACAGGTCAGTTTGGGGTTTATTAAGTACACGACTTAAATCAACAGGACTCTGCGGCCTTGACGGCCTAGTTTATGTCCTTTCTGCATTCCAGAAAAGGTCAAACTATAGTCACAGGACGTTTTGGAAGATGAAAACTCCAGTTTCACAGGCTCAATTGGGGACTACAGGGAGATTGATGCAGATTAGAGTTTATGATGGTTACTTTTTGATCCCTGGAAGTTACATTGAGTGGCACAAACAAAATCGGCCACATCGACACCAAACCAAAACGAGGGTTAATCAACACAACTCAAACCAACACAACGGTTACCATCGGGTCAAAACAAAACACCATCGCCATAACATTCAAGATAATCTTCTATTCATGATTTTGGTTTAGTACTGGTTAATTGATATCCTCTGCAACATGATACAGGGTTTATTGTGAGCAGATGAAAACTAGGGAGGCACTGTGAACGAGACGGAAATCACCCGCTCGGAATACGTTTCTCCATATAAACAGAGGGCACCTAACGAGGACCTCACAGACAGCGGAGATGGGAGAGTGGGGTCAGAGGTGAGAAGGGGTTTATGGGTAAGGTTCTAGGGGGATGATGAAATAACTAGGCCTTCTGCTCTTACCTGATCCTAGGACTAGAGTGAGCAAACCGAGTGTGCCAGAAGAGGGGGGGAAAAGGAAAAGAAGAAATAGGAAGTTGAACAGCCAAGCATTTAGAAGTCTTCAAAGCAGTGCAGTGGGGCTTTTATTATTATTTATTTTTTATGACATGGATGCTTTGCTTTTGCATGGGTTGTGCTCCAAAACTGGGTAGCGGTTTGCATGGGTAGAGTACGCGTGGTGTGTTAGCATGTGTGCAATGTGTGTGTGTGTGTGTGTGTGTCATTTGTGAGACTGTTTCCCAGTCCCAGAGCAAACCATGCAAGGCCGATGTCATAAACAGAAAGGTATGGAAATTAAAGCAATTGCTCAGCATTATACATTCATTAATCAATAGAAATAATTAAATGCTTTTATATTGCATTGCACTTACAGCCCTGCAAAGAGCCTTGTCAGCATACACAGTAGTGCACATATTCTGTTTATGAGCACTGGATAATAATAATAGTAGTTACAGAGCAATGACAGTATTCAACATATCACAGCTGAAGAGACTACCCACAATGCACTTCTTCACATGAATCCGACAAGTGACAAGACAACCAGTCACAATTCGTCAAAACAAAAATCCGGAATGATTTAAGTCAAACCATATGAAGTATGACATACATTCTATAGTTGCGGCATACAGTTTTAAAGACAACAACATGCCTGCAGTCAGAATTCCATATATGATCTGGCGTATTAGAGTCATAATCTATAGCTTTGGAGAGATGTCAAACAGAGGTAGAGTAAGGCCTGTTCCAGTGTTTGCCGTTGCTGCTGTTTCTCTGTTTCCTGTCCTTGTTGTTGTCTTTAGCCAGTCATGCATCCCCATGCGACTGCCAGCTGTCAGGGCAACCACAATGGACAGCCAATGATGTGCTGTCGGCCACACAATACTCTCATCTAATGTGGTGATGCACTTTCACTGGGGCTTGCCAGTTTTTCCACTGGCCACTCAACTCTTACAGTCCCTGATGTTGTCTGAATGCTGGGGTGGGTAACCCACAGCGCAGTGTCCCTAACAATAACACATTCTGGGACCATAGGTGAAGAGTAGTTGTCAAAGTTGTTTACGATTTTGTCACTGACACCCTTTGAGACGAACAGAATGCTGAATCATTTTGTCAGGCTGAATCATTACATGGCGGCCTTACAGCGGTTTTATAGTGCTTCTATAATGTCCGGTGAGGGTTAGGGTTAGTTTAAACCTCCTTTTTGTTTTGAGATTTACCAAAACTGCACAAAAAAACATCCTGCACATATCTGAGAGTTTGGGTATTAAACCTATGTATGGGATGAGCAGCTAACGGCTGCGATAACAAACATGACATCGCTGGCTGACTCACGGTCATGTGCAGAACAATGTCTTTAAAAAAAAAAGGACTGTGTCCCGTTACCTTGCGGAGCGTGCTCCTATGCTGAATCCCATGTAGCCCTCCTGAGGGAGAGAGTCGTCTCCCAGCTCCTTAAGATCCTGAGGCCGCAGGTATTTGTCAGTGTCACCGGTCATCGCATCCTCACCTGGAGTAAAAGTAGCTTTATTTTAATGACAATCCTGAAATGTGGGCCAATGGTTGCGGCACTACTGGGGGGGGGGGGGGTGTTATTTCTGCTCATAAAACGCCACTTTGATAAATTATAACCATCGCCATCTACAGTTCTGTAGCTACAGCACTGGGCCAGCACACAACTTTGCCACTGTCCACATAGCCTACAATGTGGTGTCGTACAATCAACAGCAATGCAATGACCTAAACAAGTATTAATTAGCATCAATGCGCATTTTGAGATGAGATGAGACCTTTCAGAGGTTGAAAGATCTATAACTCAGCTAAGGCCATCAGCTACAGACACCACCATAGCCTCTTTACATTGCAGCTGCTAAGCAAAAAAAAAAACGCAGTTTAGATACACACAAAAGCCAAAGCGCTGAGTGTTAAGGCTAAGCTTCAACAAGAAAGGCAAAGGCACCTCGTTTCGCTGGGCGAAAGAGTACACGCCGGTCGGCACCGCTACAATATCGTTTCCCCTTCTCCCTCATGTCCGACTCCTGCAACACTTCAGTCATCCACCGCAGCCCCTCCCCCCGGCAGTCCTACCTCTGAAACTGCCGCACTCTTGCTCGGATGGGTAACAAGAATACCGCCGTAGCATTCCGTTTGTAAAACTGAAACATTATTCCACTCACGCAAGTAGCCAAACAGTATCCACCACTCAAATACAGACTTTCAACCTCTAAAAGCGGTGTTAAATTTTTATAGAGCTAATGCAGCACTGAGCTATAACGTCACGAAAAGCAAGCGTCCCCTCTCCTGGTCCTTCGCTCTCTTCATTGCTCTCTCTCCTCCGTCTCTGTCTGAGTGCATAACTGTTCGATCCAAAAAGGTAGTACCATCCTCAGACTAATTACTGTTCTATGCACCAATGTTGGTGCCACCCAAACAACACCTCGCAAAAAAATCTAATTACTTACACAGAATGCCAAAAGCAGCCATATCAGACTCCACTCTTTAAATATTTCCGTTTGAGTCTGTTTATTCCAGCTGGAAAGTCCACAAAACGACTAACTTTCCCCAATAATTCCAGAGATCGATTCGAGCAGGTGAGTGACGCTATAGAGGGACCCAAAGTTGCCTCGTCTTGTTTGAAAGTCCTGTCAGACAGTCACTGTTCCGTCCGGATAATGTAACCACGCGTATGTTGAAGCTGGTGCAGAGGCGGTATGCACCGCCACCTTCACTGCTCTTAGTGGAGCCACAAACAAAGTCCAAACTATGCGGAGTTTTCAACACAGATCCCATTGCTGAGCCAAAGTGGTGGCCATTGGAGTTTGGTGGCGAGAGCAACTGTTGACAGCTAATACTTTGTAGGCGGCTCAGCAAAAGCTCATCTCATTGGATTGGAGAGAAAGACCTCGAGTCTCCTCAGTCGAATCTCCGACCGTTAAGACCATCTGAATGGAGTGTAGCGATGGAGAGGTATGTTTGGTAGTTAGCGGTAGGCTACTTTGGTGACCTCGCATAATCCAGCATGTAAACAATTACTTTTCTGTTGACATTGGGAGAGATAACCCCCACTATAGACGCGAAAAACAAAGTGAGCGACAAGTTGCCTTTCCACCAAAAATGTGCTATACAGGATAACAGAAAGACCCTCAGAGTTGCTTTGCGGCCGGGGATAGGAGGGGACAGTTCTGCATTTGAAATGCGTTATACCTTTAAGTCTTAATACATCTTGTTAGATACTGTATGTTTAGTATGCAGACCACTGACAGACAGATACATGTACCAACTGCCACTGTCCAGCTATTAGGTTAAGTGTAGTGTTGTACTACACCCAATAGCCCTCATGTCCAGTCTAAATCCCCTAGGCTCTGCAAGGGGCAGTACAATCTGATCTAAGATCAGTAGTACAGTAGTAGGCCTGTCATCCACAGAAGGTGTGAGATCAGATCAGCATGTGACTAGCTGTCCAAGACTAGCAGTGACCTGTCATAGCCATCTGCTCAATAGGATTGGCCTCCAAAGGACATTAGCTGAAGTTCAAAATGTTTCCATCCACAGTCACTGCCTCACAGGAAGGAAAACAAACACACACACAGTCACTCACTCACTCACTCACTCACTCACTCACTCACTCACTCACTCACTCACTCACTCTACGATCACTTGCACGTCATGGGATTCTTCCAGGTTTAAAAAAACCTTTCTTGGGGATTTTAAATAATTTCGAACAGTATTCTCATACTGAAGAACCAATCATTGTTATCAGTCTTAAGGTCACAGATGGATAAGTGTGTGTGTGTGTGAGAGAGAGAGAGAGAGAGAGAGAGAGAGAGAGAGAGAGAGAGAGAGAGGCCAACTCTGAATGAGTAGATGTAACCTTGTAAGTCTAGCAGTTTCACCTGACACAGAAACTCCACACCTCAGCCGGCGGTCACCTAAGCAACAATCCATGGACAATACCATAAATATTACAGAAGTGTTCTTCAGGTGCGGTAATAGGAAGTTTGGAACATGACACTAAGATATAATTAAAAGTCTCGATAACGAAACACTAGCTTTATAAAGTAACTTCAGATATAGTAAACACTTTGTACACACTTGGATACACTCAACGGCTTGACTACAAATGCATAGATATGATACCATAAAACAGCTAAATACTAATAAAATGGTTGGGGCTGGCAACAACTATATAGACCAACAAGAGAACAGGAGAAATACAAGACAAATCCTGAAAGTTCCATGGCTTTCTTTGCGGGGTTCACCTGTGACATGGACCGCTGCCATGGCGACAGGAGCTTTAGATGCGTACTCAAAGAAATCTGAATTCAGTGTAAGCAGCTTAAGTGACAGAGAGAGTTCCTGGCTTTCGTTGTGTAAACATAACCATAGCCAGGTCAATGTTCAGCAGGGTAGAGAGGTGCAGCTGGGTATTAGAAGGACAACGCAACAGTTAGCTTGTCCGGCAGGTGAAGCTGGGGTGAGGATGAGGGAGGTGTCAAAAGGATAGAAAAGCAAAAACGAAAACCTCAGCGTAGAAAAATGGACATGGGAAATACCTTCTTCATCGTCTGACATATAGTCTTCATTGAGAATTTCAGGCATATTGGCCCTAACTGTGATTTGAATACAGGAGGGGGAAAAAAACGAATGCCACATGTTCACCAGCACTACAACCATCCACAGTTAGACAAAGCGTGCAGAAACTGTCAGAAAAACATGTCAATTCATTCTTCACTAATAAAACACACGTTATAACGTGGAAATGTCACTAGAAGGAATGAACTGGGGTTGAGAGGGGAACTGGGGTTAGCAGTACCTTCGTCATCCGACAAGTCGAGGAACTCGTTCATCGTCTCCGGAACGTTCATTTTATGTTTTTCGGTCACAGTCTGTTGTCAAGAAGAACACAGATGGAGCAGAGTGAGATATTACATTTGTATAAACAGAGTTTTGCTACCAGTGGAGCAGACGGTACCTGCTTACTTCACAGACATGATGACTAGACTTTTAGTGTAAAGTTTGGGTGACACTGATGCATGTCGACAGAGATAGACAGACCGATAAATAATGCATAGCAATAATACTGCTGTCATTCCCATTGACCTCTACCTGGCCCTTAGTGACTTTAATCCTCTCTCTCCCCCCCTCTCTCTCACGCTCGCCTTCCCCCCATCTCTCCCCCCCCCTCCCTCTCTCTCTGTCTCTCTCTCACCTCATACTCTCACATGGACAGGTCAGAACACTGCCAGTGATCTGGGCTATTTGAAGAAGGCCCTGAGGCCTCAATCCTGCCCTCCTGCTTAGGGCACAATCACACACGCATGTGAGGCAACGTGACTGGTCAGAGTCATGCGCACACACACACACACACACACATGCACACACCTACTGTCCAGTTTGCTCTGATACCTGGACTGCTGCTCACACAAAAGCCAAACCCTAATTTGGGATGGCCTCTTTCTACACGTTCATTCATTAATGTCAGTAAAGGGACAGCATTAGTTCTACAGATGCATCACACACATCAATAATAGCATGTAAGGCTGGGTGTCAAACCTGCCCCCACCTCTCATATGCTAAAGTCTGGAGTTTCTGGACGGTCTCAACTTGATGGCTCTCACACCCCATTCAAGATGTGGTCTGATTGGTTGTTCTTGTGTATAAAGGGAATTGTGATGCATTGTTCTTTGGATTCTTCGTCTCCTGAGACCTTCTCCTCAGTTCTGCCTTGTCATACTGTCCTACTCCTTGCTCACCTATTGCTTTCTCTCTGATTTACAATGATCATGGTAGAGTAGGTAAGATTAAAAGCTTTCATATTGTAACATGTTTGCCTTGTAATCGATTTCATTCATTTGCAAAGTTATTAAATGCGCATTTCATTTAACCGTACTTTGACCATTCTTGCTCTGATTTAACTCATATAGTCAAATACCTGGAATTCTATTGGTATTGGCATTATTTGGTTCAATACTAATACACTGTTCAGTTTCCCATCTTCCTTTAAACCATAGGGGAATTAGTTTAGGTTGTTTGGACCATATTTGCCCCCCTACAAGCAGACATTGTAGATCACATGTGGTGTTTCTCACCATGGTGGTCAGATTATCATCAGTCACTGGCCTCAGAGTGTCCACCACTGAGATGTAACCTAGGCGACGGGCGATTGACAGGGCGGTGTTTCCATTCTGTGGATGAGAGGAAACAGGGGAGAATGTCTGACCTGTGTGCTGCTGCTATTGGCTGAACAGTGTTAGCAGGAGGTGGCAGGAAGTGATGGTACAACGTGCTTTTATGGGTGATGTGTGTGTAGTCGAGATGAAGAGGTACGCGATGACACCTGTTCTGCATTCTCATGCCTTATTTTTCACTGTACATCATGACTTAATGATACACACTTACATTCTCTGTGTGTGTGTGTGTGTGTCGTACTACATGCGTGTGTATTGTATTGCGTGCGTATGTGTGCGACCCTGCTGACGAGGTCATTGAGCCCGTGTGATGAGCTCAGCAGGAATCTCCCATGATGCTCTCTGCTCACCACGGTCAGCTCGTTGGGCGATGCTCCGCGCTGCAGCAGCAGGGCGATGATGTGGGTGTGGCCCTGCTGCGCCGCCTGGTGGAGGGGGGTGTACCCGTTCTGGAGAGAGAGACAGAGAGGAAGGGAGACAGAGAGAGAGAAAGGGATGGAGAGAGAGAAAGAGGGAGGGAGAGACGGATGGAGAGAGACAGAGAGGAAGGGAGAGAGAGAGAGAGAGAGAGAGGGATGGAGAGAGACAGAGAGGAAGGGAGACAGAGAGAGAGAGGGATGGATGGAGGGAGGAAGACCGAGAGAGAGAAAGGGATGGAGAGAGAGAAAGAGGGAGGAAGAGAGGGATGGAGAGAGGGAGAAAGAAGGAGGGAGATGGAAATCAGGGATAGACAAGGAGAGATGGAAAGAGAGGAGGGAGATAGAGAGAGAGTAAGAGAGAGAGATGGAGTGGGGTAAGGGGTGGGGAGAGGGAAGGAGGGAGCAGGGTGGAAAAAGAGAGAGAGAGAGCGGAGAGGAAATGAACAGGGCGTGACAGAGAGTGATGGAAATGGAAAAATAGGGGGAGGCAAAGGAGACAGAGCGAGTGACAGAGATGGAACAGGAAGTGGTCAGGAAGACAATGAGGAAGAGAGGGAAGAGGATGAGCAGAGACAGTGAGGGATGCACAGAGACGACACACAAGCCGGGACTGATACACAACAGAGAAGGTAAACAATACCCCTCCAATGCCCCGCAGTGGAGACCTGTCAGTGTGTGCGTGTGGGTTTACCCTGGTTTTGCAGCTGACTCTGGCTTGGTTCTGCAGGAGGAAGTTCGCCATCTTGAGGTTGCCATAGTGACAAGCCACATGCAGCGGAGTGTAACCCATCTGTTGGAGTAAAGAGAGAAAGAGAGAGGGAGACAGAAAGAGAGATGAAGAGAGAGGGGAAAAGAGCCTCCTTGGTCAGCCTGCCAAACTCTCCTTCTGTTACCTCCCATCCTGTGAGTAAGAACAGAACTTTCCCTCGGGCTAAACAACGGTGTAAGATGTTCCAAAGCTCATGCAGAACCAACTGCCACTCGGTTAGACTGGAGGAAAACGGTGACACAGTTTACATTTGACGAGATCTGTATTTCCCGTGTGGAAGAGTAACGAGAGGATTGAATGGATGAGTGACCAGGGCTCCAAACAAATGAAGCGTCAGCAGCTAACATGCGTCTGTGTGTGACCTTGTGTTGGTTACCCTTGAGCTGCTGCAGATCTCAGCCCGCTGGCTTGTGGACGTGAGGAGCCTGCTATGGGTCTGAGTGTGTGTCTTTGTGTGTTTGTGTGTGTCTGTGTGTGTCTGTGTGTGTTTGTGCGTGACGTATGTACAGACACTAACACCTGCCACTCAGGTGTCTGACAGATCCTTTATTCATGCTGCACCACAGAACACACTGCTGCAGTGTGTGTGTGTGTGTGTGTGTGTGTGTGTTTGTGAGTGCTTTGTGTGCAAGCGAGTTTATCTTTCCTCTGCTGAGAATACAGAGCTGTTGAAACAACTTCTACTACAAACATCCTTAATGCAAACACACCCACACTTTGTTGTCCGATATGTATCAGCATTAGTCACACACAGTACTAACCACACACCCATTACTCAACCCTGGCAACACATTTATTTTTGCTGAAAAAGGGGGCTGAAAGCGGGTTGAGATCAAGGTCATGTCTTTGTCTGCGGTAGCCCTTTGGTTGCCGTGGGAACGGCGGAAGCGTCACCTTGGTCTGGGGGTCGATCTCCGCTCCGTGGTTGAGCAGGACTTCTGCCACGTTCACTTTGTCCTCCTGTGCCGCCAGGTGGAGGGGGGTGAGGCCGCTCTGACAGGGAGACAAGCACACACACACACAGATACACACACATACACACACACATACACACAGGCAGGGTGAGGATAAGCTTGTCACCGTGAGCGTCAGCGCTCTCACATAACATCCTGCATCATGCTACAACCTCCTGACTGGCTGTGGACAGGAAGTGTGCGAGGTCCTGCATCATGCTACAACCTCCTGACTGGCTGTGGACAGGAAGTGTGCGAGGTCCTGCATCATGCTACAACCTCCTGACTGGCAGTGGACAGGAAGTGTGCGAAGTCCTGCATCATGGTACAACATCCTGACTGGCTGTGGACAGGAAGTGTGCGAGGTCCTGCATCATGCTACAACCTCCTGACTGGCTGTGGACAGGAAGTGTGCGAGGCGCTTGTTTTGAAGGGAGGCGAGTATAAACTCTCTGCTGCTTCTGAAGCCTGCAGGTGAGGCCCGTCTGTTTTAATCCTCCGTGCTAATGACCCAGCTAAGCACAGAGCTGCTAATCTGTGTTCAACTAGTGTTCATTAAGATAACACCAGCCCCTCCAGCAGGATATTAACGGGCCTAATTCACCAGAAAAAGAAAAAAAATTGTGCTCAGTGGTGGTGAGTCTAGTGTGTGTGGTTGTATGGACTAAAAATGTGTGTGTGTGAGAGTATAATACAGAAAATGTCTGTGTGTGTTTTGCTTTGTGTGTCCATATCTATGTGTGTGTGGATTTATGAATGTATGTTTGCGTGTGTTGTATGTATGTGATTCATGTTGTGTTACTTGTCATTACTTATAATGTACAGTGTACATCTACCTCATCCTGTGTCCGTGTCAGAGTGTTTACACGTGTACTACCTCATCCTGTGTACGTGTCAGAGCATCTCCGTGCTCACCTTGTTGCCGATGTTGACGCTGGCGTTCTTGGCGAGCAGCAGGGACACCAGGTCCACGCTGCCCTCCTGCGCCGCCAGGTGAACGGGGCTGACCCCCTGCCGCGTCACGGCGTTGGTGTCCGCGCCGTACTCCAGCAGCGTGGTCCCGATGTCCATCTGGTTCTTCTTGGCGGCGATGTGGAGGGGTGTGTAGCCGTTCTGGAGAGGAGAGAGATGTCGTTAAACACGAGCACACGGCGCACCGTACACACACGGACTCCTATCCTGTTTTCCTTTAACATGTATGGTCCCTGTATTATGATATGTGTTTGTGTGTACGTATTTCCTGACAGAGACAATTCCGCTGTAGAGTAGAAACGGTCTTACCCCAAGTCAATTCACCAAAAAGACATTTTGAAATACAGAGATTCAGTGTTACACTGCTAATCAGACGTCATGTTTCGAGACCATTGTTTGTGTTCAGGTTGGGAGGAGGAGGTGGTAAACGACACCAAGCAGGACAATGTCACACAGATGCACTGACGCCCCCTAGAGAGATTCCTGTTCTTATCTCTATACCTTTGACCTTTGCATCTCCCTCCTTAGCTGAACCCACACTACCAACAATGACTGCTGCCAGAGAAGTCCGATTAGAAGACAGCCTGTCTGGCTGGAGGGAGGGAGGGTGCAAATTCCCTGACTCTGACAGCTCCACCAGGAGCTGTGCAGGAGTTCTGGGAGTTTGGCACTAAGGAGTTGGGGTCAGGGGGGTCAAACTGTTGGACAAGTGGACCTCCGTCCACCTTTATTAAACTTGTGTTACTGGAAATGACTCAGGGGTAACTTTGGCCCTTTGGAGAACATTGTTTGATAAATGTCACAGGGCAAATGCTCAAACGTTGCCTCATGCATTAAACCTGATTTGTTTATCAGCCGTTTCAGGTTATTGGCTCAGCTTTTTCAGGCAGTTCAATTTGCCAGTTTTCCGTCCATCCTTCTATGGGTGTGTGTGTGGTGTGTGTGTGAGTGTGGGGTGTGGTTGTGGGGTCAGTCTGTCTGTCTAACACTGGATGAAGCCAAAGGAGGACAGGCAGCTGTGGAACACATCAAAATTGGTTTCCTGTCATGTGACTTCTTGGCGTTGTGTTCGCATCACGCCAGGCCCAAACACTCTCCTTCCCATCACTCCCTTCTTAGATTGATCACATTTCCGAAACACTGCTTGATGTTGAAGTAGACCAGAGACATCGACCGTAACACCAATTTAAACAGATTTATACGAGGGATAAGGAAATAGTTGACAGGAAAAAGAGATTGTGAGAAAAGAGAGTGAGGGAGAGAGTCTGAGAAAGAAAAGTAAGAGAAAGAAAAGGAGAGAGAGAGAGAGAGAAAGAGAGAGTGAGAGAGAGAGAGAGTGAGAGTGAGAGAGAGAGAGTGAAGGATCTAAAGAGGTCCCTGACTGAGCCCAGCCACAGACGTCGCAGTTAATGCCTGATTTACATTACTGCTTTACATTACTGCTTTACATTACTGCTTTACATTACTGCTTTATATTACTGCTTTACATTACCGCGTCTTTTTACAGACCAGTTAATGCCTGCTTTACATTACTGCGTCTTTTTACAGACCAGTTAATGCCTGCTTTACATTACTGCGTCTTTTTACAGACCAGTTAATGCCTGCTTTACATTACTGCGTCTTTTTACAGACCAGTTAATGCCTGCTTTACATTACTGCGTCTTTTTACAGACCAGTTAATGCCTGCTTTACATTACTGCGTCTTTTTACAGACCAGTCCGCAGGGGGGAGACGTGCTCCAAATGTTTGTGCTACATATTAATATATAACTTTTGCCTATTAATGAGAGTTTTCTCAACTTTTACGTTTTGTAAAATATTGCAATTTTTCAATTTTCATTTTTTCAAAATGACTGCATTGAAAAGTTACAAACAGTAAAAATCCACAAAAGTGTAAAAACACCTATATTTTTTTGAAAAAAAGCAGTAACTAGGTTACCATGCTTTCATAAAGGAACACACATAAACCTCTATAATCAGTGGGACTACACTAAACGTAAGCTAGCTGGGAGTGGAGGCTGTGGAACTCCACATGGTCGTACACTGACACACACAGATAGTCACTTTAAGAATGATTCCAACACATGAAAAAGATTTCAAAGACTAATGAGGACAGTAACAGCAAGCAGACATACAAAGCTTTGATGAATCATGTTACTGGTTATCCTGCTAGGACCCATCCATCATGTTAAAACATGTTAAATTTATGTGTGTGTGGTGTGGCGTGTGTGTGGTGTGTGCGTGGTGTGTGTGTGTGTGGTGTGTGTGTGTGGTGTGTGTGTGGTGTGTGGTACCTTGGCGGCAGCATGGGGAGATGCTCCCTGATCCAGCAGCAGCAGAGCCACTCTCTGATTATCGTAGTGAGAGGCCACATGCAGTGGAGTTAGCCCACTCTATAACACACACACACACACACACACATGCAACACAGCAGCGCGTTAGAGTGACCCCAGACACCAGCACACCAGAGGGGAGAAGCAGGATCGTCAGGGGAGCAGGATGAGAAGATGTGGAGATAAAGAAGTTCACGTCACGCAGTCAGAGCGCAGACAGACCACGTTACAATGGCGTGTGTGGTCGCGTGTGTGTGTGCGTTCACATGAGTGTATGTGTGTGCGTATCTGTGTCTTTGTGTGTGTGGTGGTAGTGTGTGTAGGTGTGTCAGCAGAGGGTAAGTAAGTGCGTGTCATCATAAGAATAGTGAGCATGCACAGGATTATTTCACAGACACCCCAAGAATCTGATAGTTGGGTCGTTTTCGGGAACGGTCCCAATCTCACTCAGTCCAGCTGGAGCCCCCCACACTCCCAGAGCTCTCCTCGTTCCTCAGAGGGGTGGAGGGGTGAGGGGGTGGAGGGGTGAGTCCAGCAGGGTAGAAAGCAGACCAGGAGGGATGCAATCTGAATACAGTTGCTCTCTCACTCTCTCACACTTCCACTTCCTGCGGTCATGGCTGGGGCCAGTTTGGTCTCGCCGTGGTGTCTCTCTCAGACCCAGTTCAACGAGTTCACGTCGGGTTTGTTTGTTTTGACTCTCACTCTCTCTGCTGGTAGCTCACCTTTCCTGCAGCGTCCGGAGAGGCTCTCTTCTGGAGGAGCAGGCTGGCCACTTCAATCTTCCCGTACTTGGCTGCCACGTGCAGTGGACTGAACCCTTTCTGTTTGGGGGTACAAATCAAATGCACCCCATCCACATGAGACAGCTATCGACATGACACCAAATGCTGAGCAGACAAAATACTCAAGATCATCGAGCATGCCCTTTTACTGTCTGACGGCCTAGAGAGTCACTGATCAGAATCTATAAAGGAAACATACACAATTTAAACAAGAGAGTAAAGCATTAGTCGAGAGTTTGGTCCCCTGGTGGTTATGCATGGTACTGCAGCCAAACAATCTTTGGTGCCACTGTTCCCATGCTTTAGTGGGTGACACAATGCAACTGTGTTGATCTCAGCCCCATCTCTGTGTGTTGAGGAGGGGTATTTTAAGACATTAGGTCATATTTTCCAGAGGAATGTGGAACTCCCTAAGATAAATCGCCCGTTTGGCACAGAGCAACATTTGACCTAATTCATAAAACCGTTACAGGCTAATTCATGGTCTCGTCTTACAGTGAAGACTTTTTATATGCTTCTTTCTGTTTTCATGTTTGAAGGAGGATGTTTGTGCAAAACAGATAAACAAGAGTCACAGAGAGCATGGGAGAGAGAAAGAGAGAGAGAGAGACTGTGCAGGGAGAGGGATCATGAGAGAGAGACAGAGCATGAGAGTAAGAGAGAGAGAGAGAGAGAGAGAGAGAGAGAGAGAGAGAGAGAGAGAGAGAGAGAGAGAGAGAGAGAGAGAGAGAGAGAGAGAGAGAGAGAGAGAACAAGAACGAGAACAAGAGCACTGGGACAGTAGGGTTTACCCTTCATTAATCTATTTCGCTGACAGGGTCACCTTCAAGAAGGGCCTATGGCAACTCATCCAGATTACCACATTCCCACACACATGTCCTGTACATGTACAAGCGCACACGCCAACCATATCCCTGACGACAGAAACATCCTTCTTTCACCTTGAGCGTAGATCAGAGCACCATTAAGTGTGAGTGGAGCTGGGATGTCATGAGCTACACTGACGTCATCTGGCATGCGCAGAATGAGGATTCGCTTCCCGGCCGTGTCAGATAGCCCAACCAACCTTGCTGGTGGCAGAGAGCCAATAGGAAGGCCGGTCTGATGGAACGACACGCAGCCAAGCCCCCCAGAGGAGGCCTAACCCAAACCCTAACCCAAACCCAAACCCTAACCCTAACCCTAACCCTAGCCCACTAACCTTGGTGGCGGCGGAGAGAGAGGCTCCGTGCTCCAGCAGCATGGCTGCCACGTCCTCGTGGCCCTCGCGGGCCGCCAGGTGGAGGGGCGTGTAGCCCGAGGTGGTGGCAGCGTTGGCCGATGCCCCCCTCTGGAGCAGCTGCTGGACAATGTCGGCCTTCCCCAGACGGCTGGAGATGTGCAGGGCCGTCTGGTCGTCCTAGACAACCACGGAGACGAGAGGCGGGGGAGAGAGGGGGGGTTATCTCGACGTGACGTTATCGCACCGGCTGAGTGGTTTGGAGGACGTGGATGAAGTGCTTGGAGGGGAGATGTGTCGTAGCGGTACTGTGTGTGTGTCAAGTCGTGGAGAAGGTTTTGCCTGATAGATGTTGCGTGAGGTTAGCACCCTCCTTGACCCCTGACCCCACTTACCTTGGCCTTGGTCTCCACCTTGGCTCCGTTCTGCAGCAGGTACCGGACCACGTCTGCTTGGCCCGCCCGCGCCGCCATGTGCAGCGCCGTCTCCCCCCGCTGGCACACACACACACACACACACTATGAGAAGGGTGCTAGTCAAGAGGGCCTCCATATTCTACTGAACAGTAGGATTTGCCGCCTACCACGTTGGTGGTGTTGGGCGATGCCCCGTGATGCGTGAGAGAGTTAACGATGTTCTCGTGGCCCATGAAGGCTGCTACATGGATGGGAGTCAGGCCAGACTGCAAACACAACGACACAGCAGCCATCAAAAGCAGGGAATTCAGATTGGATTTAATGGTGTAAAACCAAAGGAACCAGCTTTCGATTCTTGCGTGAAATGGGAGGTTCCATTCTAATTAGATTTTTTTAAATTGAAATACTATTCGATTTCTTCTACTATTTGTTTTACCTCAGTGACGGCCTGGATGGAAGCTCCGTGTTTTAGCAGCAGTTCCATGACTTTGACGCGGTTCTTCTTGCAAGCGATGTGAAGCGGGGTGAAGCCGTTCTGTCGACACAAAACGACAACACCTCAGACTAACCACACACCGCTGGGATGATTGGGTTTTGGGGCACAGCCTGTTTCAAGATGTACAGTAAAGAGTGAGACGTAGGTGGGCTTGGATTTGAACCACAGTTCACACACCGCTTCTGCTTTTTAGGAACATTTCTGAAACACCACTCCCATTGTGGTTCACCACACAGCATGACAACATACTCAAAAATGCATGTCAAGTTTTTCCACACAAACACTCACACAGCCCGATACACACAGAAAAATATATTGTATTTAATATATAGTTTACTTAGCTCTGCTGATCACCAAAACATGAGCACTTTCAGAGCAGAGATCTCTACAGAACCAGTGACAATGTAATCAGTGCGGTTGTGGGGACGGAGGGCTGGTCAGCATTGTCAAATCTTTTTTGAGTGTTATCTTTCTAGAATGAGGAGCTGTGTGAACAGGAAGTGAGCTAGGACGAAGAAAGTGACAGTTGCCAACCACACCCGGAGCTGAGGAGATCAGGCACAAGCAAGAGGAAAGGAGAAGAAGAGATGACTCTCTTTAACCCCTTCCTCTCCCTTCCTCTCTCCTCTCCTAGTCTTCTATCCCTCTCTCCCTCCTACTCCCTCCCTCCCTCCCTCCCTCCCTCCCTCCCTCCCTCCCTCCCTCCCTCCCTCCCTCCCTCCCTCCCTCCCTCCCTCCCTCCCTCCCTCCTACTCTCTCCCTCCCTCTCTCCTTTCCTCCCTCCTCTCCTAGTCTTCTCTTTAACAGTGGTCAAACAATGTCCCCCCTCTCTCTTTTTCCCTCCCTCTTTCCCTCCCTCTTTCCCTCCCTCTTTCCCTCCCTCTTTCCCTCCCTCTTTCCCTCCCTCTTTCCCTCCCTCTTTCCCTCCCTCTTTCCCTCCCTCCCTCCCTCCCTCCCTCCCTCGCTCCCTCCCTCCCTCCCTCCCTCCCTCCCTCCCTCCCTCCCTCCCTCCCTCCCTCCCTCCCTCCCTCCCTCCCTCCCTCCCTCCCTCCCTCCCTCCCTCCCTCCCTCCCTCCCTCCCTCCCTCCCTCCCTCCCTCCCTCCCTCCCTCCCTCACCAGTGCCTTGGCATTGGGGTTGGCCTTCTTGTCCACGATGAGCTTGGCCACCTTGTAGTGTCCGCAGTGGGCGGCGACATGCAGGGCGGTCAGGTAGTCGTTGGTGACATCGTCCACGGGGACGTCGTGCTGGAGTAGCAGCTGCACACAGTTTAGGTGGTCCCCTTGGGTGGCCATGTGGAGTGGAGACAGGCCGTTCTGGAGAGGACACACACACAGTGTCAGCAACGCTCTGACTTCGCTGGTTTGGTCTTGTGTGAAGGCTCAGACTCATTATCTATTGTCAGCTAATGTCATGATTGAAATACTGTGTCGTTGTTCCAGAATTGTTATGACAACATTCTACAAACTACGCCGGGGGTTAGATAAAAGATATTGTTGAAGTGTCCGGTGAGAATTGTTATGATAAGGTCACAGAGGAAGAAACATGTCAACGTTAGCCCTGCTAACGAGCATCAGAGTTTTACAATCAGTGTGACTGAAGAGCACAAGCCCAGTCTGGGGAGTCCCTTTTTATGATCTGTCCACACAACCTCATGTGAGCAGCCCTGTGTGACGTCCCAGCATGCACCAGGGCCGTGTTGATCTCTACCTTGGTCTTGGACAGGAAAGGAGCTCCGCGGTCCAGCAGGATCTCCACCACCTGCTCGTGACCGCTCCTCGCTCCACAGTGCAGGGGAGTCAAGCCGTCCTACAGAACCACAACCACACAGTCAACAGGGCTAGAACCACAACCACACGGTCAACAGGGCTCGAACCACAAGCACATGGTCAACAGGGCTGCAGAGGCTGTCATGCCCCTTTTAACATAGATGAAGGTGGATGGATGGATGATCTGTATAAAAACCTGGTAAATAAGTAAACTAACTAATCATAAACAATTGGATGTTTATACCTGTATTTGTATGTATGAGTAGGGTTTATATAAATATATGTTAGTTGGATATGTAGCATTGTGGATGAGTAGTGTTCAGGGTTACACTGAAAAGTGGCAACAATTTTGAGAGAGGAATCGTCATGTAAACTGTCAAACAGCACAGCGTGCATCACACAGACCGACTCATCTTGGGACCGCATTGTCTGAATGCTGGCACGCATGACACCCTCAACCATCCTGGCTGTTTCCACCTCTGAGAATAGTCGCCGACACACGGTGGTAGTTCGGTCTCACCTTGGTCTTGGCGTCTATTTTCGACCCTCTGTCCAGCAGCAGTTTGACCATGTTGCTGTTCCCTCGTTTAGAGGCCACGTGGAGAGGCGTGATGTCGTTCTGAGCAGGAGCAGAAGGAGCAGAGAGATGAGAGCGGAGGGGGCGAAGAGTGAAGAACTGCGAAGAACTGGGTTCTTTTCATTGGAATTACTTAATAAACAGCTTTGAATAAATCCTAATGGATTCTGAATTTGCCCTCACGAAAACAAGTAAGGTGCTTCAGAATGTGTTGCAGTGTTTAGTGTGTTGACTGTGGTCGAGGGAGATGCAGTGCTCCTCCTGTCCAGCAGAGGGCAGATTGTCCTCACCCTGGCCATGAAGTCTACCGCTGCTCCTCGGTTCAGCAGAAGCGTAGCCACGTTGATGTTGCCGTAGTGAGCTGCGATGTGCAGGGGCGTGAAACCACTCTGTGGAGACCAAACGCACACACGTACACAACAACATCATTCAGGTCCGGAGTTTTAAACAATTTGCTTTCTATTAAAACTGATAAGTGTAGAAAATTTAAACGTGTAGAAAATGTTGTTAGTCTATGCACAAAGTCACATGTATTAACACTACTACAAGACTGTAGGCTACTCAATGTGGCAGAGAACGTCTTTCTCCTTAGAAAACCAAACATTTGGTCCTACTAGTATGGTATGGATGAAATGTTGTTATCAACGGGCGTGTATACCATACCAGCAGTTGGCTTCATGAGCTTCCATGAGCTTCCATGAGCTTTCATGAGCTTTCATGAGATTGACATGTAACACATTCAGGAAACCATTCCAGGGGGACAGATACCAGGACATAAACCCACATTGTTGTTTATGTAGTGGAAACACCAGTATCAACTTACATGTGAGCAGAACATTCGAATACATTTGAAATCAAACTATATATTATCGAGGAGGTGAACTGCCACTAACCCATACATCTGAATGTATTTCATTTCGGTGATGTGATTTCCATGTAAACCCCTGGCTTAGCGAGTAACAGCTGCCCAAGCACAAGCCAGACGTAGGAAAAAACTGCTTCCTCACAGAGCCATCCAATCAAGCGAGGATTCTTAGATAAAGCTATCCAATGACAAAAATCCTCATTTCAATTTGCCAATTATCTCTAAGCAAGCATTCCCATAGTTCTGTAATCGTCTTAGGTCATAGATTTCTGTATGTTGCCAAAGTATCCAAAACAGCTGTCCTAAATGAAGCAACAGACACTACTTTCTCTAGATTGTAAAAATCGAGTTTAAAAGTCAAATCAAATATTTTCCCATAATTTCCCATTAATCTGTGTCCATAGATGTTCAGTATACTTCGGGCTAAACATATGGGGATCTGTATGGTTGGCACTGTAGCATCCTAGCATTAGCATCTTCCATCATGCAGCTATATTACCAAGCCACCTTAGTCACCAGCCAGCCTGACAGCCATGCTACAGTACCACACAAGCTGTAAGAACCTGGGCCCAGGTCTGACCTGATAAGACCAGTTTGTTCCACTAGAAATCAGACAGCGTAGTGATATGGCTACTGGCCCATGCATTAAACTACAGTCGTTGGTGCTATGAGTCAGGAAGATTAACAACTAACAAACTCAATCCACTAAGTATACTAGCTACTTGTCTGTAGCTGGGAGGCTGGGTTCACTTGATAATCACCTGGTGAGGTTTTGTTGGCACCCAAATGCTGTTGTGGATTGTCCTGTACAAGTAAACAAGCTTGTACAGGAGCAGTTGTACAACGGGATTGTTATCAAAAACACTTGTTTCTTTTTTGAGAAATCTTACCCCACTCTCATTACAGTGAGTGTTGTGATTGCTAACATCTCACACTATATAATATAGGACTTTCAAATCACTAACTGTAGGCCAACTAGCAAGATAAATAAAGTTTGGTAAAAAATAAAAATAAAAAAAGAAATAAATGTTGGTCCACATATATCCGCATTCCAAGGAGCACCTCAAGAAAAGTCATTTTGAGGAATTCCAGGAAGTGCTCCTACCCAAACATTCGTTTGGAAACCAACCCATGTAGCCTCCCGCTACAGAAACCATCAGGTATTAGTAGTCAGTCATGCTGAGTCACACAGACCTTAACTATCTATTGCAGTTTCAGTATCAGGAAGAGATCCACTACATGAAGGAAGCGATGGGGGGAAGAGAGGAGGGGAAGGGAGGGATGGAGGGGGAGGAGGAGGGGGGGGTAAGGGGTAACAGAACCAGACGAGGGTGGATAGGGCTGCAGCATCACTACTGAAGGACACAGGGAGGGGGGCGGTTTCTGTGCTCAGGTTGTCTTTCTTTACATGGGGCTGCGATAGATAAAGTAAGTACTTTATACAGATATACCTCTGTCGTTCTATTCACCATCATCTATTGAAGGGAGAGGGGGGCGGCCGAGGAAAGAGAGAATGGGTTGTTAGAGTGCACGCAGAAACACAACTCCCAGGAAACACCCTCCCAACAACCTGAGGATGTCAACGTTAGAAACACTACTGTCAGACGTTAGAAACACTACTGTCAAAGTTAGAGGTATAAGTTAGAGTACGTCCAGTTTGACTCATCAAGTTGGTTCATGAAGACAGAGGGACTTTGCGCGGTGCAGGTTCTCTGTTAGACTTATGGCTGAGGCTCTAGTCCATCCACCAGCTCACTGATCGATATAAAGCATATACGGTATACGGCTACACAGCACCATAGCAGTTTAACAAGGACAGAAAGATAGAAAAATACAAAGTTGGCACGAGGTAAGGCCTGGCAACAAAAGAAAAAGAGAGGGAGGGAGAGAGGGAGGAAGACAAGGAGAGAGGGAGGGAGGGAGAGAGAGACAGAGAAAGAGAGACTGAGAGAGAGAAAGAGAGAGAGCAGCGAAACCAGTGCGGGGCCTCACCTTGGACTCCACGTCTGCATTGTGGTCGTTCTGCAGCAGCAGGGCCGCTGCCTTGGTGTCGTCCTTGCGGGCGGCGATGTGGAGCGCCGGGAGGCGGACTTTGCCCTTGGTGTCGTTCTCCAGGAGCAGGGACACCACTTGGTCATGACCCTGCTGGAGAGCCACTGCCAGTGGGGTAAAGCCATCCTGTGGAGGGGGCGGAGCGGGGGGAGGATGGAGGAAAGGGAGGAGGGTCAATAGGGCACGGATGAAGAGGATTAGGGTCGTCTTGGCGAGGGATTTATTACACGAGAGTGTTCTGAAGTTCTCGTGGAATGTTATGAAACGCCAACCTTCTCACAAGAGCAAAGATTTGAGGGATCTCTGACCTTTATTCTGACCGTTCAATTAAAACTAAATCAGTTCTTCGTTTTCGAACCTCATTTCTTATATCGGTCGTCGTATTTTTTTTTTCATTTACAAGAAGGCTTCTTCGATAACAGCTGGTCATACATCAAACAAACAGTGTGGATTTCCCAGCAGTAGGTTCTTCTCCTGCTGAAGTGTTTCATTACATAACGTCAGAGCCATATAGGAGCACTTCTATCCCACGTCCTCTCCCATGGTCATGCATTATTCATCCTCCCTGCAACACTGCATGGGTGTAACACTATATATGCAATGTGTGTGTGTATACAAGGGACATTCTGCCTCCCCCTGCTACAATGTAGCAGTGTGTGTGGGAGTCAGATGGCTGAGCGGTTAGGGAATCGGGCTAGTAATCTGAAGGTTGCCAGTTTGATTCCCGGCCGTGCAAAATGACCTTGTGTCCTCGGGCAAGGCACTTCACCCTACTTGCCTCGGGGGGAATGTCCCTGTACTTACTGTAAGTCGCTCTGGATAAGAGCGGCCGCTAAATGACAAAATATAAACGTGTGTGTGTGTGATTGTGTGTGGCTGGTGTGATTGTGCGGACCAGCGGCCCAGCGGCTTGGACCAGTAGGTTTTACTGGTTTTACTGGCTGGGATTTGATTAGAGGCAGCAGTTCCAGCAGCCAGCAGTCTTATCAGTCTCCCCTTGTAAATCAGGTCATGGGAAGTGTGTGTGATTGTGATTTGTGTGTGTGTGCACTGTGTGTGTGTGTGTACTGTGTGTGTGTGTGCCTGTGTGTGTAAGGGAGCAGACTGGGAGATAAAAGACCTCATCTTTGACCTGTTCAAGGTCACGCAACTTGGCTATACAATCAATGATGCACTGCATGGAGAGAGAGAGAGAGAAAGAAAGAGAGAAAGAGAGAGGGGTTGTGATGGTAAAACATAATTACAAAAACAGAGGGCAAAGGGTACGTGGACAGCAGTAAAAAAAAGACAGAAAGAGAGAGAGAGAGAGAGAGAGGGAGAGAGGGAGTGAAGGGGGAGGAGGAGAGGACAATAGGGGAAGGCAGAACAAAAGACGTGTGGAGAGGGGGATGTTTCGAGAGGTTGTATGGAGGGATGCAGAAAAGACATGCAGTAAATAAGAGTATGGATGTGAGGAGTGAGGTAGAGATCTAAGGAGGAGGTGAAGAAGACGGACGGATCCTGACCTCCGTGGCCATGCTCTGACTGGCATTGTGTTCCAGCAGGAAGCGAACCACCTCCAGGTGATTCTCCTGGGCCGCCATGTACAAGGGAGTGAAGCCATTCTGAAGGACAGGATCACACACACACACACACACAACACACACACACCCTTAGTACAACCGAAACAATCCAGTTTTTTAAATATGTATTTTGTCACATACTGTATGTGCAGACAGAGTTAGTATACTTTAAGCACATTCTGCAACACAAAAAGGATGTAAATGATGATCATAAACCCACATTCTCAAAGTCTGGGTTTAATGAGAGTGACCGCTTGTAATAATAGTAATATAGGCATGACTCACTACATGACTGATTGACTCTCTGGCTGCCTGGTTGACTGAATGACTGACTTACTGACTCTCTGGCTGCCTGGTTGACTGCATGACTGACTTACTGACTCTCTGGCTGCCTGGTTGACTGAATGACTGACTTACTGACTCTCTGGCTGCCTGGTTGACTGAATGACTGACTTACTGACAGACAGAGGTGTGGAGGAGAAAACATTTTATTTCTAAAAGTTGGAAAAAACATTTTGAAAAAAACGTTTTGAAAAAAAGCTCTACTCAGAACACTGTCAGAAGACGTATCAAACCCCTGAGTCTAAGGTGTGTGTATCCCACCTTGGTACACATACTAAGTGTGTATGTGTACGGTATCTGTGTGTGTTTGTATGTCACAGTGTGTGTGTGCTATAGATACCCCACCTGGGATTGTGCGTTGACATTTGCTCCATTGGTCACCAGCTCTTTCACCACTTCCGTTTGCCCAGCCAGGGAGGCTATGTGCAGAGCAGTGTTTCCTTTCTGCATTACACACAAGAACGACAAGCATGACTGTTAATCTCTCCCCCACCTGTCCCGGAGTGCTTGTCCCAGTGTGTGTGTGAATGTGTGTACGTGTGGAAGTCCCCCAGGAGTGTGTGTTGGAGTGTGCGAGTATGAGTGTGTGTGTGTCCGCATGGACGTCCCCCAGGAGTGTGTGTGTGTGTTGGAGCGTGGGCATGTGCATGTGTGCCCCCTCCGTACCCCCCACGCTCTGGCAGAAACCTCAGCCATGCCTTTGTACCAGAGGAATTCCACCCCTGGCATCCCACTCCCTCTCACGCCAGCCTTGTGTCACTTCCGACGCTCGGTGTCCAACGCATAAACAAGCTCCCATCGAGCCTCAGCCGTAAATAAAAAAACGGCTTTTTATAAACCCGATCCTTGTTTAGAGGGGCCGGGTCGACCCCCCCCGCCCCCACACCTTCGGACCGCGTGATTGGAGGGTTCTGACGGCAGCCATGATGGTGCTGTTGTGGCACAAGAACAGCAGGCTGCATGTCCTGTTCCAGGGGGGGTTTCTGACAGAGGTGACAGGGGTCTGGTAACCACACTACGGACCGACAGAACAGCTGGACTGATCTGCAGAATGCTCACTGCATGTTTGTGTGCTGCTTCTGATGTCACCTACAGTACAGTATCTGCTCTCCTGTCTTCCTAGTCAATAACCAACTATTCTATTCTATTCAGTCTGATCATATTTATTCTATTCTATTATTTTAGTTGGATTCTATTCTAATCTGTTTACTGTATCAACGTCCTTTACTGTTTCTCCTGACTGTTCTGGAGACCTTCAGTAACCCAAAACCTCAATTCAAGCTACAATATTTTATTCATGTTCATTTTCATGAATGCCACAAGCATCGTTTTTTTTTGTGTGCATTTGTTCTTTAGAAGTTATTTTCCAGGCAGTGCATTTTCCATTCCAATGAATTGGATTTCCAGAACTTGATTTACTCCTGCTTGTATAATTTATCCAAACCAACACACAGGCTTTCAGTCTAATTCTAGAGTAATGAAGTGAGGACAAATCCCTTGTTCACAACATTCAGAAGGAGACCAGCTGGATATTAAGTAGGTAGTCACAGAAATAGCCGCATATCATGCAGTCAAGATCAACTTTCCATTGACCGGACACCACCTCACAAGCACTGCTCTTTCAATCGTCAATGTGACACGTTACATAAGGACAGATAACAGACCTGAAAGCCTCTCGCTTTTAGACTCTGCGTCCTCAAGGTCTGGGCACACAGGGTTTAATTAGAGGAGAAGATTCATTTTCATTGATGTCGAATCTATCATCATATTGTTTACAAGTTTTATGCAAGCCCTTCTCCCATGGGAGAGACTCTTAAAGAAGCCCCACTCTCCGGCGTCTCTCCATGAACACAGAGTTCCAGCCTGTCGCCAGCATCTGGCTCGCACTCAACCCACTGAGCTAAAGCCTCACCTTGGTCGCTGCGTCCACATTGGCTCCCAGCTTCAAGAGTTCAGAAACTACTTCCACATGGCCTTCCTTGGAGGCAAGATGAAGAGCATTCAGACCATTCTGGAAGGAAACAGAGAAACACAACAGTTTAAATCCAGCATTACCACCTTAGAAGAAGGAAGGGTAGTTTAGGACTATCGCACTGAAGACATAGTAGCGTCCAGTACAAGAACTATACAATAAAACAAACAAACGACTAGAACAGCTCTGCTCAGCATCATCTGTTACCAGACTGTGGTGGTGGATTGTGTTACATCCAGTAGGCTACATCCACCCACCTGGTTGCAGATGTTGATGTCCACACCAGTCTTGAGGTAGTCCAGGGCCTTCTCCAGGTTCCCGGCCCTGGCCGCTCGCAGGTAGCTAGCATTGCTGTCTGACTGGAGGAACCAAGAGAGAGGAGACCAAGGTCAAAACAGGGATGATTCGAGGGAAGGAGAGAGAGCAGGTCGCCACTTATCGATGGCTATCAAACAAAAAAGCACACACACACACATTTCTACCGAAACATCTTGAATAGACCCCCTACCAGGTACTCAGTCATTACGGCTTCCTAAGATTCCCTCAAGAGAGGACGCCGACACAGGTAGAGATCGATCCAATTGAATCAAAGCAAAACTCTGCAACTCCTGAGTTCCCTCAATGTGAGCTTGCAGGTGCCTCATCTCGCTCTCTCACAGCGGGCAAGCAAGGGACGCAGTAGAACCCCAAAACCCCATCTTCGAGAACAAGGTCAGAAACTCATCCCCTCCATCGGACACCAGAGGGTTATTCTCCCAGCTACATCCAACTCGACCGTCTGAACACTCCACGCTAGGACCTTGAGATGTCAGTGGTTAGTCCAGGCTGAAACCACGACGACGTAGCTACCATCCAATGAACCATCCAAACAATCCAGGGATACAGAGAGTTGCAACCGAAGAGCGCTTTCTCTACCCGCCTACGACCACAGACAGCCACTCTCGTTATGGTCTGTTGTCCTTTACCTCGTAGCAAGAAGGCTTTGTATACAAAAATAAAATGATGAGACAAGCATTTTGGTGGTCGGGTTTTGCCTGTATAACAAATTACCCGTGCGAGAGGTGAGTGTGTGTGTGTTGCGCATGTGTATGTATGACAGATGAGATGTGTGCAAAGAGAGGGCAAAAGAAGGAGGGAGGGAGAGAGAGAGAGAAAGAAAGGGGGAGAGAGGGGTAGAGTAAGACAGAGAGAAAGAGAAGGGGATAGAGAGAGAGGGAGAGAGAGAGAGATAGAAAGAGAGTGGGAGAGGCAGAGTTTATGTGTCCTCTCAAGTCAGGTCGCTCTGGGACACTTGACAGATAGTGACACACAGCAAACGATGCACCTTCGCTGGCTGCAATCTAACCACGGTCATTCCCTAACAGAAACAACGCTGGCTTGGTGCACATCAATGCCCTCAGACAGACAGACAAACAGACAGTAAAGGGATTACAGACTAGATTCCCTTACATCGTACTGAAGTTTATCCAGAAGTTTAACCTGCTACCTAAGACTCGTAAGATGAACTGGGCAGAGAAACAAACTTCACCAGAGAGGCCGACCACCATGCGAGAATCTGTGACCGTGAAAACACAGCGATGATCAGGAGTCAGGTGGCTGAGTGGTTAGGGAATCGGGCTAGTAATCAAAAGGTTGCCGGTTCGATTCCCGACATTGCAAAATGATGTTGTGTCCTTGGGCAAGGCACTTCACCCTACTTGCCTTGGGGGAATGTCCCTGTACTTACTGTAAGTGGCTCTGAATAAGAGCGTCTGCTAAATGATTAAATGTAAAATGATCATCCAGGAGAACGGCAGCATAGTGGAGGTCAACAACACGGGGTCTGATGCTGTCAACCTTGAGAAGATGGCTGAGGATGGTGACCAAGGACCATGGCCAATTACAACCACCGAGCCAACACATGGACTCAGCAGTAAAGCTGGGTGACTTAAGGTCAAGGTCCCATTATTTTCTGCTCAAGGACCAAGGTTTTGGTCAGTCAGTAGTCTCATTTTTATGGTAGAACACAGGGTCAAATGTCTAAAATGAGAATCTCATTGTTAATGTTTAAATTAATGTCTGACTGACAGAACGATAACTTAAGTACTATATAACAGAGTATTCTGAGTAACGGTAAAAAGTTAAATAGGATTTTCTTTGTTTTAGAACAAAAAATATGATATGTGAAATATCTTACTGTTGATTGTTCTTCTACAGGTACAGTCTTGCACTTTTTAAGGTTCATGTTGTTTTAATTTGTAACTTGTATAACTGCATGCTCTTATGGGTCTTCCCTTTGGCACTTGTTCAGTTTTTCACAATGTATGCTTCATGTTTTGGCTGCTTGCAGTGTTTGGGACTACCTCGTTGATATGATCAGTAACCTATGCTCTTTTGTAAAGCTCTCTCTTGGATGTCGCTTTGGATAAAAGCGTATGCTAAATGCATAAATGTAAATGTAAAAAATGTCTAGCTGACACATTCCAGCAACAAATAAATTTCAGACAATAAGCCATTACTTTCCATTGGATGAAATGCTCTTCATATTTTTTACAATCAAACAAAACAGTAAAAAAAAACAACAACAAAAAAACCATTAGGCTAATTATTTACCAAAAAATCTTGATTATCGGCCTAAAACAAAACATCAAACCGGCACTTTCATCCCCCTCCGGCTGTTTCCTCAGTTCTAAGCCCTCATTCTGCCAGAGGGCTGGATCTCCCTCCTGGTCGTCTGTATTGACAGATGATGTCCTTGTGGGAGCAGGGTGACACCGCTGGCGACACCGCTGGCTCTGGGCTAACTGCTGCTGCACTGGAAACTCTTCAACCATCAACCATCTCCTCCGTCTAATCATCTCAATGAACTACAGCACCACCCAAGCAAAAACATTACACTTCTTACTAAGTGTGCAGACGTACATTGCATGCATATCTTAAAGTTGTCAATGAGTATGTGTATATAGAAAATCAGTACAGTTTCAGTACAGTTCCAATTGTGTAGAAAAAGATAAATATCAAAAAAATTTATTATGCTCATGTGTAACATGTTTAAATTAGATTTAAGTATACTCTTTTTCCATTTGCTCCAGTTCCTACTCTCTCAGCTATGAGGAGAAAGATTGTGGTGATTTCTTAACTATACTTTATATAAAAAGCATGACTCTCTTGTCATGAACTTGTAATCGATACTTTGTTTTTCTCGTTTAGAAATGCCAAGCCTGTTTGGTCAGTGCAAAGGCCAACCACAGAGGGAAAGTATAACCGACAAGAAATCTCCAGTGGATAACACTGCAAGACTGCCTCAGATGAAACACTGCAAGACTGCCTCAGATGAAACACTGCAAGACTGCCTCAGATGAAACACTGCAAGACTGCCTCAGATGAAACACTGCAAGACTGCCTCAGGTGAAACACTGCAAGGCTGCCTCAGGTGAAACACTGCAAGGCTGCCTCAGGTGAAACACTGCAAGGCTGCCTCAGGTGAAACACTGCAAGGCTGCCTCAGGTGAAACACTGCAAGGCTGCCTCAGGTGAAACACTGCAAGGCTGCCTCAGGTGAAACACTGCAAGGCTGCCTCAGGTGAAACACTGCAAGGCTGCCTCAGATGAAACACTGCAAGGCTGCCTCAGGTGAAACACTGCAAGGCTGCCTCAGGTGAAACACTGCAAGGCTGCCTCAGGTGAAACACTGCAAGACTGCCTCAGGTGAAACACTGCAAGGCTGCCTCAGGTGAAACACTGCAAGGCTGCCTCAGGTGAAACACTGCAAGGCTGCCTCAGATGAAACACTGCAAGGCTGCCTCAGGTGAAACAGAAGCAGAGAAGGAGAGATTAGGGGCTGGTTTAGTTGACTGGCAGACAACAGGACAGACAGAAACTCCCCTTTGCGTTTCAACCCATAATTTCAACTGCAAGCCTCGCCTTTTCTACAGACCCAACACCATCATAACATTCCCACATTGACATTAGCTCCATGTTCCTCCAGTGTGGTTCTCCATAATGACTAGGGACACTAATAACCACCAAGTTAAGTCCCTCCCTCATCTTCAGCCCCTCCACCATCTTCAGCCCCTCCCCCGTGTTTCGGTCCTCCCCCCACCTCCACTCCAGTTTACGTAGAGAAGAGCATGTCTCTGTCTACGAGGCATTATCAAGGATGGAGGGAGATTAGCTTGAGAAAATATGATTAAAAATGAGCAGATCAGAAGTCCAGAAAAATGAGGCCATTAAAGAGTATGCTAAGCCTGAAGGAAAGGCATTAATCTGCTGTAAGATGGAGAGCAATGGAAGAGATATAGAGTATGGGACTGTGTGAAAGACAGAGACAGTGAGAGAGACAGTGAGAGAGAGAGAGAGAGACAGTGAGAGAGAGAGAGAGAGAGAGAGAGAGAGAGAGAGAGAGAGAGAGAGAGAGATACTAATAAAGACTGTAGTTGCCCTGTCAAATGACCGATGGCCTTCTTTAAAAGAATCCTCCTATTTACAGGATCGTTCCTAATTACGGATTCATTCACAGCATCTCAGTGTCGGCAACGGGGCTAATTTCATGTTAAGATGCCATAAAACTGACATTCAAAACTCCTTTGGATATTACCATATTTGCCAAAATAACAAGGGACATTTCGCACCACCCAATGAGCTGACAGTATAAACTGGCCTGTATTGTAGTAAAATCGTTTGGCAGGATGCCAGTCTGAGCAATTATTTTACCTCAGGCTTTTCGTTTTCCCAGAAGAGACGAGAAATGTGGAGACGAGTGAAGTTCCTTGGTTGGGTGTATTTAGAAGGGAGTTAACCGATTTCTTCAGATTCTGGTATTGGCACACATTTAGCATTTGAGATTACATCATTGCCAGGAGAGGTGATCCCATATCTAGAGGAATGGATCTCTGCCTCTGCCTCACTGCCTCTCTGCCTCTCTGCCTCTCTGCCTCTCTGCCTCTCTGCCTCTCTGCCTCTCTGCCTCTCTGCCTCTGGTTAGATGAAGTCAGATCGGAGTTTGGGTCTGGAGTTCAAAGCAGAAACACACACCCACTCACCCAAACTGATGCACAGGAAAAAAAACATAAATACACACACACCCACAAACAGACAAGGCCACATAGCACTTAGCTCTCTCTCACACACACACACACACACGCACGCACACACACGCACACACACACACACTGTGAAAACACACACAGAGAGACAGACAGACAGCATGTTGATGTCATGGCTGCAGGCCACTGGCAGGCTCAGTGTGGAGTCTAGAAGCAGGGTTATTGTCTCTGGGATCCCCAGTTCCCGTCGACACCCTAACCCTCGCTTCAGGCCACATGGGCCCAGAGCACCCAGTGGAGCCAAAAAGCCTCCCACACACACACACACACACACAAACCCCTCCAACACACACACACACACACACAAACCCCTCCAACACACACACACACACACACAAACCCCTCCGACACACACTCACACACACACAAACCCCTCCAACACACACACACACACACACAAACCCCTCCAACACACACACACACACACACAAACCCCTCCAACACACACACACACACACACAAACCCCTCCAACACACACACACACACACACAAACCCCTCCAACACACACACACACACACACAAACCCCTCCAACACACACACACACACAAACCCCTCCGACACACACACACACACAAACCCCTCCAACACACACACACACACACACAAACCCCTCCAACACACACACACACACAAACCCCTCCGACACACACACACACACAAACCCCTCCGACACACACACACACACAAACCCCTCCAACACACACACACACACACACAAACCCCCCCAACACACACACACATACCCCCCCAACTCATACACACATCAACCCACCCCCCCAACACACACACACACAACCCCCCCCCAACACACACAGTACTCATTTTCCACTGCAGGAAAAACAACACTGATATTGACAGCTAAATGCCTTCATCGACAGCTTGTTCAGCAGAATCCTACTGTATAAAATCGTAAATAGTGTCAGGATGAATAGTATAGTCCATCCTAAATGGACAGGGTAGGGGTGGGGACCATAGGGCTCAACATGCTGTGTGAGCTACAGACATACTGACCACAGCCTTGACATCTACAGTATAGAACTGTTATATGATGCACAGGAAACAGTAAGATCCTGTGAAATCAGCACCACCCTATAAGCCATTATCAATAACGGCCTTCTCAAATATTGCTGCACACTGCTGTACAGGGATGTACTAAGAATGTACTGCGATCCAAAATGTACACACAATGAACAAACCATGTTGTCTGCATCTATGTCTCCTCTGCACACACACACACACCACACACACACACACACACACACACACACCACACACACACACACACACACACACACACACACACACCACACACACACCACCCACACACACACACACACACACAGAGCCATTAGTGAAGCAGTGAGATGACGTGGAGGACCCAGGGAACAGAAGCTGGAGAGCATCCTTCAATGTTCCGACCTTCTGAAAGGAATCTCTAAAAATACTAGAAACCCACAGCTAGCAATACACACTGTGCTGCCAACACCATGACTACCTGGAGGTTAGGCCACCAAGCTGACTAATATAGAACAGATTCAAGCTCGGAAGTGAATGTTTACTCTGTCTCATCACACACACACAGAAAGAAACCTTCAGAGAAGAGCACAAACACACACTTAAACACAACACATGTACTGTATACTTTTGCACGCAAACAGATTACACAACCCCCTCACACACACTATTATTATCCTGATGGATCCCAGGGTGATTATCAGTGAGGAGATGAAACACCACAGTCCACCGAGCACAAGGCCAGGGGAAATCCCTGGTGCAGGCAGCCAGGAACACACACTGACTGACTGACTGACTAACTACTGACTGACTACTGACTGACTGAATCTGAATGATTGGATATAACTGACAACTGACTGACAATCTGACTACTTACTGGCTACGTACTGACTGATTGCAACTGACTGACTGTTTTTTGTCTACTGACTAACTGCATCTGGCTGACTGACTACTGCCTATTTGACTGACTGCATCTGACAAGCTCCCCTCACATTACTTGCCAAGGTCAGCTATAGTGACAATACACTGGACACCTAGCCACGGCTATCTTTCCTCTAAGAATCCCGTGACCTTGTGAAATTACTTGCACTCTGGTCAAATCTAGGTTACATTAGCATTATCATTTAGCATATAGAGCACATATAGAGCACAGAGATACAATTAGGTAGTGTTAGCCAAATACAGATCGCGTTGGTCTTAGTTTCAGTCAGGTTACTAACCAGCATCCATGCGCTTCAAAGCTGCTCCCCTACAGACCAGGTATCTGACCTCTGTGAGTCCAACTAACCCCAACAACAAGCTCATCCACCCCAACCTCTGTCCAGCAACATCCCCAAAGCTGCTCCTAAAGTCCCCAGAAGCCGAGGGAGACGAACCCCAGGAAGACTTACGGGTGTCAGGAAGTCTGCTGCCTCTTCCACAGCCATGGTCCCTGTCTCTGCACTCTGAGGGGAAACAGCTAGTGAAACCTGAGCCTTCTCTGGGTCTCTTCCTACGCCCGTCCCAACCCGAGCAGCCCAGGGAGGAGAGAGCAAGGTGCCATTGTGTCAGGTGACCAAGTGAGAGAAGGAGAGAGAGGGGGTGGGAGAGAGGTTTGGAAAAACGCCAGCTAAGCGAGGCACCAAAATAACGCTTCCCTCCTGGAGCCTGTGTCTCCCACTCAGGATAAAGGGATAGAGGCGGAGAGGAGGAAAAGGAGGAGAGGAGGAAGGGATGAACAGAGGGAAGCGTCGGCTCTCTGTTACCTTCCCAGAAAAGTAAACAGCACCGTTTTTGTGTGACAGTCTGTCTATGTTTTACACACAAAGGGGCACACGTAAAAAATCCCCTTCTCTCTCCCTCCCTCTGTCCCTCTCGTTTTGATGTCAACAAGGGTAAATCCCATCTGTCCCCCAGGAATGACACAGAAAGGACCCAGGACAGGGAAGGGCTGAGTGGAAGAGCACCCTGACTTACCATATTAGTAGACCGCACTTCCTCCCACAGCCAGTGTCTCTCTCTCTCTCTCTTTCTTTCTTTCTCTCTCCGTCTCTCTCTCACTCACTCAGGAGAGGGGGTCAACGTGATCGAGGTATCCAAGGATAAGGAGAGGGACTGAAAGGGGGCAGGGGGATATCAGAAATAGCAGCTGAATCAAATACTTTGGCTGAAAGGGCTTGACTGGGTCATGTTAACCCCCCTCTGCCTCTTCCAACCCCTCCCTCCGTCCCTCCCTCTTCTGCTCTCTCTTCTTCCCTCTCTCTCCCTCTCTCTCTCTCTCTCTCTCTCCCTCCCTCTCTCCCTCGCTGCCAGCACGATCTTTATTGTCATCCTGCTTATCAGCTTTTTTTGCCCCAACACAAAGGGCGCCAGCAGTGTGAGAGCGTGCACGTGTGTGCATGCAGGTCTGTTTACTTTTTGAGCAGAGTGTGTGTGCACTGGGTGCTGGGTGTGTATATCATTACCATTTGAAGTACGATTGTGCGAGAGAGAGACAGAGACAGAGTCTAAAAAGAGAGTGAGAGAGACAGAGAGAAAGTGTGTGTGTGTGTGAGAGAGAGAGAGAGAGAGAGAGAGAGAGAGAGAGAGAGAGAGAGAGAGAGAGAGACCATGTCAGGGTTGCTCCAGCAGGCTGTAGGGCTGCTATCTGAAGGGGGATGTGGGGGAGGGAGGGGGGTTGGCAAGAGGGGGAACCAGCAGGGGTAAAAACAATACAAACAGACGCTATTTGGAGGGGCAGGGCTGGGGACTAGTCAACGGGGACAGTTTGAAGGGGATTAGGGGGCTTTTCTTTCAGCATTAGGAGCACCCCATCCCCAGGCCCCCGACCCCCAACCCTACACACATGCCCCACATACATTACCCGGACTGGGGGGGGGGCGGGGGGGATGAGCCCCTCTCTCCAACAACCCCATCCAATGTTTATCACACGATCAGCTTGTCACTGGCCTCTCCCTAGAGACGCTAGACATGCAGTTAACCCCACCACACCAGACCACACCAGACCACACCAGACCACACCAGACCAGACCAGACCAGGGGAACATATTCCTCATGGAGCCACTGAGAAGGACTTCTTCTTATTCTACAAAATGTCTTCTTCTACACGAATGACATGTTCATAGACAAATGTAAATACAGGAAATTGAGAGTTCCAAACGCGACATACAGTTCCGACAGGAGGGTGTTTTTGCTGTCTAGGCACAACATAACTTTCGGTGTCTTATCAGTCCAGTGGGGTTTGATTCTCCGAGCCAGCCTTCCCTGTCCACCTCACCCTCGTGTCCGACCGTGGACAGGCCTCACCGCTGGCGTTTTTTTCAGTCGGACTCTACTGATAAGACAAACACGTTGTGATGCAAGAAGCACTTTATTTATAGAACCATGCCTTTGTACTGCCAACAACACCTTTCCACACACACGGACGCACGCACACATACGCGCACACACGGTCAGACACACGCTGCTGCTGACACGATCACGACAGATCTCTCAGCTAGCCTGTAGTTCTCTGTCACGGCTCCCGAAGAATGGCCCCAGGTGCATTCTGGGTAAGTACCAGAGCTATCTACTTCAAAAGCAGAGAGGCAGGGAGAGAGAAACAGAGAGTGTGTGTGTGTGTGTGTGTGTGATAGAGAGAGAGAGATGCACCACTCCTTCAGATACAGTGAAGCAGCAGAGAGATCATGTGACCGTTGGATCGCAGGCCCTTCACGCTACCCAGCATCTTTCCTGGAACGTTACCATGGCAACGGGAGGCAGCCCAGAAGGATTGGTTTACGAGCCTACTGGCAAAAAAAATTAAAAATAAAAATGGATCTCTCGTTCACACACACGAACACAAACGTACGACACATACGACGTGTTAAGACAACAGCTGTTATGTGACCGACTGAAACCTGTTTCCAGCACGATGAGGAAACAGCCCTGGAATTTGAAAAAGCCCAACCAGGGAACCACAGAGAACGTGTTAGTAAGCAAACAAGAAGTAAGGAACACGTTGTGGTGCGTGTCCTCAACCAGATGTGACCGTGGGACTCAACGGGTAATCATCACTAATGGTGGCCTTGGTCAACGCTGGTTATCCGTCACAACAACACTGCAGCAAGACCAGCTGACTGCACCTGGTTTGTCTCAGTCGACACACTCATTTTTCACCACAACGCAGTAGCAGTGTGTGGCTGGTCTGCGTCGTGTTTTAACTGTCTCAAGATCAACATGATTTGAGATACATCGTAAACCCGTTGAAAAACAGGCCTACCTGTCACTAAATCCCTTGCGCTATCTTCATCAGCTTTTGAGTCTTTGTTCACGCTACAAGAAGCCTAAATAAACACCCTGAAGTCTGAAAAATAAAAATAGTTTTTATGGTAAAAAAAAAGAAAAAGTGACATGTACAAATGCTGATTTGGAAAAATTCAAACTGAGGCATTTGCCATGAGAGGAGTGGAGCATGCTGGATTCTCCACTGAGCACTATTCTCTTTACCTAACCTGCCTGTTTGTTCTAGAGAAGGGCAGTATTCTCCGTTTTTATTTACAACCACAGTGTGCGCTGAGCCACAACAGTCTTCTGGAACCACAGCATGATTCTCCACGCTGCAAACACACAGACAAACACAAACACGTGAAAACACTTTTCCAACAAACGCACATGACATTAATCCTACAATGAAAGGGTACATTGCTCTTCATTAGAAGTTTCTTATCAGTTTTCCAGCTACTGTAATTCTTAGAATGCCAGAACAATAAGTGTTATCGCAGAACGTACACATACAGTTTCAAAGTTTTCCGACTCGGTGCGTTCGACTCGTGTGTGTTTGTGGCACAAGGTTTCAGTGTTGGCTTGCACCTGTGCTACAGCACGAAAGAGCAGATAGGAGCTATCTACCGTCAACATGTGTCCTGTATTCCCCTTGAAGCCCAGTTGTCCAGATAGGAGAGGAGACTGTGCCTGCTGGGAAGGCCCTGTGTGGGGTACTAACCCCTCCCTGTGTGGAGTACTAACCCCTCCCTGTGTGGAGTACTAACCCCTCCCTGGGTGGAGTACTAACCCCTCCCTGTGTGGAGTACTAACCCCTCCCTGTGTGGAGTACTAACCCCTCCCTGGGTGGAGTACTAACCCCTCCCTGGGTGGAGTACTAACCCCTCCCTGTGTGGGGTACTAACCCCTCCCTGTGTGGAGTACTAACCCCTCCCTGGGTGGAGTACTAACCCCTCCCTGGGTGGAGTACTAACCCCTCCCTGGGTGAGGTGTGCTGACTGCAGAGAGCTCAAAGGCTCAGTCACACCCACTGGGGAGAGGAGGGAGGGTAGACACAGCAGAGGCAAGAGGGGGGGATACTGAGGAAGAGAGAGGGAGAGAGAAACAGAGAGAGAGAGAGAGAAAGACAGAGAGAGAGAGAGAGAGAGAGAGAGAGAGAGAGAGAGAGAGAGAGAGAGAGAGAGAGAGAGAGAGAGAGAGAGAAAGAGAGAGATAGACAGAGAGAGAGAGAAAGAGAGAGAAAGAGACAGATAGACAGAGAGAGAAAAGATAAACAGAGAGAGACAGAGAAAGAGATAGATTAATAGAGAGAGAGAGAGAGAGGATACAAACACACAAGTTAACAAAAGCCAAAAACAAAACAAAAGCCAGCAGAGTTTACATTGAGAGTACGATATGAATCCCCCATCTAGAAGACTCTAAACCTGGAAAGCCACTCTTCCGGTGGGCCGGTTCCCTGCTCGGCTGTCTGCGCCGGCAGGAAACAGCTGACACTGTGGGGACCTGGGAGACTGTTGCCTTGGATTTCCTCCTGCTGACGACTCAGCTGAACAGGTGAAACCTACACACGGCCACAGGATGGACGATCGATGCCCCCCCCAGCCAAAGGCAAAGAAGACCTGCCACAGACGTACCGTTGAGAGGATGAGGAGTGAAAGAAGAGGATGAGTGTTGGGTGGTTGGTGTTCTGGCTGGTTGCCAGTGAGAGGAAGAGACAGAGTATGAAGGCAAGGGTAAAGTGGTAGAGTGAGAGAGAGAGAGACAGAGAGTGAGAGAAAGAGAGAGGGGGGGATGGAGAAGGAGAGAGGGGGGTGGAGAGGGAGAGAGGGGGGTGGAGGGGCAGAGAGAGGGGGATGGAGAGGGAGAGAGACGGGGGTGGAGAGGGAGAGAGGGGGGTGGAGGGGCAGAGAGAGGGGGATGGAGAGGGAGAGAGACGGGGGTGGAGAGGGAGAGAGGGGGGTGGAGGGGCAGAGAGAGGGGGATGGAGAGGGAGAGAGACGGGGGTGGAGAGGGAGAGAGGGGGGTGGAGGGGCAGAGAGAGGGGGATGGAGAGGGAGAGAGAGGGGATGATAGATGGAGACAGAGATAGATAGATAGATAGATAGATATATAGAGAGAGAGAAACACACATGACAAATATGCTGTGCCAGCAAGTCAGGATGTATCTTAGCGTTAACACAGCCACAACAACAACAACAAAAACACAAAATTATCACACCCTCATCCCCGTTGTCGTGACAACAGTTGGGTGACCTGAAGGACCAGCCTGCTGAATGGCCAAACACCGGACTCTAGTGGACAACTGCTTCCATGACAACAGCCTCATCACAGCAGCAGCTGGCCCCAGCCCTGCCCTGGTCATGCTGCTAGGAACTGCTTATGTTTCTACACATGTTTCTGGGACCGACTAAATGGCCACAATTTACTTAAAGATATCATGATATTGCTGGCCTACAGATGTCCAACAATTGTACACCAACAAATAAAAACTTACCGCAACTCTATTTATTGTTAACAGCTCTCAGGGTTATGGGCTATGGACTGGGGGTAGTTGCTTACATGTTATAACGGCCCTCCCCTTTTATAGAACATATCTAGAGTCTTACATCAGTCTTTATCAGCTACTGACACACTTGTGCCTATAATGTCAGACAGTAAGTAACCTGGGATTATTATGAGATGAGAATGTGCTGACCCACAAGTAGGCACAGTGAAGCAGTTACCGTCAATCTTGGCTGAGCAGCAAAGAGCGTAAATGAGCTCTTACCTCAATGTGGGAACTCAAGTGTACATGTGTGGGTAGGACAAAGGAAGTGTGTGTGGGAGGGGGGAGAGAGAGACAGAGAGAGGAAAGAGAGAGAGAGGGAAAGAGAGAGACAGAGAGAGAGAGACAGAAAGAGAGGCAGAGAGAGAGGGAAAGAGAGAGGTAAAGAGAGAGACACAGAGAGAGACACAGAGAGAGAGCTAAAGCAAAAGAGAGGTTGAGTAAAAGACAGAGAGAGAGAGATGAAGACAGAAAAGAGGAACACGGTACCACACAGACCGCCCTGTCCTTTTCCCATTACACACCTCAACGAATCCCACAGCATCTTCCCCTCTCTCTCCTTCTCCTATTGGCTACCTCCGTTCTAGAATCCGCCCAGGCGAGAGGCAAGGTCCTCGGGGGGGCAGGGAACTTACAGCTTCATCTTCAGTCTCTGCACAGCCCAGCAATAATCTTCAACACACTCGACAAAGTCGTTTTACTGTACAGTTAGGACCATACATATGACCTTTCTGGTAATAGGGTTGGCAATCAATTTTGCTAGCTTGAAGACATTATCTAAAAATGCCACATACTCTAGTAAGCCACAGCTCTCAGCTTTCAGTGGATGTCCTAGAGTGTAGCATTTAGCAGTGGAGTGTGACCAGTGTTTGAACTAGCTAGCCTAGCCGGTTGTATCCGTCAGTCCTAAGTGTTCCACCGTGAAGAGACAGAATCCCAGCTGCCCTCATCTTCTCACTCTGAGATCCATTATCATGCCTGACTAGCTGCAAGGCAGAGGGAGACTCCAGTTTCTCCATAAAACCATCTCTTTCTCTAGTGTCTTTCCAGGAGTTCAGATTTGTCATTTTCACAACAACAAAAAAGTGGAATCTCCTAAAATGTTTAATAAAACCTACGCGCGTGGCTCATATGTCGGTGTCTGTGAGGTTTTCCACGGAGAGCAGAGACACGACAGCTGCTGATTGGTGATCAGGCGTCCCTGTGGAGACAGGGCGCCGTATCAGAGAAGGGCCTAACCGCAGATGATGCTCAGAGAGCCAGGCAAGCACACGCTCGTCTGAGGACACGCGTGTGACTCCACCGCCACACCGCGTACAGAAGACACACCTGGACACGTGTGTGTGTGTGTGTGGCTCCCTCCAGAGCCCACTCTGCACTCACTGTTCCAGACTGCAGGCTCTCTGGTGGGTCAACGCCAGATATAGGGCGTGTGAGAGAGTGCGTGTGTGTGTGTGTGTGTGCTGAGAAGGCGCTGCCAACGACACACGTAGTCTGCTCCAGGCATGCAAACTCTCACTCTGTCTCTCGAACACACACGCACACACACACACACACACACAGAGCTCTGTGAGGACGAGGAGAAGTTAACAGACTCCCTCTCCAGCTCCACCACAGCTGAGGCCAGGGGGATGGAGAAGGCTACGCTAAGTTGACTTCCTGTCTCTCTCCTCTCACTCCCATAACGAGGTTATGAGACTCTGAGTTTTTTTCATTTTTGACGAGCACGGTGGATTCTGTGGTGGTCTGGTCTGAGGAGGACATCAGGATGGAAGGAGGGCTGTGGGGTCAGGATGGGACGTTTGGGGCCTGGCCAACAAACAGTTACTGCATCTGCCCCTTTGGCTTTGCTCCACAAGCACATGTGGGCACTTATCGGAAGCACTGTGATGTTTACTGCCTGTTTGTGTGTGTGTGTGTGTGTCTGGGCTCTTATTGCTTCTGGAACCTAGTGTACTCAGAAAGAGGGTGCGGGGTAGGGGGGTGAAGTACAGTAGAAGGCCTTTTAGGCTCCCTTCTCTCTCTGCTGTGCTCCCCAAGGCTCATGAGGGCGAGTCTGTAACTGCATTAGACTAAGAGGCAGGATGGAGAGAGGGCCGAGGTAGGCCTCCACACAGTAACTGTATCTAGAGAGAGAGGGTGCGGTTCTGGTCCACTCTGTCCTCTCCGAGGCGGCTGATGAGGGGAGCGTCTCTCCGGTCAGGACTAATGGAGGAAAGAGAAGGCCTGAAAAGACTTCCAAAGTTCCACCTCCTTCTTAATGACTGGCGGGAATATGCTAACAGTGGATGAGTACCACTCACAGAAGGCTTAACTGTTTTCTTTTACAATATTTTGTAGTGGGTATGAAAAAAAAGAAGAAAAAAAAAACTTGAACAAACTCTTATCTCATCCGATGAGGTAAGAAAACAGACTGGGTTATGTATTTTTAGGCTGTGTGATGTGGCCCATCTTCAGTCCTGGGGGAATTGAGAACATTTTGTTTTCCTCACCCGGTTCTATCTGACAATTTACAAAGCACAGAAAGAATAAGACAAAGCGAAAGATTTAGTTCTAGAACTGCTGTACGGTTCTAGAACAAAAGTCTGGAATGCTTGGAGCTTCACAGAGCTTCCATTCCACATACAGATTATGTGCACAGCAAAAGATACGCTTGAAGGAGAGAATTTCGACTCAAAATGAACATGTGCTGACTCCTCTACAGCAACAACTTATTTCAGTTTATTTCTATCTTGATTTTACGTCAACAAATATTTGTGGATGAAGAAAGACTCAAGTACACTGGCACTGGTATTTTAGTGGGGTTCACGGTATTGGATCTGAAAGTGGGTCTATAAATCACAACACAGTCTGTTTATGTGGACTAGTGAAACTGAATGAAGTGAAGTGTGTCGTAACTGTTTTCGCCTGATCTTTGGCAGAGAGAAAGCACCAGACGAGAGTGGACCGTGAGCCATCTGTCCCCTCTGAACCCCCTCTGTCTCTGCACACACACACCACACACACACACACACCACACACACACACCACACCACACACACACACATACTTTCTCTCAATATCTTTCTCTTTCTCCCTCACACACAAGCACAATCATTCTTCTCTCTCCCTTACACGCACACACGCACACACACACACACACACACACACACACACACACACACACACACACACACACACACACACACACACACACACACACACTGACATTATGCCAACACATTACAGTTAATCTGCTTTGTCTGACTTTCACTGATTATAGACTGGCATCACTGAGATGGGAGACAGCAGTATCCATCCTCAAACCCTCTGACAGTCTCATACTCTACTGCCGCTCCAGTGCCGCACAGCCTGTTCCTCACCAGACATTTAGAAATACCTGAGGATACATCCATATCCATTCACCGTAACGTTCCCATCAGTGAAGAAGGCAAGAAGAGAGCAGGAGAGGTCGCGGCAGAGAGGCGTTGGTTTCTTTGTTAAAGCTGGGTTTTGACACAAGCCAATACACGGAGGAATATTACTGGTAGCAGTCAGACCGTCAGGTACAGAACATAACAGGCTGTTGGATGGTGGAAACACAGACATTTTATAAAATGCCGCTCTGAACTGAGGCAAATAAAAAATCTAAGACAACATAAACAAGATTTGATGGCAAGGAATATACGCTTCAAGGCAGTTTACCAGCAATCTGCTGACAACAAACATCCATCTTGGTTGATTGGTTGCTCTGTCAATTTGTGTCAACTCATCACTCAAGTGAGAAATGACAATATCACAATGTTGCTATGACAATGTCATAGCAACACAACCCGTCCCTGGGGTTGAGAGTTCACAGGGTTCAAAAGTTCAAGGCGAAACTGAACTGTCACCGTTGAAGACAAACTGTCAGGCGATGGTGAAGATGACAATCAAAAGAAAGACATCTCATCTAGTGGGAGCGGCCCATCGACGAGGACAACTAGTGCTATAATGGCCTCATCAGTCAGATCTCTCCACTGCCTTCTCCTGCATGTCTGTATAGCACATGACTTTAGATGGTTGGTAGGTAGGTAGTTACTTTATCAAGCCCAAGGGGAAATCACTTTGACCCCTTAAATGTGTGGGCCAGTGTCTCATACTCTCACGGTCACAGTCTCTTACTCTGAAAGGGATTAAGGATGACCAGTGACATCAGTGGATAATAGAGGTGGAATGTACCACTCCTTTCTCAACAGTAGGGGTGTGGTTGAGAAAGCTTTGCAGATTTCCCATGACACTAACCATCGCTCTCCACTTACTCACTACTACCCCCTCTTCTCCTCCTGCCTGATTGTAAGTTGGACCCACATTGACCCTGAGAGTGTCCATTAATCACAGCAGAGCTGACCGGTCACTAAGGCTGCATACTGGTCACACACACACACACACACACACAGACACGCAAGACTTGAAAACACGCACATGCAAAACACCTGCATTCTCCGGCAAGTTCAGCAAACAGATGTGAGACACCGTCAAGGCTGCCGGTGAGAGGGAAGACAGATGACCTGTAATGAGATGTGAGTGTACAGGTCAGCAGCGGTCAGGCAGGTCAGCTGCAGTCAGGCAGGTCAGCAGCCTTCTCACAGAGCCGGGGTACCTCAGCACCAGCCTCGTGAGCTAGCCTCCCTTCACATGGCTTTGCACACTCCCAATAATGTGTCAATAATTACTAATGGCCTGCTTGTGCCACACCAGGTCTCCTAGACACCCCATGTGCTCCGCAGTGAGCAAAGCCCGGCGAGGGGAGCCCGGCGAGGGGAACCCGGCGAGGGGAGCCCGGTGAGCGGAGCCAGGCGAGGGGAGCCCGGTGAGGGGAGCCCGGTGAGGGGAGCCCGGTGAGGGGAGCCAGGTGAGGGGATCCTGGTGAGCAGAGCCCAGTGAGCATGCTACTATTATGGAGACACTCAGTCAAGTCACGTGTGTGCTTCTATTCTCCACCCCCCCCTTGTCTGAACTCACCTTCAAATGACTTACACCGGCTACATGCACACGCACGCACACACACACACACACACACACACACACACACACACACACACACACACACACACACACACACACACACACACACACACAGCCCACTCCCACTCAATCAGCCATTTGCAGCCCCCCCACCATACGGCTCTCAAAATGGCCACCTTCAGGCTAATAATGTTACTGGTCGACTGCTACTCAAACCTAAACCAATGGCGTCCACCCTATCTCTGACCCATGGAGTTCTTGTTTACATGCACAGAGAAATGCTTCCACAGTGAGAACATTCTTAGCCTACTTTTCTCAATGCAGTTTATTTAGTTTACTTAATATCCGGCAGACATTTTTCCAAATCACACATGGGGGTTGCAAAAACAGGAGCATCTAACTAACTTCGTACCAAACACTTAATGACATTTTAACATGTCATGTTGAACATATGAACAACTAAAATATTGGATGTAAGTAGAGTCCCCAGCCAGTTCCACGAGCAGTCCATATCCATTCACCGATATCCCATATCGGTGAATGGTATCCATCCATTCATGATATCCCATAATGATCTCTCCTAATCCCACATCACCTCGCAACAACACAAATCCGGAAGAGAAGTATGAGAAAACACGTAGCGAGTTCAACAACTGACATTGTATTTGTCGGCGAAGAAATAGATTTGAAAGGACGTTTGTGACCTCAGCAGCTCAACTGTGACCAGTGCCACCCGTCCAGCCATTTGCTTGTCAAAAATATGAACACTCAAGATGGCTGACAACGGACAAACAACTGACAAAACAACTGACAAAACCAGAGTCAGCAGCAAACGCTTTAGCAAAAAAGCAGCGCTACATTCAGCACTAGAGCTCTGACTCAGATCTAACTGTCCACAGAGGCCATCAACGAAGAATTCTCCTCTGATAATTGGAAAGGCACTTCACTGCGTAGGCCCCCCCCCACCCCCCCAACAGCCCCTAGATGTTCCAGTCCTCATCTTGTTTGAGATGTTTTGGAGGAGAAACTGTAGCCCACCTAAAAATAACACTGGAGATTTTCAATCGGAGATTAGAATCGTTCAGTCTGATGTCGCCCGAGGCTGTGGGGGATTTGATTTTCAAAAACTGGATCCGTCCAGAAGAGGAATGAGAAGGAGGGGGAAAGTAAAGAATGTGCTCTTGTGTTCAAAGTTTCTGTGCCACCGAGGCATTTATTTACCCTAAAGGCTTTAGGATGTTCTCCATCATCATCATCATCATCATCATCATCATCATCATCGTGAGCACATGTTTCCCCTGACTCCTCCCACTCCCACTCTGTGGCTTTGAGGAGTTACATCACAGGCACTGGAGACAGGACTGTTCCTTACCTACATCACAGGCACTGGAGACAGGACTGTTCCTTACCTACATCACAGACACTGGAGACAGGACTGTTCCTTACCTACATCACAGGCACTGGAGACAGGACTGTTCCTTACCTACATCACAGGCACTGGAGACAGGACTGTCCCTTACCTACATCACAGATACTGGAGACAGGACTGTCCCTTACCTACATCACAGACACTGGAGACAGGACTGTCTCTTACCTACATCACAGGCACTGGAGACAGGACTGTTCCTTACCTACATCACAGGCACTGGAGACAGGACTGTCCCTTACCTACATCACAGGCACTGGAGACAGGACTGTTCCTTACCTACATCACAGACACTGGAGACAGGACTGTCCCTTACCTACATCACAGGCACTGGAGACAGGACTGTTCCTTACCTACATCACAGGCACTGGAGACAGGACTGTCCCTTACCTACATCACAGACACTGGAGACAGGACTGTCCCTTACCTACATCACAGACACTGGAGACAGGACTGTCTCTTACCTACATCACAGACACTGGAGACAGGACTGTCCCTTACCTACATCACAGACACTGGAGACAGGACTGTCTCTTACCTACATCACAGACACTGGAGACAGGACTGTCTCTTACTTACATCACAGGCACTGGAGACAGGACTGTCCCTTACCTACATTACAGGCACTGGAGACAGGACTGTCCCTTACCTACATCACAGGCACTGGAGACAGGACTGTCCCTTACCTACATCACAGGCACTGGAGACAGGACTGTCCCTTACCTACATCACAGACACTGGAGACAGGACTATCCCTTACCTACATCACAGGCACTGGAGACAGGACTGTCCCTTACCTACATCACAGGCACTGGAGACAGGATTGTCCCTTACCTACATCACAGACACTGGAGACAGGACTGTCTCTTACCTACATCACAGACACTGGAGACAGGACTGTCCCTTACCTACATCACAGACACTGGAGACAGGACTGTCTCTTACCTACATCACAGACACTGGAGACAGGACTGTCTCTTACTTACATCACAGGCACTGGAGAAAGGACTGTCCCTTACCTACATTACAGGCACTGGAGACAGGACTGTCCCTTACCTACATCACAGGCACTGGAGACAGGACTGTCCCTTACCTACATCACAGGCACTGGAGACAGGACTGTCCCTTACCTACATCACAGACACTGGAGACAGGACTGTCCCTTACCTACATCACAGGCACTGGAGACAGGACTGTCCCTTACCTACATCACAGGCACTGGAGACAGGATTGTCCCTTACCTACATCACAGACACAGGAGACAGGACTGTCCCTTACCTACATCACAGGCACTGGAGACAGGACTGTCCCTTACCTACATCACAGACACTGGAGACAGGACTGTCCCTTACCTACATCACAGGCACTGGAGACAGGACTGTCCCTTACCTACATCACAGGCACTGGAGACAGGACTGTCCCTTACCTACATCACAGGCACTGGAGACAGGACTGTCCCTTACCTACATCACAGACACTGGAGACAGGACTGTCCCTTACCTACATCACAGGCACTGGAGACAGGACTGTCCCTTACCTACATCACAGGCACGGGAGACAGGACTGTCCCTTACCTACATCACAGGCACTGGAGACAGGACTGTCCCTTACCTACACCAACCCCCTCACCTAATCTACATCATATTCCTCCCTTCCCATCACACTCCTTCTCTTTATCTCCTTTCCATCTATCAGTTTCCTTCTTTCTTTCTGTATGCATCTCCCTAATTTTCATCTCCTCACTCTTCTCCTTCTTCTCTTTTCTCATTACACCTTCCGTTGCTTTCCCCTGCTCTTGATTGATTCCCAACACACACCAGTGGAGATCCTAGGGGCCTCTGGACTGAAAGCGACCCAAACATAAATCCAAGCTACTGGGCTATCACCCCCTCAGGGGAACCCAACATTCATCAAGAGGAGAGTCAACCACGCCACCGCGGAACTCCACCGCCGTACACTCCAGAGGACTGAGGAGAGCCGGTCACAATCAATTCATGGGTATAATGGTTTGGAACTAATGAACGAGCTGGGTTCTGTATTGATGTCAAAGTCAAAACAGTGATCTTGTTGAGCACTGGTACTTACTTCTGTATTTTGGTGATCTTTGGCTGTTGGATATCCTAAAATAGCCGTCTTTCCAATAAACAGCTTCAAATATGTTGACAGTAGGCTCTCTGTTTTTGGTCTAGATGGGCTCTGAATAATTCAGCATCAAACATTAATTAGCCAGGGTTCTTGGCTCTGACTGTTTGTCAGGCAGATTCTGTTCCAGTACGTCAGGCTAACCTACACCAGAACAGACACAGCTGTGGAGCATGTGTGTGTGTGTACATATATATATATTATATATATATATATTCCGTATGCGTGAGTGTGTGTTTATCCAAAGATATGGCACAGCATCAGAAGCTTACAGTAAACACACAATGGTAATACCATTCCTTCCTTGGAGCTACAATCAACCTTTCCCAGCCAAGATATCCTGCAACACATGCCTGCTTTCTGTGGAAGATGGGTGTTGCTTCTTTCTCTCTCTCACTCCTCTTCACCGAACGCCCATGTGACACACATTCTGGAAATATCTACATTTCCACGCAGAGTGAGGTGACTGTGCAGTGGAGAAGCTGTCTATTTCACGCTCAATTGCATCAAAGAGAAAACATCTTGCTGTTGTTGACGTGGGTTTGGTCTCGTCTGTACATAGTAATGCAGCTTTTGTCAATTCGGTGACACAGCAGTGCATGATAGCGGTGAGTGGTTGCTGACATTCTCAAAGTAATTATACTCTGAAAAGCATACATCCAGCACATATCTACCACGTAAAATGCTTTTTAGAAGTGTCTGGGGGAACACATTTAAACATTGGATTGTAATGCAAGACATTGTCTGACTGCGGTGTGCATAGACTGGTGCAACACTTACAAGTATGCTAAATAGTTCAACACCAATATGAGGATAGGGAGGTAGGGGGGAGACAGGAGGGCAGGGAGAGGGAGTGATAAGGGCTTTGGGAAGCCAGAAGGACAGGGTCTGGGGGATGGAGACAAAGCATTTTCTCTAATCATGAATCTGCGCCTCTTGGATCCCAAGGGAGTGTATAGTGCTCCCCCCAGCCACACCCCTCCCCCCAGCCACACCCTCCTCTTCCGTAGCACCAGGTCAAACACAGACTGGGTTTCTAGGTGTGCAGCAGGCTGCAGCAGGCCTTTTGACGGGTCTGGCAGGTGGTTAGGAGAGAGCAGAGGGTGGGGGCGGGGTGTGAGGGTGGGGGCAGGGTGTGTGGGGGTGGGGTGTGTGAGGGTGGGGTGTGTGAGGGTGGGGGCAGGGTGTGAGGGTGGGGGCAGGGTGTGAGGGTGGGGGCAGGGTGTGAGGGTGGGGGCAGGGTGTGTGAGGGTGGGGGCAGGGTGTGTGAGGGTGGGGGCAGGGTGTGAGGGTGGGGGCAGGGTGTGAGGGTGGGGGCAGGGTGTGTGAGGGTGGGGGCAGGGTGTGTGAGGGTGGGGGCAGGGTGTGAGGGTGGGGGCAGGGTGTGA